>NC_087284.1:7716331-8034984 GCF_015220805.1 Pogoniulus pusillus | reverse complement strand
TCCCTAAGTTTTCATACTTAGTGCTGTTTTCAGCTTTGTAAAGAGTTCTTTACTAGTAGAAATACATATTTCTAATAAAACTAAAATGGAATATAACATCAAAAGTCTTTCACCTATGGCCCTCCAAGTTGCTTTACAAGATGTAGTTCTCATAGTTAGGTAGCAGGGCAATTTAATTAAGTCCACCTCACTTTAGCAAGCTGAACATTCCACAATCCAGAGTCTCTCCTGATTTAGACTTAAATTTGAGCTCATTACTACACCTCCACAAAGCAGCTGAGTTCAAATCCCTGGCACAAGTGGTTTAACAAGAAGTAGAAAATGGAGTAAATACTGATTTGTGTAGATGCATCAGACTCTCAAGATCCAAATTCAGTTTGTTATTTTGCTGTAGGTGTTCAGTTATCTCAGACAAGGTAACCTCCAGGCTTATGGATGTCATAAGTTTAGCAGCATTGTGAGCATCATTACATTGAACATTACAATTTCCTTAGAAAATGCTACAACTTCAGGGCTCCAGGCTTATTTAAAGGAACAATCCTCACTGATCATATGGCAACAAAGAAGCTAACTTGCGAGGCTTTTCAACCCTTGGTCCTTTGTGCTATATGATGCAAGCTCTCGGTAATTACTTGCTCTAGATTTCTGACTTCTATTTAATCTGAAAAGTCAAAGGAACAATCAACCTGGGGTAATTTAGGTCACCAGGCTCACACTATCACTCCTATTTACAGAATCACAGAATTCCTCAAGACTGTAGTCCTCATGATGCCATTCTATTGTTGGATTTATTCCTGAGTGGACTACCCTAGGTGATTCTGCTTTGGCAGGTGGAGGGGCATGGGGGGTGGTGCTGTTGTGTGTGTTTGACTCAGTGATCTCTGAAGGTCCCTTCTAATCTCTGATGCTCTGTGATTCTGTGATTGGTGTTACCTGTAGGCAAAGCAGTAGTTTCAAGATCACAATGCTTTGATGGTAGCCTTCATGTCTTATTACAGCTTCTCATTCTGAACAAGCTCCTACTCCACTGCAGTACATTTCCCGGTCACTGAAGAGCGATCAGTCAGGAAGTCTTGGATACATCCAAGGGATACAAAGATATCCAAAGGATAGCTCTCTCTTCCTCATCTTCATCCTTTATTTTGGCCTAGCATGTGTAAGATGAATATGAGTGTCAAACAAACATCTCTGCCAAATCTTTAACAGCTTCCACAGACTTCAGGAAAAGCTTTGAAGGCTATCATGAAACTCATTAAGCAGTGTGAAAAAAACACCACAAATGAAAACTAAAACTCCATGGCACTTGTCTGCAATTGAACATTACTTTTTAATTTTTTTTTAAAAAATAATATCTGTCACTAAAAAGGTTGAGAAAAAATATCCCAAGGGGCACCACCAAAATTTAGGTGAGCTACACTTATATTAAAACAAGTTTATTTACAAAAGCAAAAATTGGAAAAAAGAATCCCACAACCAAACAAAAAAAACCCCAACCAAGCAAAAAGCCCTGAATCACTCATATTTGTCCCATTTAATATGAATGGGAAGATTTTCACAATCCTTATACAAGCATTGGAGAAGATGAGAGATGTGACCTTAACACTGGTCCCATCCTCTAGCATAAGAGATTTAGATTTTTATTGCCACTAATAATTATACAGGCAGAAGAAGAAGAGGCAGAGTGAGAACTTTAGTGTACAAATAATCACAAGAAAATAGTGTAGAAATATTCATAATCCCAACACAAAGATCATAGTAATCTATTAGACAAGACATTAGGTTACACAGTTTCGTTACCTAAACAGCTAGAAATTGAAATCAGAACTTCCCCTAGGATTAAAAGTATTCATTTAATTTGTACATATTTAAAGCACTAGAAAGGCAGATAAAAGTTTGCAGTGCCATGAGACTCTAAAGAGGAAAGGAAAATCAGAGAAAGGTCATTGGAGGCCAGCAAGCAAGAGACTAAAGACAGCTTGCAGAACAAGAAGTTCATTTAAACACAGTAATTTGAAAACAGGCACAACAGGAGACGATCTATATTATCTTTTATTTGCTGAATCTTTTTGCTTTTACTACTGCCAATTCCACCCCTGCAGTTTAGACCTGGCAGCTAAATCTATGTTGCTTTCCAGCAGTTTTCAGAAAACAGATAAGCAACTAAGCTAGCAAAGAAATAGGCTGAAGTAGTCTCACTTTCTCTCTTACTTTGTGTTCAAGTACAGTGAGTGAATCTTTCATTACAGCATCATCTAGAGGCGTGAGAACTCTCAACAACAGAAATCTTACTGTGACTTAGAAACACCTGAGCCTATGACTACCATAAACTTCTCATTAATGGCTTCCTAAGTTGTTATATACTTTTCAGCAATATTGTGTATATCTTGGCAAAATAATGATACTTACTTCTTTCTCAGGCCCCATAAAGGTTATATTGTTTTGATATGTAATACTCCAGAGTGGTTTGGATCCTGCAGAGATAAAAATCAGGAAAGACATCTAGCTATTATCTAGATGGCACAATCAGTCTACAAAGAAAGACCTATCATATTTTACAAGAGAAATTATACACAGAAGATGGTTAAAAAAGCCCAAAAGCATATAGACTATTCTCTTGCTGTGCATTTGTTGACAACAGTTTTATTTTTTTATAGAAATAAGTATCTACTGAACCCAAATGTTCTCAAACTATTTAGAAGTATTTTCCCTACATCATTTTCACAAGTAACTGCAGCATTTCTTGTGGACTCCAAACCCAGTCTTTTTAACCTATATATGTCTTTGCCGAGTCCAGTTGTTTTTGTACTTTGTTGACTGTGCTTTAGGGCCTTAAGAAATAAATCAGCAGTTCATTCCATACTTCTTTTACACAAAATAGATGAAATGCTACAAGGAGACAGAAGTGGGGAATATGTACTGTGTTGTGTGCCACATGATCACTGACTTCAGTGGCTTTGCTACGCGTTGTCCTTGCCTTATACAAAACCAAACTGCGAGCTTGCATCCTGCTGCCTGTCGTGGTCCAGCACTGCAAAACAAAACCTTGCTTAGAGCTCTGGGCAGTGTCTCTTCTTTCCCAGTGGTAAGCAACACTGTGTTAATAGAACTACTGAATTTTACCATCCTCCCACAGTGAAATCCAAAACGGGACAAAACTCCCGTCCTCTCGCCACTGTTTCTTGATGGTGCCTCACAGCTGAAGTTGTCTATTTCAAGAACTCTGGTCTCAGACTCTGGCTGATAATGAGAGTCCTGCCAGCTACTTTTCCTTCAAGGGGGTCTGGGCAGTCTGATCTAGTTGAGGATGCCCCTGCTGACTGGAGAGCAGTGTTGGACTAGATGACCTTTGGAGGCCACTTCCAGCCTGGACCATTCTATCATTTGATGATTCAAGAATTTCCTCCTACGCTGTTACAGTATGAGATCTTCTTTACCATTAATGGGCTTTCTATTCAAATGCTACCCTTTCTTATTGAGATAGTTCCATCAAAGTGTCAAAAGAAATGTTACAGGCAGCTTTTCAGTTCCTGTGATCAAAGAATACTAGACTTCCATCCCTCTCCTTGGTTTCTCCAGCACAAAGAGAAAGAAGGGTTTCTAGATTACCTAGAATCACCACTCACAATTTCACCATCGTTGACAAGGAAGTCTCAGAATTCCTCATGCTCATGCAGAGTCTTCTGTGTGTTTTTATCCTGAGACACAACCCATTTTCCAACTTTGCTGATTTTGCTAGGTATCTTTATATAGTCCATCCTGCTAACTCACCAATTATTTTGGGAAAAGAACACGATAGGATTCTTATTCTATGACCTACAGATGGGATCAGTAATTTCTGTCAGAGGAGACCTAAAATTGGAGATGATCAATAATTCGTCAAGAGAAGTTTATTCAGTAAGACAGAAGATTTCTCTGGAACACAAAGCACAAGCTCTTCTCTTAATCAGGAAAGGCTAGACAAGAAATAATCTGCTGTTTGGCACACTTAAAAAAATATCTTAAAAGGCTCTCTGCCTGACCCAAAAAGGCACAAAGAGTACAGCATTTTTAATCAAAGCAGGCAAGAATTTCTTCATATTCAAGGCATCAAATCATGATCCTATTAATAGTAAAACTTACAGAAGCTGTAATGAGAGTGAGCTTTGGTTTTTTTCGGCATTGCTGGAATGGGCATGCAATCAACTTCAAAACAAATTTAATTCAAAGACTAATTCTGAAAGCATTTTGATACAAAGGGACCAATGCAAACATGTACTGAAGTCTGTAGGAGCCTTTCAATTGCATAATTTTAAAAGACCATGTTGATGTGAATTCATTACAGGCTTTGGTCTTGGTACAAACTTCATTAAGTGAAGAATAATATAAAGTCATACTTAGAGAGACATAAAATCTGAATGAGATGTAATGTGGCCCAATCTTCCTGTGTCAGTATAACCATAATCCAAAACTGATGATAATACTGGTATCAATCTAGGGGAAAAAACCTCACAGAATGGCAGGAGCTTGAAGGGACCTCTGCAGATCATTTAGTCCAATCCCCTGCTAAGGCAGGTTCACTTAGAGCAGGTTACACAAAAATGCATCTGGCTGGTTTTGAGTATCTCCAGAGAAGGAGACTCCATAACCTCTTTAGGCAGGCTGTTCCAGTGCTCTTGACACAAGATTAGACAAGTATAACCAGAGAATTAAAATAAAAAAATCACTCTGCAGTATTGAAATTTAAAAGGCTGATAACACTTTACATATTGCAATTTAAGAAAAGGAGATTCAAAAAGCTTTATATGTTTGTTATGATAGAAAGGGGAAAGTAAAATAGTATCACTTGCAGAATAAGGTTTCCTAATTTCATACTGTAAAAGTACTATAAAAGTCAACTGCACAGATATACATTGATCAATTACTTCACTGTTGAGAAGAATTAAGTAAAGATAGCAATAATTGGCACCTATTGAACCATTTAATATTTTCATGTGCTATAAATTTAAGTAAACCTGCAATCTTGTTGCTGCATTGTGATGGCTATAAAGCAGTTAGCGAATGGGTCAGTGCATTAGTTCTGGAGGCTGAGTTAGTTATGCTCCCACCAGACTCTGAAAATCTACAATAAAAATAAAACACTTTTATCCCATTAGATTAAAAGTGACTTATAAATATTAGGTGGTGTTGTAAACAGAACCTACTTTTGGGTATGTCATCTAATTTTGGAAGCCTCATTTAAGATTTAATTGGTAAAGGACATTGGTATACTCTCTTGCTACAGTACTAATACCTCATGAGGAAACATCTGAAACGTGAATTGAGGGAACATCTATAAGTAATAAAATGCATCTTTTGTTCATACTCTATTTGCATTTTGTTTTGTTTAATTTTTCATTGTGTTTCTCGAAAAGTTGTCTTTTGAAAAACAAAGCAGAAAACTAGGAGGTATAGTTTCTGTAATTAAATGTAGCACTTTAAATGGGATGTCTGTAGAGCAAACATAGACCCGAGTAAGTTTTAATGAGACAAATTTGATTAATAAATAACCTGTTTCCAATCTGATATTCCACATTTGAATACAAGATATTACTGCAAAATAAGATGAAATAAAAGATTAAAATAAAATTTTTTCCTTCTTTCATGCTCATGCCCCTGGGATTTCACAGCTTTGAGACCTGTTGCCTTCATGGAAACCTTGTAAGAAAATAGCCTTATTTCTTAATGAACCAGAACCAAATTCTCAGTGTGGGTAAGTTCAAAAAGAGGAACTTATACTCATAGAGAGATGATTTACCTGAATTCTCACTGCTGTAAACCAAACTACAAAGTTGTGAACTTCCAGCCCAGAAGTCTGATGTATTTGCTGGATTTACTCATGAACATAAAAGTTAGCATATATATATTTATCCATACATAAACGGGAGACCTACTTGAAGAAATGAATATACTTCTGTGAAATCCAAGCCTGTTTAAAGGGCTAGAGGGAATCTTCAGTGTGTTGTAATAGCACCTATCTGTGGGCAGAGGTGCAAAAAGATGCTCAGCACTACTTCATGTTCCATTACAGTGCAACACAAGCCAGCTTCAGGTGCCTCTGTGACATAGCCTTGTAATAAAGAGGGACATTTGGAGTGAACTCTTGCAGCAGTTTCTTTTCCAGACATTAACTAGCTCGAATACAGCTGCTCTGTATGAGACCTATGTGCCTGCTCTGACATGTCTTTTACCAGGTTAACACTTGTGAGTACTGCTCATCTGTTTGTCTAAATCTTTATACCGTGCCCACCACTGAGGTGGCCAAACATATTCCCCTGCTACAGACAGCTGTGGCAGTTGTGGTTCTAATTACTCTATTTCATAGAAGTTGTGTGGCATTTAAACAGTTCTGTCTCAAAGCTTCAAAACTCATTATGTACATCCCTTTAAGTCATGTAACTGAGGAGAAGCTGGTAAAGATTTTGTCACCCTCTCTATTCTGTCATGGTTAATAATGACAGCTGAAAGTAAGTTGCAGAAGGCCAAACAATCAAAGGGCATAGCAGTAACAGTTCTGCTTTTCTGCGATTCAGAAAATCCTTTCATTGTCTTCTGGCATTGCAGCCAGGGTGCAAATCTAATACTATACCACCTGCCTGGGTTACAGGTATTCAGGTAGGTTTGATCTGATTGAGTCACACCCACTCTTCAATAAAGTTTTAAGAGTACACAGACCATTGAAAAAAACAGGTATTTTGTCTTCAAAGACCATGTCAATGTACTTGACTGCAAAGAAATTGTTTCTGTATAAGCACTGCAGTCTGCTTGAGAGATCTGAATGCTCATGTTTTGCATTCACTGAAAAATGGAATACTTTTTTCTACCTACTTTATAAGCTGATTGTCAATGTACTTCCAAAAAGACAGGTGGAAAAATATTTCATGATTTTAAAACATCATCTTCTTATGGGCTTGCTGAGATTGACAGCTCTGCAGAAAAAGAAATATTCTTTGTTTGAAATTAAACAGAATAACTTGGAATATCTGAAATTGTCAGGAGGCTTTCTGAAAAAAATGTCCTTATGCACATAACTGCAAGTCCATCTGTTGTTTTAATTTATCTCTCTAATAATTCCCTGGAGTTTCACTTGGGTTGAATGTTAGAACAAATAGAAAGGAATCAAACCATGCATTCTTGAAACAAAATTTATCCAAAAAATACATTAACTCTTGCCTGTGTCAGCCTCATTTTAAGTTCCACTGTTTTCATTAACATTTACTGAGTGCCTATTTAAAGCAAATATATTCATTTCAACAGTTGCTCTGCCTTAAATAGAACTTTATGCTGTTTAGAATTTAAAAATAATTGAGGTATGCAGCTTAGTTAAAAGCAGATAGCTGTTTCAGCATATCATCTATTTGTATTTCTGGATGTTCTTAAGTTGTCACATTTTCACTAAAGGTGTATTTCGAGTTTCCAAATGGTTGGCAATAAGTTCTTGGGGGGGCTAAAAAAGCAGCCAT
The DNA here is from genome assembly GCF_015220805.1 of Pogoniulus pusillus. Lineage (NCBI taxonomy): Eukaryota > Metazoa > Chordata > Aves > Piciformes > Lybiidae > Pogoniulus > Pogoniulus pusillus. The sequence continues at coordinate 8,027,506 of NC_087284.1, read as the reverse complement.
TTGTTTACCAGATCCTAAGTCACTCTTTTTAGTTGGATAAACAAAAAATAACACACTGCATATTAACCATTTTTTCTAGCACTGATAAATAATTCATCTTGCTGTGTAGAAAAGAGTGAAATGTGAAACTTGCTACATCTTTTTCAAAGTCTTAGATAATATTATTAAAGCTGCCTCAGTGCTAGAAACGTTTAGGATCCAGGCCACTTCTGGACTGATTTAAAGGGAAGAACTGTTGTCTTCAATTACATTTAAATAGCAATTGAAAGCATTTACTGTACACTAAAGAGCACTTCCTCTTTCAGGTTCATGAGCTACACGAGCTCAGAAACTGCCTTCCTTTCACTTCTATGGAGGCCACAAACTGATTTTCCAGTCTTCTTCACCTGTGCTTGCTAAAGAGCTCCTCCATCTGTCTCCCAACCACAATACTCATGGCAGGCTGCCACGCCCTACCGATAACCCTGTCCAGCAAGCAAAAACCACAACCTTACTACCTGAAACTGTTTTAACTAGCCCTGAACATTTTAATCCAAAAGGAAGAGCCAGACAGCTCGGTTCACATGCTAATGTCTCACAGGCCTAAGGCAAATCAGGTTCACAGAAGCTGGGCATGACTCTGTGGACAACAGGGTGTTTTTTTTCAAAGTGCAGCCATTTGGAAAGGAAATCCTAGGGTGTGTAGTAGTATAAAATGCAAGCCAGAGAAAGATTATTATTTTTTCATGATCCATTCTTCCAAAATTCATCCAGCAACAAGTCATATCTGATTTTTCACTCCTTGCTACTCAAGCCTTCCTTCTTCAATGTCACTGTCAGTAAAACTCAACTTTTCATATTTTTCCTACAGTGCATTGACAAGCTAAGCACCTCATTCACCAAAGGCATCACTTCTTACTGCATTCATTTTCCATCCAGTGTCGCCATATTCCACTAGATCTGCTTAAATCAGCAGTTTCTGAATGAGTAATGTCTCTCTCCCAAACTGCATACAGCTCTTATCAAAAATGTGAACAATGAAGTATGTCTAAATGGCAGGCAGTCCAGCATGGCATACTTACTCCAGCAGAGATGCCAGACTGAAGTCAGTTTAGGTTTCTGCTTTAAAAGGCACAGACTCTCTTAGCTTCTGCCAAATGACTCAAAAACCTTTACAGTAATGTTTAAAGACAAGATTCTCCACCTTTCCTATGAGGACACGCTACAAGAGTTGGGGCTCTTCAACCTGCAGAAGAGAAGACTTTGAGGAGACCTTGTAGTAGTCTTAGAGTATCTGAAGGGGGCCCACAGGAAGGCTGGGGAGGGACTATTTACAAGGTCTTGTAATGACAGGATCAGGAGGAATGGGTTTAAATTGGCAGAGGGGAGAATTAAACTATATGTTAGGAAGAAGTTCTTCACAGTGAGGGTGGTGAAACACTGGCACAGGTTGCCCAGGGAGGTTGTGTGATGCTCCCTCCCTGGAGGTGTTCAAGGCCAGGTTCTAGTAGAAGGTGTCTCTGCCTATGATGAGGGATTGGAACTAGCTGATCTTCGAGATCCCAACCTAAACCATTCTATGATTCTATGATTTCTTCCATTTTTCCCATACTAGATCTTGATTACCTGTTAACCTATTCCATTTGTAGCTATGTATCTGCAGAATAAGGCTTTTACATGATACCACAAATAACCACCGTGTGCATTAACACATACAGAAGTATATTCATCTGCCCAAGAGAAATAATAATGATTCCTGAGGGCAAAAGTATACTGGAGAATGCCACCAACATAGCTGCTTATGATTGCCAAAAAAATAAGCTTCAATTCTTCCTGAGGCAAATCCAGATGTCAGAAAGGCAACCGAAATACTGAGAGGAAAAGAAAAATAATAATGCTTTTCCATCATAAGGGTCCACTCAACTGTAACCTTTATGAAGTTTCACTGAACGAGATCACCTCCTTAAGAAAACATAGGTTGCTCCTTGCCAGGGAGAAATAACTGGAGTGCTAAGAGGAGAAGGTTGCATTTAAGTTCTGCATTTTCCCTGTTTCCTTTGGAAGATGCACACTTATTTAGTATCTCTCATGGGCTGCTGTGGCTAATGCCATAGTGAAGAATGCAAATTCTTTGAAGACCTAAACCAGCATGGCTCCTACTAAAAACATACACATCTCTCCCTCCCGGGTAGCATCTCTGGGAGTATGCTACATCCTGCACATCTCCAAGGCAAATGAAGTCTCAAGTTTTAACAGTGGCAACATGCTAATTCTAAAAACCACTGAGGTGTCCCTGGCCAGAGGGGGCCCAGTGGAGTCATTAACAATCATTGCCTCAGGGAGTGCTGAAGACTCCAGTTCCCAATATTTTTGTATTAAATCTTTTTAAAAATATAAGCCCTAACCAAAAGTTAAGCAAATTCATTAAGTCCCTGAAATATTTTCCCAGAAATGCATAATCCCTGCAGCAAGAAATATCCTTTGGTTGTTAGTTATGCTGCTATTAACTGTGAAAACACCCTCTAAATAAGCAGTAGATGGTAGACAGGTCTGACAGAGGAGACAAAACTTTGCTATACATAGGCACTAGCAAGTAAAATTTTTCAGCATGGTGCACAGACATTTAACTTCACCTAATTTCCCCATTAAAGATGTTTATCTTTTGTTTCATTGGTTTCTTTCACCAGGAACATTTTGCCAGGCTTTCCTGCTCTTTCTGGACGAATTCCAGGACTCTGTCAACTGCTGTCTTGATGGGAACCTGGCAGACAAGCAAGGTGTGCTGCATCATGCACAGAGAGCACTTAAAGGGCATTTGAGACCAAATAAACTTTGTGAGTATTAGCAGTGTTTTTAAATTACATGATTAGTAAATTTGGCTCTTTTTGTTTGATCTAATCTAAAGAGTATTTTTTTCTCTCTCCTTCCTGAAGGACTCATTTGCTCCTGCTGCTTATTACTCATCGAAAGTCATCATTTTCTATCTGTGACATCCTGATAGGCTGTTGCTGTGGAAAAGATTATGAAGCTGGAAATAAGCAAGCTGATTTGCATTAAGCAGCGAGTTTCAAAGTGTGCAACTTTTGTTCACAGAGGGACTTAAGACACATTTGATCAAGCAAAGATAATGTTACAGGGGAAAGAGATTTACTTGAGAGAGACCTTGAGCGTTTTAACATAGTGTGATGATTGGTATCACAGGGAAAATTATAAAATCAAATTATTAAAATTATGCTTTTCAAACACTCCTTTCCTCAGTGTTCTTCTCCAGCTTATCTTTCTCTTCTGCTGAGCTGTGGAATAACAAATTTCCTATTGGCCAAATACACAACTGAAGTGGCTCAGCATAGCTCCATTAACTTTAGGGTAGCTACACCACTTTATTAGGAAAGGATCTGAATCTCCTATGCAGAGCAGAAGTAACGTAGCACAACAGGAAAAGTAATGGCTCTATGCAAAAGGGATCATTTGAGGAAATCAGCCCTTGGTGTGCAAACAACAAAGTGCAGCTGAGTGTAGCTACCAACTGCACTTACAGCCTACAAAGTATCAACCATAATTGATAAAAGCCCTTTTATAACTACACCCAACAGCATTCACATACCTTGTATTGGGATGACAGCATCTTTCTACCTCCTGAGCTCTCTTTCAGCAATATATAGCACTCCAGATCATAGAATGGTTTAGGTTAGAAGGGATCTCGAAGATCATCCAGTTCTGCCCCTCCACCATGGGCAGGGACACCTCCCATTAGAACAGGTCGCTCAAGGCCTCATCCAGCTTAGCTTTGAACAGCTTCAGGGAGAGAGCATCCTTAACCTCCCTGGGCAACCTGTTCCAGTGTCTCACCACCCTCACTGTAAAGAACTTCTTCCTAATACCTAGTTTGAATCTCCCCTCTTCCAGTATAAACCCTTTGCCCCTTGTCCTGTCATTACAGTCCCTCCCCAGCCTTCCTGTAGGCCCCCTTCAGATACTGGAAGGCTACCATAAAGTCTCCTCAAAGCCTTCTCTTCTGCAGGCTGAAGAGCCCCAACTCTCTCAGCCTGTCCTCATAGCAGAGCTGCTCCAGCCCTCTGAGCATCTTGGTGGCCTCCTCTGGACTGGCTCATGTCCTTCTTGTGCTGGGGGCTCCAGAACTGTACACAGTACTCCAGGTGGGTTTCACAAGAGCAGAGCAAAGGGGCAGAATCACTTCCCTTGCCCTGCTGGCAACACTTCTCTTGCTGCAGCCCAGCACATGGTTGCTGTCTGGGCTGCATGTGCACACTGCAGGCTCATGTTGAGTTTTTCATCAACCCAGACCCCCAGGTCCTTTTCCTCAGGGCTGATCTCAGCCATTTGCCACCCAGCCTGTATCTGTGCTTGGGACTGTGCCAACCCAGGTGCAGGACCTTACGCTTGGCCTTGCTGAATGTCATGAGCTTGGTGTGGGCCCACCTCTCCAGGCTGTCCAGGTCCCTCTGGATGGCATCCCTGCCCTCTAGCAAGTCGATTTTGCCACAGAGTTTGGTGTCATCTGCAAACTTGCTGAGGGTGCACTCGATTCCTCTGTCCATATCACTGACAAAGACATTAAACAGCACTGGTCCCAGCGCTGACCCCTGAGGGACGCCACTTGTCACTGGTCTCCAGGTGGACATTGTGCCATTGATCACCACTCTCTGTGTGCAACCATCCAGCCAACTCCTTACCCAGTGAGTGCTCCACCCATCAAGTCTGTGTTTTTCCAGTTTGGTGACACGGATGTCATGTGGGACAGAGTCAAATGCCTTACTCAGGTCCAGATGTCAGGCTTAGCAATAGAAAACTCTAGTGGAGTGTTGAAAGGGAAAATTTGTTTATCCCTTAGCATGGGAATTGCATGGGAATGCTCTGCTGCTTCCCTTTTTGTATTTCCCTTAGGTGAGGAAGAGAAAGAAAACCTAATTACCATTAGAGTCTACTTGCCCAGATGAATTTCTGGTTTTTAATCTACCATGGGTTCTTCTTCCTGATCACTCAGGCCCAGAATACCCAAAGACACCTCCAGAAACCAAAGGGACAAACTCTGTGCTAAGTCACTTCTTCCTCTGAGGTTAACAATTTGTCTGCAATACGATATCTATGTAGAAGAGTGGCTGCACCCTACTATGCATTAGATAACTTTCATAGTACAGGTTGGTCTCCAGTGGCACAAGCTGCTCTCTTAGCTGAGTTCCTTTTTCTAAGCAAACATCACCTACCAGTTGATTCTCATCAAGAATAAAGTCCAGGAATATGCTAACCTGCCTTTTCTGGAAGTTGCCTGTCTGAGGTTTCAGGAGGATTTAGCAGCATTTCTTGCTTCAGCCTCAGCCTTTGTTGTGATTTTAGTTCACACAGCAGTGCAGTAATCAACTCTACCACTTATTTATTCATTCACAGAATGCTTAAAAGCAATGAATTTCAAAACTCAGTGGCTCAATTATTTTATTTTCTCCTGTTTTTCCTCCCTTTATCTTTGTTCATTAAACTTACTATTACTTGATATTTTTAAAGCATGATACCTTCATTTTACATAAATTTCCCTTTGAATATAATAGATTAGCTGATAATAGACCCAGAATATTTCCAATTTGAATAGCCTACTACAACACATTTTATCAAACTCATCATTATATTACTGTTAATCAGTTAACCTAAAGCAGTGAATCTGCTTGTTAAGCTTAAGACACTTTATACTATTGTCCATCTTATGATCTCCTATAACCTTACATTTGTTCCAGCATTTTGGAGGACCTTCCTTGAATGCTTGCAAACATTGCTGGCTCAGTGGCTACACAATACTGAGTATGGAGGAGACAGACAGCATTTCCTAGGGATTTTAGAACTGCTTCATAAAACTGCCTGTTTTGGTGTATTAATTAAGTAGTGGAAAGTGTACAGATTTTGCCACTGGATTCTGATGATCTGATGATCACCTGCTTAATGCTTGTACCTACCTTTTCAAAGCAGAGAAATTCAACTCTTGCTATTCAGCTTCTTAATTCCTACACTACCTGTGGCAGCAGTACTGCTATTACATTTCCTACCCTTAGGAGTGTGATTATAAAATCTAATTTCCTACTGAAATCAATGGAAACCAGGAACTGACCTGCTGGCTTTTTGCCTCTCATCTCCATGAGAGAGGAATAGATAACCACAAATTTAAAAGTTGGATAGCTTCCTGAATATTTTTTACTGTGCTTTATTTAAGTGTTTGGAGAGTATTTTGTCTTTTTAGTCCTTGGAACAAGTTGGAATGTTTGACTGAACATCATACTTTACCCATAGCTGATGAACTTCAGAATTTACTAAGCTTCTATCAGTCTTTCAAAATCTGAAAAGCCAATTAGTACTTGAAAAGAAACCTCAAAAGACTTTAAACATTTTTTAGCCAAAGAGCTCCAAGTCTTGCAAGCAAAATAAGAAAAGCATAAGCAACATCCTTCCATTGCTCTCCTCTTCCCTGCACACATCCCTTTCACAGGATCTTTTAAGCCTTCCAGTGGTAAAAACTACCAAAGACAGAGGAAAATGTGAGACAGAGATTCCCAGCTGTTTGGAAACTGGCAATCCAGAGTAAGATTATCATATATTAGACTAATGACATCCAGTAAGAAGGGCCTTGTTGACCCTGAAATACAGAACAGGCAGAAAAAATGCCTAAATGTTATATATGGAACTCTTTGATTCTTGAATACGTTTGTTATTAGTGCTGGATACCAGTACTTGTGTTAGGCATTTGAAAGACTGCAAAAAATGGTAGAAAGGACTTCTCTATCTCCCAGCAATGTTCTGAGAATTGTCACACAAACTTTAAACTAAGCAGATTAAAAGATACAAAAATAAATAATATACCTTCTACTTACTTGGAGTTGGTGAACAAGGCTGCTGTTTGTGCCAAAATAATTAAAACTAGAGGTTGTGGGTTGACCCTGGCTGGAAGTGTCCACCAAAGCTGCTCTGCCACTGCCTCCTCAGCTGGACATGAAAGAAGATACAATGAAAGGCTCCTGGGTCAGGATAAGGACAGGGAGATCATTCAACAATTATCATAATGGGCAAAAGTGACTCAATTAAGGGAAAACGGATTTATTACCAGTAAATTCAGAGTAGGATAATGAGAAGCAAAAATTCATCTTAAAACACCTTCCCCTCAACATGTCCCTTCTTCCTGGGACTAACTTTATTTCTCTACCCTCTCCCTGCTCACCATGCAGGATGATAGAGAATAAGGAGTATGGTCAATTAATCATGTTGTCTCTATGGCTTCTTCTTCTTCACTGGGAGGATATCAACACTTTTCTTCTACTTCAGCATGGAGCCCCTTTCATGGGTTCACAGGTCCTGCCAGGAGCCTGCTCCAGTGCAGATAACAGCCTCCTTCAGGTATGCATCCACTGGCTCTGGCATGGGGGTTCTCCAATGGATCACAGGTCACTATCTGTTCCTTTGATTTCCCATCTATTTCCCTGGGCTGCAGGAAGAAAGTCTGCCTCACCATGGTCTTCACCCCAGGCTGCAGGGGAAACTGTGCTCCAGTGCCTACAGGACCTGCCTCCCACTCATTTTCACTCACCTTGGCTTGTGCAGTTGTTTTTCTTGCATATTTTCATTCCTCTCCCTAGCTGCTCTTTGTACAGCAGGAATTCACCTCTTCTTAAATATGTTATCCCAATGATGCTACTGCCATTGATCAGTGACAGGTTTGTCTTGGAGCTAGCTGGGCACTGGCTCTATTTGGCACAGGAGAAGCTTCCACCAGCTTCCCACAGAAGCCAGCCTGTAGTCCTGTACCAAATCCTTGCCATGCAAACCCAATATACAAGTTCAGGAGCATTAAACCCAAAAATTATTAATTTAATAAGAAGTTTGTAGATATTCTTCAAAGCCCATATCTATTAATAAAAAATGATGATAAAAGTGTACATTTATCACCATTATCATTGCAGTATTTCCAAGACTTTAAATTGGTTTTCACCATAATGTTGAATTTTGCTTGTCATCTTCCCCCCAAGAACATTTTAAACAGTAGAGATGTGGCTATAGGCCAACTCTATGGAAAAAAAAGAAAAACAATCCACAAAAACTAGTTCTTCCTCAGGACTAGGGACAAAAGCTTTGAAATGCACACATACGGTATGTGCATCATAAAAAAATATGTAATACTCTTTTTATGCAGGCAATGTGTGTTAAGAAGAAACCACTAATCTCAATTTTGTTCTATTTGCACACCCTTCACACTGCCAAATCATCTTTATTGAGATCTTGATGAAGATATATAGTGTGTCATCAGTTAGTTCACAGATGACACCAAGTTAGGTGGCAGTGTTGATCTGCATGAGAGTAGGGAGGATCCACAGAGAGGCCTGGATAGGTTGGATGGATGGGCCAGTGTTAATGGGATGAGCTTCAACAAGGCCAAATGCCAGGTCCTCCACGTGGGTCACAATGACCCCAAACAATGCTACAGGCTTGGGACAGTGTGGTTGGAAAGCTGTCTGGCAGAAAGGGACCTGGCAAGGGACCTGACAAGCAACTGAGTATGAGCAAGTGTGCCCAAGTGGCAAAAAAAGTAGTGGCATCCTGGCTTGGATTAGAAATGCTATGTCCAGCAGGTGTAGGGAGGTGACTGTCCCTGTGTACTCTGCACTGGTGAGGCCACACCTCAAGTATTGCATTCAGTTTTGGGCATCTCAATACCAGAGGGATGTTGAGGTACTGGAGCAAGTGCAGAGGAGAGCAATGAAGCTGGGGAAGGGCCTGGAGAATAAATCTTACAGAGAGTGACTGAAGGAGCTGGGGCTGGTTAGTTTGAAGAAGAAGAGGCTGAGAGAAGATCTCATCACTGTCTACAGCTACCTGAAAGGGTGTTGTGGAGAGGTTGGTGCTCTTGTCACAGGCAATTAGTGATAGAACAAGAGGAATGGCTCCAAGCTGTGACTGGGTGAGTTTACACTGGACATTAGAAAAAAAAAATCACAGAAAGTGGTCAGGCATTGGAATGGGCTGCCCAGGGAGATGGTTGAGTCACCAACCCCAGATGTGTTTAAAAGTCGTTTGGATGTGGTGCTTGGGGATACAGTTTAGGGTGCACCTTGTAGAGTAGGGTTATCAGTTGGACTTGGTGATCCTGAGAGTCTTTTTGAACCTGAATGTTTCTGTGATTCTGTGAAATGCAGCATAGGCTGTTGAGTCCACTTTAATTTAGCTAAAACCCATACCAGTTTTAGAAAACAGCATGTCTCTAACTGAAAATTTAGTGAAAAGAGAAGAGACTTCTGGATCTTACCTGTTATGGAAATAATGCAGGTCTATACCTGTATCTGTAATCTCTTTCCCTTCCTCTCACTTAGTCCTTGACATAAGAAGAAAGTTTGATAAAGACCTTTTAGAACGACTGTTCCTATTGAAACAGAAATAGCAAAGTGCCCTCAGAAGATGACAACACAGGAACAACAAAGGAGGGTTTTTTTCCCAAACTGCAGTGTATTTTCATGTGGAAGCCCCAGGATCCATACCTGTATTTTCACTTCTTACTAGGGGATATACAAACCCTGTTATTATTTTACTGTTGTTTTTTAAATGCAAATTCAGCAGAACCTTTTCATTCTACAGGCACACGAAAAACCTTTGTTTTTCAGTTACTTTATAGAAGAGCTTTATTTTGGTAAGTTCATTTTGTTGTTTTCCCACAGGTTTAGGTAACCTTTGATTTATCTAAGGTGTGACAATGTCATTTCTGGACAATGTTACTGAAAAAGGGATTTTAGTGAGGATTTGGATTAGTCTCAGTTATTGCATAGCTATCCCAGTTTTGGCAGTTCCATCTCCTGTACATTAAATTATACTACCAGGACATTAAAGAACAAAACCCACCAACAACAAAGAATTGTATTTCTGGTGCAACATGCACTTAAAATTCATTGTTTTTAACCATCACCACCACCACAATCAGGAAAGCCACATGAGGCTTAAGACTGACAGATAAGTTGTTTTTATAATACATCCAATACTTTCCCCATAACTGCTAGATCTGAAAATTCAGAGAGGAAGACAGACTACCTTTACACTAAGGACTTTGATACTGTTGCTTTCACTTCCAGTGAAATCAGGAGTTAGCTAAAAAAAGTAGATTATCTGAAGACAAAATCACCTGCATTTGCACTATTTTTAAAGCTTGATACCATACCTGCAAGACACCTATGTCTTCTCTGCCTCCTGCTGTTGCATGGTGTTAAGAGAATCAGCTCAGACCCATGAAGTAAAGGAGATACACAAATTCCATCATATATGGACTGCAGGCTTCTCTACACCTACTGCATGATCTCTGTGCCCAGGAATCTTCTCAAGTCTGAACCTCGTGTAATGAATAATATAATAGCCTAGAAAGAAGATACACTCTTTAATCCCTATACATATAATCCTCTCTAAATATGTATTATATATATATGTCATCCTATAAACATTAATTCTGATTTCTCTATGAAGTCAGTTCATAAGACTCAAAGTATTCTTGGGTTATTTTTCAGACTTTTCATACCACACATTTGGTTTTTCACCATAAAATGTTATAAATCACATGAAATGCTGCATGCATCCATGGTTCTTAAAAAGAAGAGAAAATTAACAGGTCAGTAAACTATATGCATGGCTTACTACTGACACTGATTATCTAAAGCAAAACAAATATTGTAATCAGTTCTCCTTAGAAAAGCATCTCCAAGTTAGTGTTGCATGAAATAAGACTTGCTCATATTGCAATAAAACTGTGAAAAATATTCCCTTCAATTCAAAGCCAGGTCAATTCCTCAGGTTTTCAAAAAATACTATACTTTTGGCAATACAAAAATTCAAATGTATAAGCTGAGGTTGTTTTGTTTTTTCCTAATTTGCTTGTCAGTTGATAATGTGCAGAAGCTAGAAGGCAGGCAAAGCACTGATTTCTCAGGCATTGATAATTTAGTTCCCTTTGAGTACAACAAATCGCAGTGTATAAATGAGACAAACCTCTCTGGGACATGAATTCGATTTCACCTCTTGTGTTGGGCATCACTGTAATTACCCAAATCATTAAAGTTGAACATGACTTTAAGCACTTCCCTGAATAGAGGCTTTAATGCTTTATCAGGATTAGATCAGGCAGCACTACTAGAGTCAAGATCAAGGAAGGATGGTATTTTTCTGGTTTCCTGTTTTCTTCTCACATAATTGGGTAAAATCACAGCCAGGTGTTTCTGCCAGGTGAACTTGGAAACGTAGCTCAGGAACATAAATTCAGTTTATCAGAATTTGTGGAGCATTTATGAAAAAAAAATTAGTAACAAATCCACTTAAAAACATTTCAGTTGTCTTTGCATCAGTCTCCTGGCAAAAAGACAGACAGGGAAAATGTGACAGAAAAACTAACCAGTCTTCTGAAACTAAGAATAAATTATCTATAAACCCAAGCTCATCTTCCATACCATAACAGCTTACAAAAACTCGTTACATAATAATAAGCATGGGTTTTGTGCCTCTTGCCATAGGTGTTACTGACAAAACCAAATGAAGGCGTCTGTGTGTATGTGGCTTTTCATATTCAAGGGGGTTATTGGTGGTTTTCACTTAAAATGTGTTTTCTCCAGTGAAAACCAAAGAAAGAAGTTCTACTTAAAAGCCTGAGACACAGGCAGGCAGAGAAACTTCATCCATAAAAAACGTCTTAGCAGGAAAAGCACTCTAAATAAACAAATAATAACTCAGTGCTGGCAGATAACATAACAAAGGACATAAACTATAAAATGCAACTTGAAAGGTTCAGATTGGACAACAGCAAAAATAACATTCTACTGTGAGAGTAGTACTGGAACAGGTTGTCTTAGGAGACAGAAACTTTTTTGGACTTTGTCATATAATTAAATGATGACCTCTGGAATATATTGTTCATCCCTAGGAGGATGCAAGAGATAGAGGAAGACTAGATGAGTGGAAATAGAGTAAATAGCCCTTAAAAAAAAAAAAAAAACAGGGAAAAAATAGGATGAGTCACATTTGATTCCATGTTTCATTCAGATACTCAAACACATTATTTTAAAATATCTGGAAGATTAAAAGAAGAAGAAACCCATCAATGACATGCTGTGAATATAAGGGCAAATTATATCAAATCAATTTATTTTCCTACTCTAATAAAGAAACAGATTTTGTGGATTGATAAGGTGGTTTGTTATGCATCTTGGCTTCAGGAAGGATTTACCTTAAATGCCATTTCTGTTGGGTCACTTTAGGAAGTACTAAAAGGTCAAAGAGAAATATACCAAAGCTGCAAAATTGGTTAGAAAATTATTCTTGAAGTAGTTATCAGCAACTTGCTGTTAAAATTGAGGGCATCATTACAAGCCTCCTCCTCAGCTATAGTATCAGTCTATACTTCCAACAATAGCTTGATGACTGAATATAGCATATGCTTATTAAACGCTATTCATGGGACCAGACTGGGAGGGACACTGTCTGTGGTGAAGAGTGCAGAATTCAAAAGGATCCCAGCAAATTAGATGTGCTATTTTGAGGGTAAAGAGAGATTATAATTCAACAGGAGCAAGTGAAAAATCCATTGTAACAGAATTATAGCAAGATTATTACAACAGAATGATAAAAATCACAAACTGCGTAGCCATCAAAAACGCCATCAAAAACACCCAGTGTATGAGGAGACATTAACAGGCATATAGCCTGCAAGACACAGAATATGGTCTGGCCTCAAAGAACAGGGTCTACAAATATATTTCAATAAAAAGTGTAACTAACTGGAAAGCTCAGGAGATAAGTAAGAAGACTCAGAGGTGTTAGAATAAGAATTTAGAGCAGGTTAAAGAAACCAGTGTTGGGTTTAGTCTAATGTTGAAAAAGAAAGCCAGTCTGAATGAGTGGTTAAATAGTGCTGTTAAGATATTTCTTAAAACTATAGTTCTCTTCACCTTCTTTGCAACACATTCCTGGTAGTCATGGTCATTAGAAGCAAAAAACAACATACTTGAAGTGATCCATGGGAGTTTCAGATTAGGCTGAACAGACTTTGTAGAAGTAAGAATGGCAAAGTAGAAGAGGCTGCCTGCAGAAATGACAGTGTCTTCACCATTAGGAAACATTTTAGGGCAAAACAGACAAGCATCCATCAGGACTGACACAGACATAACTGATTTTACCTTAAGAGTAACAGGATGAACTTGACGACCTCTCTAGACCCTTTCCAGTCATCTGGTCACACAAACAATAAAACACAGTTCAGAAGAAATCCAAGGAACAGATATCAACACTGGAATTTTCAAGAAATTACTTTAGAAAACAAGTTGTGGCAGACACAAGGCTGCTTTCAATGTCATAGTAACCAGCTTACATTTGGATGTTCAGCTGAATGAATGATCAAGTAGAGGAAATGAAAATTTAAGGAGAAACACACTGGACAAAAAAAATGAGAGACAAAAAAATGCACTGAGGCAGAAAGTGACCAATGTAGGCTTAAAATAACTCTTGTCTATTATTTCATATGATATATAAATGCAACACAAGAATGGAGGACTGAAAAAAATTATAAATATGTCTAAAGATGTTTTAAAGAGAAATAAGAACTCCAAAACCTACTACATTATTCACTCTATTCCATGATGCTCACACTGCTCTCCTGAGAGAAACTGGCTAGATTGATCAAATGGCTTACCCTCTGACAGAGCAATTAAGGCTCACTCATGTGTCACTGTAGAAGACAAGAACTCATATTTGCATCCAAATGTATAGGACATTTTTTTCTTGCAATGGAGCTGGGAATGTCTAGGAGAAATGGCTATTGTCCAGCACTTGATCAGGCTACAAAGACCTACTACATAATTTTTAAAGAATAAACAGACAGACAAAAAACCCAACCAACCAACAAAAAAAAAACCCAAACAAAAAACCACCCCCACCCCAAACCAAAACTCACCCCCACCCCAAATCCAGAAAGCACTCCCAGCTGCTTGGGAGACTTCACTTCTGTGTACTTGTTTTCTTAGAAAACAATCACTGTGTACTGACATAAATGGGTATTACCTTGATGAGATTTTAATTTGGAGGAGCAAAAGAACACAATACTTTAAGCAACTCAAACAGTGGGGAAAGAAAGGGGAAAACAGTGGAGAGGAAAATACAGTACGAAAGTAATATAAGAGGCAGAACAAACAAACAAAGAATAAACAAAGGAAGTACCTGTAACAGAAGCAATAGAACAGGGAGAAAAGATAACTCAGCAAAACCAGAGAGTATCTAGAAAGCAGTGCCGGGCATGGATTTACCAACAAGAGCAATTATAAGGAAGAAGTAAGAAGATTCCTCTGAGCATACACTTACTTTGGTATCTCAGCACCTCAGCCAACTAAACTAGTACTAAGGGTGTGTTAACCCCCAGGTTCAATGTAAAAGACAATCCTGAGTTTCATTCAGTTTCCTCAGACTGAGTTTCCCAAACAGCCTGAAAGTACAACAAACAGAGAGGTAAACTGTCCACAGATACATTCACAGAAGCAGCTAGTGCGAGAATATAGACTTTCAGCAGCACAGCCAGAAGTGGAGGCCAGCATCTTCTTTTTCTTTTAGTGTTTGAAAGGTGTGTTGATGAGTGCAAAAAGAAAAAGCCTCTTTGGCCTTGGTCTACAAGTGTAAAAGGTTTCACATCTTTATTTATGGGAGGGCAGTGTTATGTGAAATTGACCATAAACCACTTATTGCTGTTGCCAAAAAAAGGTCTGACAAACACTCCCACAGAGAACAGAGAGTGCTTTTTTCCTGCTACAAATACAGGATTTGCAAATTGAACACAAACCTGGAAAGATTTGTGGCTGTAGGCTCACCCTCTAGGGCATTCCAGCAAAACAAAGCAGCTGAACAAAGTCCAGAACTAAATTAAATATATGTCAGTCTGAGGAACAGGAAACATGTACACATCAACGACCACCTGTCCAAACTGAGATAAAATACAAATGCTAATTGTCAGAGCTATGACTAAGAACAGAAAGAGTAATAAAGGCTGTGATCACAGTCCTATTACCAATTTGAAGGACTGCAGCTGGCAGTAAATGAGGTTTTACTCAAGGCCACAAATGGCAGTTCCTATAGGGATAATGTTTAAAGACCTACAGGATCATAAGAAGTCTCTTCCTCCCCAAGGTAGACCAAAAGCTCCTTCAACCTTTGTCTAAAAATGATCCCCAGTATATATGACTAGCACAGAGTCAGTACACTCTACCTTGATGTTATCAAATCTTAAAGTTGTAGTTCAGGGACTTAAAAAGCTAGAGGCTATAACTAGACCACTGTGCTTGATTCTAGCCAATAATTCTATTCACCATTCATTTTCCTGTTTCACTTTCATGTTGTTCATACTTTTCAACTTACTCTACATGCTAAGTTGTTTCTTTGGATTTTTTTTTTTTAAAGCTAGTAATGTCAAGCCTGATAGCTTCACTTGTTACCCCCAACCTCAAGAATGATGGTCAGTGAATAACCAGTTCTTAGTATCACTGTATCAGCTTTCAACACAGCACATCTTAACATATTCCCCCTTAGTCATACCCCTCTTTTCCATGGTGAAATGTAATAACCTATTCATCTCACACCTCTGATCATCTCTGCTACTCCAATCTATGCCTTTTTTATTCTATTAGCTCCTTTCCAGAAAGTCATATTGTGTTCAAGATGTGCTAAATGTCATTACTTACACAGTGGTATACTGCCTTCAGTTCTGCTCACTGTTCCTATACTAATGGTCTCTCACAGCCTGTGTACTTCTCCTGACTACCTTTGAGCCCTGACCCTGTCTCATTCCTGCAGGATGACAAGTCATTCAAATGCCATCAATAAGGACACAGAATTACTTTGCATTTACTCACTTACTTTGTATGAAGGTCGTTTACAAATGAAAAAAAGAAAATCTAAACCAACCAAAAAAGATAGAAGGAAGAACAGTCTTCCACCCATGCTGACCACTATGGTGGTCTCAGAGCTGAGTAACTGAAGAAATGGAGCACCAGATCTCTTGCACAAATAACTACAACAAAATAAATGCCACTGAAACAGTATGGTTCCCTCAAGACCAGTGATTCCTGAAACAAAGCAGACATATTGGGCTGAAATAACTTATCTCAAAATGAAAACAGCCTTTAGATCATTATTTGAACTCTCCCAACATAACCTTACCAAACACATTATATCTAAACAGAGTATTTGGTCATATAAATCCATTTTCTGTAGACAAGGTTGTTTTGGACAGTGAGTGTTAGTTTGTTGAGAATTGCAAGAACTCAGACCTATAAAATTCAACTTGTTTCACGGGATCACAGGATATTAGGGGTTGGAAGGGACCCAAGGAGATCATTGCATCCAATCCCCCTGCCAGAGCAGGACCACACAATCTAGCACAGATCACAGAGGAACACATCCAGATAGGCCTTGAAAGTCTCCAGAGAAGGAGATTCCACAACCTCTCTGGGGAGCCTGTTCCATTGATCTGGGACTCTTACAGTAAAGAAGTTGCCCCTTGTGTTGAGGTGGAACCTCTTGTGCTGCAATTTACACCCATTGCTCCTTGTCCTGTCACAGGAAGCAGTGAGCAGAGCCTGACCCCCCCGCCCCGACCAGTCCTCAGATGTTTATAAGCACTTATTAAATCCTCTCAGTCTTCTCTTCTCCAGACCAAAAAGTCCCAGGTCCCTCAGTCTCTACTCATAAGCCACGCCCTCCAGTCCCCTAATCATCCTCCTGGCCCTCCATTGGACCCTCTCTAGCAGATCCCTATCCCTCTTAAACTGGGCAGCCCAAAACTGCACGCAGTATTCAAGATGAGGTCTCACCAGGGCAGAGTAGAGGGGAAGGAGAACCTCCCTTGATCTTCTGGACACACTCTTCCTAATATACCCCAGGATCCCCTTGGCCTTCTTGGCCACAAGGGCACACTGCTGTCCCATAGTTAACTTGTTATCCACCAAGACTCCCAGATCCCTTTTCACAGGGCTGCTCTGCAGCAGATCACCTCCCAAACCTGTACTGGTGTAGTTTATTACTGCTCCCCAGGTGCAGGACTCTGCACTTGTCCTTTCTGAACCTCCTTCGCTTCCTTTGCGCCCAGCTCTCAGTCCTTCTAGGTCTCACTGGATGGCCACACAGCCTTCAGCTGTATCAGCCAAGCCTTCGGGTTTGGTGTCATCAGCAAACTTGCTGAGCAGACTCTGTCACCTCAACTGTGTCATTGATGAAGATGTTGAACAGTACTGCACCCAGCACTGATCCCTGGGGGACTCTACTGGTTACAGCTCTCCAGCTGGACCTAGCACCACTGATCACCATTCTTTGAACTCTATCTTGTAAGCAGTTCCTAATCTACCTAATTCTGTTTCACACAGATTCGTCCCTGAACACCAGAACCTGCTTCAGTTTGTTAACATGACACAAAGATGCTCATTTCATAGCTTATTTATAGATTTAATAGCCTAATCTTAAATTATTTTCCTATTAAGAAAATAGTGTCTGACTTGCATTTTAATGTTCTGGAACAGGCTGCCCAGGGGGATTGTGGAGTCTCCTTCTCTGGAGATACTCAAAACCTGCCTGGATGCTTTCCTGTGTAATCTAGTATGGATGATCCCACTCTGGCAGGCAGGTTGGACTATCACAGAATCAGAGAATTCTCAGTGTTGGAAGAGACCTCAAGGATCATCTATTTCCAGCCTCCCAGACATGGGCAGGAATGCCTTCCAATATATCAGACTAGATGATCCTTTGAGGTCCTTTCCAACCCCTAACATTCTATGATTGTGTTTCTCACCATATAAAAGTTTCTTTTTTTTTTCATCATCCTGCCTGGGTTTTTTCTCTTCCTCCACTTAACAAAAATCCAAACTCTTTTCTATAGGCACAAAAATATAATGTGATCCCCTTAGAATTTCAGTCTTCATATTTAGAGACAAAAAGAGAAGACAAGGGACTCATTTTCTTACATCAAATATAAAAGCACAGATTATGTAAATTCTTAAAGAAGGTTAAAAGGAAACTAAAAAACTTGTCAGAAAAGACAGAGGGGTCAGGACAGACATTAGGGTCAGATGTCAGCTGCAGCAAGTACTCTGATTTATGATTTCTGGAGTCATTGCTGAGGCATGAGTGATTGTAACTCTTTCATTATGATGTTTAATATGAATCCCACATCTCTAGTCCAATCAGCTGTACTTTCACAGTAGATCTCATACCTGAGTGTAAAATAGACTCTGGATTCTGTAAGCATTGCAGATTTCTCTCTGCTGTGAAATCTGTGACTTCATGTGACCGTTTGGGTGTTACCTGTCCCCCCCACACACACACTTAAGAAAATCACCCAGACTAGACTTGGCTTTAAATTAAGGAATGAAGCTCTATTGACAGCTTAGCACAATATACAGGCATATATATACAGTTATATACAAATTAAAAGTAACACAGAAACACAGTACCCCTCCCAGAAACAACCAAAGTCCCCAGGAGGGCTCCCGATCCAAACCTCCTTCCACTTCCCTCGTTCCCTTCCTTTAGAAATAACCACGTATCTCTCATGTGATAAATCCGGAGATCTGAGGTGAGATGTCAAAAAAAGATGACAAGGAGGTTAGAGGAAAAAGGAGTTAGGTGGATTAAAGTTAAAGGCAGAGTCAGAGACAGAGACCAGACTGACAGAAGTGAGAGCTAACAAGTGTGTGTGTGAAGTGACCGTCATATCTATACTTGACTAGTTGCATTTCTCAGCAGAAGAATGAGTGATATAGGGCACATGTTGGTTTTCTTCTTTTTTCTCACAGCTAAGGATTTCATTTCTTTCAGCAAAATATTTCAGTTAGTCTCAAACCAGCACACTTCACATAACCAGCAGGAGAAAAGAGTGGCATATTCTCATCTCCTCAAAGAATAAGAACTCATGAAATCAGCACATTAAGAAGGCTGCATGAAAATGTAATTGCAGAGAAAGGTACAAAATAGCTGAAGAGTTTAGAGACACATAATAACCCCATAAATTTTCAACATTATTAAGAAGAAATGTTTTTCTGTACCTCCCACACAGTGTTTTGTAAATGGATTGCAGAATGTCTTAGAATTCTACATCTTCTGCAAATTAAATAGAATCTTCCCATGGACAAAACAGACACAACCTAGGAACTACAGAAGAAAGTAGGTACACAAAATATGTATGATAATAATCACACTGATAATTCCAAGAGAAACAGAAACATCATGTTAGAGAACACCTAAGTTAGACATGAAATTGTTTCTCTATTGTAAATATTAACAGACTAAGATGCTTCAGATGAAAGATATAAACTTTTATGTAATTCCACATAAATTCTTATCTTAGGAAAAAAATATGTTGGTCTATGTACTTGTCCAAGTTCTTTCCCTATCTTTATGAGTCTAGTACATTCAAGGCCATCAGATGATGAAAAATTAGTTAGCATGGTGATATTCCTTATCTGCCACAGAGTTCTGTAGGGAAAATGATCAAGAACTCTAAAAAATATTATTATATTGTAAATCAGTCTCCATATGGTTAAGTAATACACTGTGCTTAAACCATAACTACACCACTCAGTATACATCCGTTCCAGAGTACTCCAAATTCCTTTCTTCTCCCTCTTCTCCCCCTCCCGCAGGTTTGAATGGGGAGAAGGCGGCACAAAAACTGCTTTCCCCTCCCAGACCCTGCAGGCTTGAAGGGGGAACAGCAGAAGGTGCCTTTTACACGTGTGCTGACCCATGTGCAAGCCCGTGTTGAAGTCGGGCTGCTGGTTGGCTGGGTTTTCACACCCATTATAAAATGGTAAATGAACACTTTGTCTAGAAAAGGATGACTAGAGCAAGAGAGCAGGCAAAAGGTGCCCACCTTGAAAGAGCTCCCACCTTGACAGAATGCCCAACAGGACAGATTCCTGGCATGACAGAATTCCCATTTTGGACAGCTTTTAGACAGCTCCTGCCTTTTTTTGCACAGCTCTCAGTTTTACACCGTCCCTCCTTTTGGATGGTTCTCTCCACTTTTGCACCATTCTGTGCAAACCTGCAGGCTTGGTAAGCCCTGGGGTCCACTTGAGAGAGCTGCTGGCAGCATCTGGACCCAGCTACTCAGGACCATATCGCCAGCCAACTTCCTGGCTGCTATTTCAAGCTGGGAAGATGCTAATAGTTTGACTCTCCCCTGCCACTGCTGAGGCAGCATCGTTCCACCATCATCCCACTTGTGGAAGAAGTGCTTGAGACATTTCTGAGAGTGGCAGTTTTGTCACTCACCTTGGGCTTCTGCCACGTGGACATTTTTGTAATTCCTGACTCAGGCACATGAACTCCCTGCCCCCACAACACCACCTACCTCACTATCTGCTGCAGGCTCTTCAGCTGGCCCGCACTAACTGCTTCCTAGCTATCCCAATAAAAGATCTGAAAAGGTGACTCTTGTCAGAATTCACCATTGCTAGAGGAAACATGCAAGACACTGTGGTCAAACAGACTTCAAACATTCATAGAAACTAATAAACCGATTTACACCAAATCAAGTGCAGATCACAGCCTTGGAAACCGCTGTGTGCTAACGGCTGGCGGGTAAATGATTTCTAATCTGATTTAATCTGTCTCTCTGAGCATTCATCCCCCCCGCTGCATATCAAATTACCTCAGGGACTGATTACCAATATACAACTGCTAATCAAGGAAATTGCTCAGCATTTGAGATGTGTAGTTACACAGCAATGTTTTAAGTATTTAGGAATAAATAACCTTTGGATAAGGTTGCAAGAGTGACCTTTAAGTACAACCACTGAAATTATTTAAGCAACATACCACACTCAAAATAATCTTTCTCTAACCCACTCGTAAAGTTTTCAGTACTGAAAACATACTTGCCTATGACTGCATTTTAATAAAGTAAGCTTGAAAATTATGTTATACATTTCAGGGTAATTTGGTGGATTTTAAACTGGTTTTAGGTAGTATTGCATCCTGTATGCTATCACCATTATAAATAGCCAATGACAGAAAAACACAACAGTATGGTATCTTCCTCTACATGTTTACCTTACTTTCCAGAATATTTCTGTGAAAAATATATTTGCCAGATAATTTCCAGAAAACACTGTGGGAAGATAGAGTACTATTTGCATAAAACCCCATGAAATAGGAGGGATTGAGTATCTTAAGAGAGAACTGAATTGTACGTGAGTCCGGGGCTAGATTCCCAGTATGAACACTCTTTTTCAACTTTATTGACTGCCTGAGTGTGACAGAGGCCTACTCAGAGACCAAAGATGCACTGTGCTAGAAAACATTAGACAAAATGAAGGCCTCTGGTTGAGAAACACAGGTCATGCACTGAGTTTCTTCATAAGAACAAGAGCATTTCAGGTCTGCTGACCCTTATAGAAGGAGAAGTCTAAGGAATATCAATTAACAGAAAAAAAAAATCTTTTCCTGATTTCATTCAAATAAAATGTGCTTTAAAATAGCATTTATAGCACTTTTTCAATTTAAAAAAAACCCATAAGAACACATGAAAGAAATTTATGGCTAAAAAATACTGTTAAGTGATAACAAAGAGAAACAGAGAACTTGTTTATATTCATGGAATCACAGAATGGCTCAGGTTGGAAAGGACCTCAGAGATCATCTACTCCAACCTCCCTGCCATGGGCAGGGTGGCCTCTCAAGTAGTTAGTTATGCTAGTCTCTCATTGTGGAGGTAGTGCAGTGAAGACACTAAGTACTCTGGTACAATACATTTTACTTACAAGCTCTGTATTTATAGAAAAAAAAAATTATCTCAAGTTTTGACATTTCATTAACATTTACTTTGCTATGAGGCTGTTAGTTTATAGTGCACGTGGATGAGCCATTCTGCTCTTCACAGTAAAGTATTTGCCTTTTTTTTACACTTGCAAGCATATATTAAAAATGTCAATAACAAAACACGAAAGCATAACAATACAGAGGAAGAAAAACAGTCCCACAGAATATTTGAAACTTCATCTGGTAGCAAAACAATGTAGATGGAAGAATGTGACTGTAAATCATACTCTACTTTGGGGCAAAGCTGTGGTAGGAAAAGAAGGTTGTTTGCCAATAGGTAATTTAAGAGTAGCTTGTGTACAATCATCCACATTATCTTGGCAGGCAAAACTGTAATAAACATGCAATTAGCAGTATGAGATAACATTTTTTTCTTCAAAAGACAGTCATATTATATTTGCTAATGAATATGCTCAATAATTTTTCATTATACTTCAGTAATTATAGAATACAGTGTTAAGGATTCAATGCAAATATGCAATTGCTATTTAAGGAGAACATTTTTAAGGTAATAAACTGTCATCCCTTTTTGAGGGCTGCAATAGTAGTGAAGAGGAAATGATAATTTGAAAGAAATGCTACATAGTCACACTGCTTGTGTGATTCCAGAATCACAGCTGGCTCATGTGAGCTGCCTGTTTTGTTTGTGTGTGACACTTTCTGTTCCGTAAGTCAGTATATCTTAAGGACTGTCCTTTCTGTACTGTTAATCAGCTCCCTAGACCAGTGTAATGTGAATTCAGAGCATTAGATTTACTTTAGGGATCCTGCACTGGCATAAGTGACTGCACAAATTGTCCACTAGAGCCCTACCCATAAGGCACTGTTCACCTATGATTTCTGTTCACTTCATTGGAACTGAGAGAAGTGTTCAGTAGTCTGCTCAAAGCTTCAATGTACTTAAGAGATCCACCTTATTTTTTGGATGGTAACAGCTGGCTATACATTAACAGGAGTCTCACAGAATCTTGCTAAAAATGTCTAGGATGCTCAGTTTTCACAGTCCCAGTCTCAAATACAATCCCAGAGTCTCCCAGGAACAATACACCTACATCTTTATATTTCAGCATAGAATGGGAACCAAAATATCACTTTGGACACCTCCTGCACTTTGAGGACACTGATGTTTCCCAGCTTCCAAAACAGTAAGTAATTAGTACCAAGCCAAACAGCTAAACATCATCAAATGGGTTTTAGTGGCTGCAAAAGCATAGCAGTTGAGATCAGTTGTGGTTGAGATCAGTTTCATCAGTGAAAAATGAATACCTTGGGAAACGGAAGGCAACCAATTTCTTTCTCATTATGTGTTCATTTCTTAATTTGCAAGAGATGAGTTTTGTCTTTGGAAAGCCTTGCTGAATGTAACAGGATTTGCACAGGTGTAAATGAGGGCAAAATGTCTCCAATTACTTTAGGTTTTAAAATTTCAAAAGGAATTACTGCTGGATTGCTGTGACCCTTTATTTTGTCTAATGACCAGCTTACAGTCCATTTTGTTTAAGAGTTTTTGTATTTTCATGGTAAGCACTCACCATTGATTTGCAGTCAGGTGACTACAACAGCATCATTTTCATTTTGCAGAGATACTGCACTCTTTCAACTTAATGTTCCATTTGCTAAAGACTAGGAGAGCTAAAGAGATGTACACTCCATTTAATATTTTTACCTTACATTGTCCTAACATCACTTACTTTTTTTGTTTACTTCTGGATGATAATAAAGCCTCAAAAGACACAGGTCAACTGTGATCAGAATCTCATGCTCCTTCCGCATGCTTGGCCTTGGGTAGAATTTCAGATTTCATGGAACAGCCACTGTCTAATGGGAAAAAAAAGTAGATGGAATAACTAGTAAAAGGGGTCAACAGTGTTTAAAAAGCTGGTATATTTTAAGCAAACTTCCCCACCTTGAAACTTTTCTAATCATGTTCTGAAGCTTTCCAAAGCTACTTAGCTCTGATTAGAACAGAAATATTTTTGGCAAGGATACCAAACCTCTGATTATTTATGACGAGAGTCTTTTTTAGTATCTTAGATGCACAAACTGGCCTAAAATATTCAAAAAGGCAAACAGTCCTATCTTAGAATATTTAATGAGGAAATGCATACTAGTATGAATTCCATTTCTAGATCCTCTCTTAAAGAATACAGCAGAATTTTACTTATTAGTCTTGTGGATTTCTGAAAGCAGACTATCTTACTTTTGCTGGTCTTCAGACCAACTGTGGATTTTTGCTTCTGTATCTCTTCTTCCATATTAGCATTTAGCATTTCCTAAGGACCTGAATTTTTGGTGTTTGCTGTTTTGTCGTTGGGTTTTTTTAATTGTTTTTGTTTTTTTGTTTGTTTGGCTGGTTTTTTTTTTCTAAGCACAACTGCATTCCTTTTAGTGCATTTCTCTCTAGGATTACAAATTCCAGCTTAGCTCCCCTTTTTTCTCCTGAACCATTCACATAGCACTGCTGGAGATAGTGGTAACTGCTGCCTTTCTCCTAGATCCCCCTCAAAAAAACAAAGAAAAAGCTAATAAATCTTTAGTTTAATTAATACTTTAAGTAGAAAAAGCAGAAAGATGGTTTTCCTCTATCTGTTGAGAGCTATGCATGTCTCATAATTTTACTGTATTATATCTTTCATATCCCATGTGTTCCCCTGTTTTCAAGGATTACGATGGTTTAAACGCAACAGGAAGCTTTGTATGGAAACATAAATAACATTGCTAGCTACCAGCTCTGCATGGCAATTTACAGTTTCAAACAACAGTCCCAACTACCACTAGCAGCTCATAATTTGGAACGGATTACTAAATTTCATATTCTACTTAAGAAGTGCTTTTGGGGGAGGGGAACCATAAGGGTAGTATTTCTTACTATAAAATTCATAAAAGACTGTGAATACTTTTTACTATGCCACAAATACAGCTGAGTGTATAAAATTACACCACCTAGTGGACTGATGAACAGCAATACTGCTTGGAATTCCCAGTAGCTCATGCCTGACAACCCAAAATTATCAGTGGTCATTAAAACTATATACAAACCTGGGTGTTCATAGCTGATGCTGTACAATTGCAGACATTCTGCTGTGGGTGAAACTTGGCTGGCTGCTGCTCACTCCCTTCCTCACCCCAACAGGATAGGGGGCGAAAAGGAGATGGGAAAGCTCCTGGGTCAAAACAAAAGCAGGGAGATCATTTACCAAAACAGAACACTACAGAGCTTATCACTTAACAGATGATCTCATCCTTCTCCAGAGCCAATTGGATTAATGTGTGGAATAAAATGAAGTGGCTTCATCTGCTCGATGGGCAAGTAATGCATAAATAGGGCAACTATCCAAAGCAGTTATTCTTGTATGTAGTATTTGTGTAAATCTCCCTCCTCTTGCATCATAATTTTGATATGTGGAAATGCAATTGCAGTGGGTAGCTCATAATAGAGCATCATCATCATCAAATCTGTTTGCATTTTAAAGAGCTTCTAAATAAGTTGTTAGAAAAGACAAATATGGTCTTGTATTAACCATGAAGCAGTCTCTTATGTGGAAAAAAAATAGACAATAGTAAAGTTTTTGTCAATAATGGAGCAATTAGTCAAGAATATTTATCCAGCTCCAAACAGGTCATACTTTTAAAATTTAAACTGATAATTATTGCAAGAAATTAGGCCTGTTTCTCATACTATTTTATTTTCTTCCTTAGCAGCTGCAAATGGCATGTTGTGCATGAATAAAATCTTTTAAATTGCTCTCTTTCAGATCAAATCTCTAGATCTTCATTTGGTCCTAATGGAGTACATACAAAAAAAACCTTAAAGCATGTTTTCAATTGTTTCAATGTTTTCAGTTATAGGCTGGTCTAATGAGAACTCAGGTATCATGCTTAAGAATGACAGCTTCATGGCCCATGAAGATGATCATCTGTAAGGAAAGGTTTGTGGTTAAAATTCCAGCTTGAAAGAGCAATATTGTAGTCAATAACCATGGCACATAATAAGGAAGATGCTTGACAGAAATGGAATAGGTTTTCCCCTCCTTTTCTTTCCAGATTTTGCTGGAATTAGAACACTGAGGTTTTGACTGTGAATGAAGTCAAACTAGATTTGTATCCAGTAGACCAAGTCTTGATTAAAATGTTTAAGTATTCTCATGTTCAAAGAATCAGTAAGGTCTCATAGGATCTCAGATTGCCTGGTTTTCCAGGCAAGGATCTGCACATCCTTAGAGATGCCTGCCAAGAGTATAAGTGTTAACAAAAATGGTATTTATGTGGCAAATGTGCATAAGATTTACTTTAATGAGCTAAGCATAGATAAAATAACCAAGTGTTTGGAAAGACGGAAGACTTCCTCAGATTAGTACAGTTCAAACACATCTGAAATCTCCTAATCTCCAAGGACGTGATGGTTTGGGTGTTACCCATCCCCCCACACTTTAGAAATCACCCAGACTAGACTCAGCTGGCTCTGAAAATTTGAATGAAGCTTATATTTACATCTTAGCAGAATATGCAAGCAGATATTTACAGTATATACAGTTACATACAGAAATATACAAGGTAAAAGGTAATACAGAAACACAACAGCCCTCCCAGAAATCTGAGTCCCCAGGAGGGGCTCCCAACCACCCTTTCACCTTCTCCCACCCCTCTCAACCTTACCCCAGTCCCAAGGAAGAATGGAGGTTTGGCCAGGGGGTTAGGACGCAAAGTGAATTAATCAGAGAAATGGCAGAGAGGCTAGAGAAAAAACTGCAGCTCCAAGCTCCCCAGCAGAAGAACGACTCCCTTATCTATGCTTGGATTCTTATAGAGTCATAGAATCAACCAGGTTGGAAGAGACCTCCAAGATCATCCAGTACAACCTCGCACCCAGCCCTAGCCAATCAACTAGACCATGGCACTAAGTGCCTCATCCAGGCTTTTCTTGAACACCTCCAGGGATGGTGACTCCACCACCTCCCTGGGCAGCCCATTCCACTGTCAATCACTCTCTCTGACAACAACTTCCTCCTAACATCCAGCCTATACCTCCCCTGGCACAACTTGAGACTGTGTCCCCTTGTTCTTATACATCACAGCAAGCCTATGAGTGAAGTAGACACCACCCTGTTTCCCTTTCACAGCCTGTGATCTAATCCTCCTCACCCAAACATTCTAGCTAGCTTCAAACTAGCACAAAGGAAACAAAAAGATTTATTCTAATCTTGTTTGTTTCTTGTGTAGTTGGGAGAATTTCAGAAGAAGGTCTGGTTTTGGTCGAACATATGGTCCAGTTATAGAGATTATACCATACTGAAACATAAATAGAAATGCTTGTGTGACACTTTTAAGAACAAGCTGGCTTGAAATTTTTGAGTGGAGCTTTTTTATTGATTGAATGACACAATGAATTCTAGCATCTCCCTGCATTGCCAATGGATAATTATGATTATTATAAGGAGCATGCTTTGACTGAAAAGTTAAACAAGTCTTAACTTTCTGTAGCTCTGGACTATTGCCCTCGAGAGGCCACATGCAGAAGCATAAAGCAATTTTCTAGATACAATTTTCATTTTACCTTTTTTAAAAAGAAATATGTAAAATTAATATGAACTATACCTTTCACTCTCTAGTATAATTAAGACTAACCCCAGAATTAAGTGCCTAAAGTGGAATACAGGATTCATACAGACAGATACATCTGTTTTGAAGATCACAGAATCATAGAATCAACCAGGTTGGAAGAGACCTCCAAGATCATCCAGGCCAACCTAGCACCCAGCCCTAGCCAGTCAACCAGACCATGGCACCAAGTGCCTCATCGAGTCTTTCTTGAACACCTCCAGGGACAGTGCCTCCCTGGGCAGCCCATTCCACTGCCAATCACTCTCTCTGGGAAGAACTTCCTCCTAACATCCAGCCTATACTTTCCTCGGCACAACTTGAGGCTGAGTCCCCTTGTTCTATTGCTGGTTGCAGGACGGACCAAAAGCTAAAACAACAGCTAGATGCAAAGAAGACTCACTCTGCCAAACTTGCAGGCTGAACTCCATGGACCATTATCCACTATTGCAAGAACATATAAAAGTGACTTGCAAGAGTTGAAATGGTTCATGTATTATTTCCAAATTACAGACTATGTTAATTCCATTACTTAAAAAAAAGAAAAAGTTCATTTTATGAAGTCAGGTTTTCTCATCAGATGATTTTCAATGAGCAGAACTCTTAAATATTCTTATTTGAATGTTTAAAAAGTGTGTCCCTACACATAATTTAACATACAGCATGTTCCACATACAGCTTTACCCATTTTCTCATAGGCCATTCTAGAAAGTGTATATTAACCAAGTACTTAATTAAGTTTAATTTATTTTCACAACTTTCCTTTAAGATTACTGTCAAAAGTACACACTTGTATTACCAATAGGAAATGCTTATACACTGCTTTCTCAGACTACTCTTAAACAGAGGTTTTTGATAGAATATTCCCAAATTTAAAAAGCAAAGCTAACCAAAGGCTTGGTCAAAGGCCAGAATCTGCACCCTGTATTTCCCTAATCCATTCACATGTGCCTCAAATTGCAGGGTGGAAGCCCTTAGATCTGCTACACATCTGTGTATCACTTGACTAAATGGAGCAACCCTTTGAGAAGGTGAATTTCCACAACTGGAACAGTATCTTGGAAGAACAGACATCACTTTGACATCTTTTCTGTGCTTTTCAGATCGGAGCCATTTTGTGAAGCATGCAACTGTGGAATCTCTGGTTTTCTTCCCAGTTTTATGAGTCACAGCCACGGATCTGGCTTTTTCCTTCCCAGCTCTCTTATAATATTTATTTCCCAGTCCTTTTCACACAGCCCTTGCCTAAATCTATTGAGCCCACTATCTCCCTCAGCCTATGCATTCTACCTGTATGAATTCCAGTTATTCTTCCACTCTCTGTTCTCTGCATACCAAAAGTCTCCCACAGAATTTGATTGTGATTTGGCCATTTTATCTTCCCTGCCAGGCTATCAGATTCCTGCTGGAGGTTATCCAGATGGAGCCAACGACATTTAAGGCTGCAGTTTAATTAAAGTCCAAGCACTACCTTTTAATCTGGGACTCTTAATTCATTGGTTGCTCATGTGAGCTTATTGGTGCACCTGCTTCCAAGTCCATGGAATCTCCTTTCAACTGCTTTCCCCAGCACTCACTTCCCAAGGCTTGCCCTTGAACATTTCCATGAATATTTCCAACATGCTTTTTTCCCCATGTCTTTTGGGCTCACCCAAAACCTCTCTTCTGTAACATTTATTTTCTTCATTACCATCTTTCAGTTCTGTGTTTTGTTCTAAAGAATCTTTTGATAAAATTTCCTCTTCCAGCTTAGTACCTTGTATACCTACACACACTTTCTCACCACTATTCCAGTCTAGACTCTAAGGTCTCATCTTTATGTTTTACTGGTGACTGTCCATATTTCTTTTCTTCTCACTTTCATCTGAAAGGTGGAACAGGATTGTCCTACTACTCTGCCATTTCCAGTGATTTTACAAGATCTAATGTTTATCAAAGTCTTTTCATTTAAAGACCTAGCATGGTAACACCACCATAGTCTACAATTATATATTGATGGGCCAGAAACATACACTGGCAGAAGCACTTGTGACAGTCATTTTACCACTACAGGAAGTCTGCAGTAAAAGCAAACTATATAAACATAAATTACCTAGAAAACCTTTCCAAATCACTGTGCTGATTTCTAATTCTTACACTCTCATGGATAATTCTATTCTAGTTTGAAACCTTGGCCTGACAGCTCACAGTATGAAGACAGAGTATCCCCAGCAAGGAGGGGAGGGAGCATGCTCAATGGAGGCAAGACATCAAAAAATGAGTATTCTGAACCTACTAAGCAAAGAGTTTTTAAGCAAGCTGTAACTCAGCAGCACCTCAGCAAACTATGACTGCAGTAATTGAACACCTTGATAAGCCTGCAAAATTTGCTTCTGGAAAGCGCACAGGTATTAAAGCTTTTCAGTGAGGTAGCTGTGACAACCAGCTCATCATGGATATGACAAGTTATCCTAACCTTACTGTCAGAAACAAACCAAAAACTTAACAATGGAACTTCCAGATAGAGTGAAAAAAACCCAACCTAGTAGTTACATTTGTTAAAATCGTACTGTTAAAGCTTAGGTTTCTTCCATGGACAACAGCAAACTTCACCACCTATGCCATCTGCAATAAACTTCCTTCGGACTAAAACATCTGTGACTATGCATGCACGACCCAGATCAGTTCTTTGCTAGATCCTGATATATAAAGCTGTTGATTGAAATGTGTCCACTTCAACAACTGAAGCATTTCTTTAATAAGCAGTATGAATCATACTAACAACTTATGCAATTCCCTGCAGCCCGCGGGAAAAGTTCTCATGGAAGTCAAGTGGGGTAATGAGTGGGGTGATGGGTGTTGAATCATACTAACAGCTCTTGGGGATGGATCTGGATGTCTTTAGACTGGATATCCTGAAAAGCAATAGTGACAAACCCACGTT
Source organism: Pogoniulus pusillus (assembly GCF_015220805.1). Taxonomy (NCBI): domain Eukaryota; kingdom Metazoa; phylum Chordata; class Aves; order Piciformes; family Lybiidae; genus Pogoniulus; species Pogoniulus pusillus. Next base: position 7,997,139 of record NC_087284.1, on the reverse strand, counting down.
CTGAATAAAAAGAAGCACCTACTTGCTAAACCCACAGGCTGTTTATGCCTTGAAGCAACCTCTAGCATTATTTTTTTTTCCCCTTCCTCCTACATTTGCTACAATGTCTACTGTAAGGCCTCGCTTTGTTTAATTTACTAGATACCTTGACAATTAGAAGCTGCTCTTCAGACAGCTAAGAGGAGGCTGAAGCAGCTTTTACAGCTTGTTATATGCACTTAGATGGGTCACTGAAAAAGGCATACCCTCATTTTCAGCCGCTTCCTTTCCATTTTCAGGGCTATGTTAAATCAACTTATAAAGAAAGAACAGGAGACACGTACAGAACATTACTCACTATTTTGTTCTGTCTTATGGGTTGTCTTTGATATAAAGGATGCTGTGAAGGACAAGATAGTCTTCATATGACACTATTATTTCATGGGCCGTGGCACTTTAAAAGCAATGGTGTCTTCTAATTGATCACTGGTAGTACATCTTCCCAATCACAGCACTGGAAACAGAATTGATGACAGCAAATGTAATTTAAGCTAGCTCTTACCCCACTTATGGAAAAAAACATTCAACAAAAAATTATTTGAAGTGGGAAGGCTGAACTCAGAGAGTTTTGTTTTCTTGCTATTTTCTTTGGCAGCTCTAGATCATATTTCTAGTTTGGGTTGCTCATTATTTCTTTGTCCTTTTAACTCCTTTGTCAAAAACCACTACCTTAGTTGATGATTTTTTCTGTGTAAGAAAAATACACTTAAAAAAACCAAACCAAACATTCCAAGAGACTGTGTTTTGTAGAAAAGTATACATGAAAAGAATTAGAAGTTATGTGAGGCAGATTTAACTTTTTTATCTAGCAGTACACATTTGAAATGAAAACAAATGGTTTGGTATGACTTGTGCTGTTGCTGGACATCCAGTAGCCTATCAAAAATGCAAGCAGTAAGGGGCATTGTTTGTTTGTTTAGTTGGTTTTGAGTTTGTTTGTTTTAATTATTAATGCTGCTAAATTGAGCTGGTGACAGAGGACACAGAGAAAAATGCCTTTTCACTTCAGTCCTTACTGCTAAGGCCAGCCCTCAGGAAACCCAGACCCTGAAGGTTAAAGAGAAAGTATGGAAAAAAGAAAACTCTCCCTTGGCATCAAGGAGCATCTGGTTAGAAATCATTCAGAGCAAGCAGGACACCCACAGATCCATGGACTGTTGTGGGATGCATCCACATGTGCAGAAAACACTGACAGATTTCATTGCTAAGCTGCTCTTTGAAAAGTCATGGGGAATAGGAAAAGTCTGAGGACTGGAGAAAAGTCATTGTCATCCCAGTCTAAAAAGGGCAAGAAAAAGGAAACTACAGGCCAGTCAGCCTCGTCTGCATCCCTGAAACAGCTTATTCAAGATATCACCTGTAAATATGTGGAGACAAAGAAGCAGTCAACATGAATTCACCAAGGGAATATCATGATTGACTAAACTGATAGCCTTCTGTCATGGCATGACTGGCTGGGTAGATGAAGGGAGAGAGAAGTGGATGCTGTCTACATCTCTGGTAGCATCCTCATAGGTAAGCTCAGGAAGTGTGGGTTAGGTGAGTGGACAGTGAAGTGGATTGAGAACTGTCTGAATGACAACAGCTCAAAGGGTTGTGATCAATGGTGCATGCTCTGTGGCTAGTAGTGTTCCCCAGGGGTCAGTACTGGGTCCACTCTTGTTCAACATCTTCATCAATGACCTGGATGAAGGGATGGGTTATAAACTCAGCAATTTTGGTGATGATGGATTACTGGGAGGAGTGGCTGACATGTCAAAAGGCTGTGCTGCCATTCAGCAAGACTTGGGCAGGCTGGAGAGTTTGGCAGAGGTGAACCTCATGAACTTCAACAAAAGCAAATAAAGGATTCTGCACCTAGGGAGGAAGGCACCAGTACAGGTTAAGGGCTGACCCACTGGAAAGAAGCTCTGCAGAGAAGGACCTCGGAGTCCTGGCGGATAACAAGTTAACAGTAAGTCAGGCACGTGCCCTTGTGGCCAAGAAGGCAAATAGTATTCTGGGGTGCATTAAGAAATGTGTGGCCATAAGGTCTAGGAAGGTTCTCCTACCCCTCTACACTGCCCTAGTGAGGCCACATCTGGAGTACTGTGTCCAATTCTGGGCTTCCCAGTTCAACAGTAACAAGAAATTATTGGAGAGAGTCCATCAAAAGCCTATGAAGATGATATGGGGACTGGAGTATCTTTCTTATGAAGAAATGCTGAGAGAACTTTAACCTGGAGAAGAGAAGTTTAAGAGCTCTTATCCATGCTTATTTGGGTGTTAGGAAGTAGCCAGTCTCTTTCAGTGGTGCCCAGGGAAAGAACAAGGGGCACAAACTGGAATACAGCAAGTTCATCCTGAACATGAGGGAAAACTTTACTTTGAGGGTAACAGAGCACTGGAACAGGCTGGCCAGAGAGACTGTGATAAAAACCCCAAAAGACCTAGATGAGTTCATGTGCAACCTGCTTCAGCAGGAGAGCTGGACTAAATGATCTCCAGAGGTCCCTTCCAATCCCTACTATTCTGTGACAACAAGGCCTATCTCTTCAAATTGAATGTATGAATATAAGTATCTCTGTAGCATCTTCTCCCAGCCCATAAACGTAGCATCAATCTGTTTGAATTTCAGGAGGCAGACTCTGTCCAAGCTCTGACCTCCATTAGTTGTCTAATGCAGAAAACACAGCAATCTCGCTTCATTACTCCTTCTAACAGCACCATGTTGGCATTGGCCAGCAAATGTGATAGCAGAGTCTCTTTGGAACAAAAGAGCAGTCACCGAGGATGACTCTGACAGGATAACCATAATATTAATTATCCAGCATGGTCTAATTGAAGCCAAAATATGGTCATAATGATTAAGAGAAAGATGATAGATTTTCCTCAAAGAGGGTAATGAAGTAACACACAAGAATTCTTTAGCGGCAGCAGCCTTAGCTCTCTAGTTCTCTGCCCACTGCTGCAGACAGCAGCCACAGCATGTTTAGGAGTCTCCTCTCAAAGGCACGGCTGGATTTAACTAAAACACTGCACATTTGATTTCTTTCTTGCAGTCCTTCTGGCAGGTATAAAACAGTGGACAACTGGTAACTTTTCAAAGCCAATTTGCACAGATATAAATGTCTAATCCAGGTACAAAACATTGATCCATTTTGCATGTCCAAGGTGATGCTGTCTGGGGTAGAAGAGACATTTTTTTTCCCACACAATTCAAGGTGAAAGAGAAGAAAGCAACCCCTAAAATATCTGTTCTTCTCAGATGTGTAAACTGCTGGTGTCTTTAAATAAATAATCGACAGCATTTTGAGAACTGGTAAAAGCCCTTTAGGCTATTAAAAGCTGACTGCACAATTCCTTGGCTCCAGATGCTATTAATATAAGCAAACAAGTTTAAGAGGTTCATCTTTGACAGCATTATAAAGGATTCACACTGTATGCTGCTCCATAATTCAGTTCATCCTTGGCACTGCACATTGGCTCCTCAGTAACTAGTCAATGGTACAAGGCTGGTGAAGAAAGCTGCTTTAGCTGCTTTGCCTCTATGACAGTTAATTAATGACCCTGAAAAAGTCTGTCAAAACAGAACAGGGCAAGCAAAGCACTCACAGTGGAGATTTCCACCACATTATTATGCTTTGTTGGTGTTGCTTTGTTTTTCAGAACAGGATGGTTATGATACTGCTTTTGAGAGAGTCAAGGGCGTATCAGGATGGAGTCACTGAACATATGCATAACCACAATCCGATCAATATAGCAAGGATAAGTACATAAAAAGTCAAAACTTTTCTCCAGACAGATAGAGTATCTTGTTTAGTTCTTTTTCTTAGCAGAAGAAATTCACAGCAGAGGATCAGATACAAAACATCTGAGATACAGAACATGTGTGCAATGAGAGAAGCTCTCTGAGAAGTGACACAATTAATTGCAATTGAAATGAATGTCACGAGGCAGCTTATCACACTCTAATGACACCGTGTACATGGGCTATGCTGAGTTTGTGGTTGATTCATGGCAAAATGATGTGCAGCACATGCCTCTGGTGCCAATGTAACTTGTACAAAATACAGCTACAGGTAAAACTTGCCACATACATTACGTCTCAACATCAAAATTAGCTGTGTCATTTACACTGTCTTACAGGCTGCCAATAGCCTTCTTATAATTAACCTGTACAGCATTTTACTTAATCTTCCTGTCACTTGTAAACGGTGATGTTGACACAGCAGGAGGAACCCTCCTTCAAGAAATACAGCAAAGCAACCAGAAACATCATTTATGTACACATGCAGTATAGGAAAGAAGGGGAAAACGTATATTTGTGTATCTGACTTTTTTTTATACAAGGGCTCCCTGGAGCATTTCACTGGATTGAAAGGGGTTCCTGAGGAACAGGTTTCCTTGTTATTTATTATTGACATGTCACATTGACTACAGATCTTAGCTAGAGAGCCCTCAGTTTCCTTCTTCGGTAAAAGCATTAACTCCTGACAAGGGAAAAGTTCTTAGTACATGTGGCAAATGAAAGCAAAACATAAAAATAGATTTTGTTATTCCAAATCATAGAAGTATCAAGCTTTGCTGCCTCCTTCTAAGGTTCTAAACTGTCACCAGTAGTCCATGAGATGTTATTAAAGAGCATGCCCTTCAAGTTCAAGTATGAGGGTAAATATCTTCAAGAGCACCAGACGTACAGATGCATGGGGGGTTTACCTAGTTATACAGTGGTACCACTAACAATAACGTACCACTTCTGCCTGGTCTGCAACCATATATGAACTACTTCTACTGCTTTAAAATGTCCTGAAACATCACAGAAGCTGTTCATAGGGAACACTGTCACACTCTACTCACCTTCTCAGAAGGCGCTTATCTACACATGGCAAATAATCTTACTCAGTGCTGCAGCTGGTTTTAGGTCTCCTACTCAATATACAACTTTGACTTCTATACTTCTGAGAAGTAAAAAACAATTACACGACTAAGAAAACTGTCCTATCTGATCCAGCCTCCCCAACATCTGTTCTGTCTCAGAGCATCACAGTGATTCAGGAAAGTGACTTTTCAATCACAAAACTCTGCAAGAGAACCATGAAGGGAACCCCAACTCACAATTTAATGTTTTATCTACGCTCTTTTTCCTTTGTAAAAATAGGGGGGAAATTGCTCATTCCAGAGCTAAATTGAAATTGTGATGTGGGTTAAAAGGAACGTGTATCCCACATTCCATATGTAGTACCCAGATATTAGTAACACTACAACTGAGGTAGTAACTTGCCTATTTAGCCAGCTTCAGGTGCGTGTAACATGTGGTCTCAAGATTTAAAAGGGAGCTGCTTAACTGCCTCTCTGTCCACACTAAAGGCAATCTTTCATAATAAGTGAGAGAGATCCAAGTTGTTCACCAATGACTGGAAAAGAATTATAGCAGCACATAAATCAGCAAGATTTTCCCAGAACAACTTGTTAGCAATTGAGTGGCATTTGTAAGAAGGTCTCTGTGACAGTGTTCTTTCTGAAAGCAAAATGACTGCTATTTGCCAGAGTTTTCTCCTCCCCTGCTAAGTAAAGCATCAATTAGATCAGTGCCATTTAGAGTTACACAGTTCAACACTTCTAATCCCTTGAAGGCCGCTCTTGTGCCTCCCCTGCTTGCTTGCATTAAGAATTAGAAGTTGCTTATCAGCATCAACAATTGTTTTCCTATCTAAAGAAGAAAAACAAAACAATTTAAAAAAATAAATAAGAAAGGTTTCAGCATGTGATAAACAGAAACTCTTCTGCAGGTAATGAAGGACAAGTCTATACTCCCCAATCCCCCTGAGTCTGAATCATCTGATCAGTGTCAACACCCTAGGTACTGTCATAACTTGGTCTTTCTGAAATCTTTCCAGTACCTTACTCTGCCAGATTATTTGGTGACTCAAAAGTGGAGAGCTGTGGTCTCACAGGGAAAAGTCTCACTCTGCAAAACCAATTGCTCCCAAAAGATGCTCAGTGAACTGTGTAAGAATGAGCGCGTAGGAAGAAACGAGATTCCCAGAAGAACCTCCCAAGGCTCTGAGCACCATTACATCTCCCTAGCATTGATTGACATCATTAGTGGGGCTCAGCAAGATTAGACTTAAAGGCACTTAGGAGATTATTGTAGAAATATTAGGGTGTTGTTCTTTTTCATTTTATTATCCAAGTGCACAACACATTGCGAGCTTGGTTAGATACTGATAGCTGTTCCCAGCTGTGTATTTCTCCTCCAGAGCTGCAACATGGCTTATGTGACCTGTTACTTCCCTTCCAAGTCATTTCTGCGTCAGGTAACACTCTTGTTACAGATGGGCACAGTCAAAGTGGAAAATTCATGTGGAATCACTATTATGTCACAGATGTTACTGGGGCTACAACATTGCATCAACTGACACTGGATAAATGTCAGGATTTGAGGGGCACACCAGATGCCTTGAATATTCAGAATGCACATTCATCCAATGAAAAAGGAGAGAAATTTTTACTGGAGACCTACAACTGACTTTTTTTGCCACCTTGGAAATCAGTTTGAACAAGCTTTCCTAAAGCTACCTGCTGTACTCAAGGGGCCTGGCAATCCCTACGGGAAGAACAGACATACAAACTGCACTCCTCCATATCATCTGAGTTCTGAGAAAGAAAAAAAACATCTACAGATTAGTACTTTTTACACCTGCTTTAAACACCTGCCTAAATGCAAAGATGTAGTAAACCAGGTCACAGCAATGTGAATGCTAATAAGCATCCTGTTGTGCTATCAAAGGGTTCAGGAGGCATCATGAAACGCAGTTAATGCTCTCTTTTCTATCCCTTCACAGTGTGTGATTATAGAGAAACCATCCTTGCCTTGTTTTTTTATTGTTTTGGGTTTTTTTTAATAGACTTAGAAGAATGCAAATGGTCTTTTTAATTGTTCATGAGATGTCATTAAATTTTCCTTTTAGGCTTAGAGTTCACTCTTGCAATCAGCAGTTTGGTCCCTTCCAGACAAATGTAAAGAGGCTGCACGTTTTCCTTCTTCTTTTTTTTTTCTTTAATGGAAAACAGAACTTCAAAGTGAAATGATTAGAGATTATTTTTTGCCTTTTTAAGCCACACACTTGGGGGGTTAATTAGCATTTTAAAATGGACTGTTGTTATCAAAGCTAAACTATCTGACCTCAGCTTTTTGTATTCATTCTGAATTCAGATTCTCCTGAAAGAGACTGATTTATAGCAATTTTTTTTTTCACCTTCCTGTTTCTGCCTGCAAACTACCACTGTGGATCAACAACACTTAAAAACCCAGGAGAATTGATGACTCTATTCCCCAAAGCAATAGTCACATTTCAATAGACTAGATGGTACAGACACCACCCTTTTTCTTCCTTCTCTGGATAGGAGAGCTCTTCTCAAACTCTTTTTAGAGTGGGAAAAAGATAGTCAGCTTTAAAACAGCAGCTGTAAAAATGTTCTGACTGAGTACAAATGGTTGCAGGAATTAGCAGGAAGACTACTGAGAACTAGAACACGATTTGTCGTCAGAATATTAAGATGCCAACTTTATGAAAGTTCCTCCTAAACATTCATCAGGTTTGAGAAAGACAGAAGAAGCAATAGATTCAGCAGATCAAGGGAGGTTCTCCTTTCCCTCTGCCCTGCCCAGCTGAGACCTCATCTTGAATACTGTGTGCAGTTTTGCGCTGCCCAGGGATCTGCTGGAGAGGGTCCAGTGGAGAGGGCAACTTCTTTACTGTAAGGGTCCCAGAGTACTGGAACAGTCTCCCCAGAGAGGTTGTGGAATCTCCTTCTCTAGAGACTTTCAAGGCCTGTGTGGATGTGTTTCTCTGTGATCTTGCTAGATTGTGTGGTCCTGCTCAGGCAGGGGGGTTGGACTTGATGATCTCCTTGGGTTCCTTCCAACCCCTAATATGCTGTGATCCTGTGAACACTTCTCTGAAGCCAGACAAAAGTACTTGCAAGTGATGAATACTACAAAAAGAAACCCAATGTTTAATGCCAGTGGAACAAGCAGTGCCCACGTAAGTGTGTCTCTGCATCTGCAGCGCTTGGATTAGACTCTCAAGGGACTCCATTTTATGCGTAGTTTCAGTCTTATAAACATGAGCCTGGTGGCTTTATCCCAGTTGTGGACATCATAAGGCACAGCATAATTAAAAGCCAGGCCTAGAAAACAGCTCAGCTGTGCTTTAGTGTTGCCAATGTGCACAATCTTTGCTGAAAACCAATCTGGTTATCCTCAAAGATAAATAAAAGCCAGATAAGCTCAGTCAGACTCCATTATCATAAAATGCTCATACACATCTCTTTAAGCTTTCTTCTCTGCTTCTTCATGTCATTGTTGTGGGTTGTTTTTTATGTTGTTTTTAGAGGAATTTTATTCCAAAACTACTTTGAGCACTTCTAGAAGTCTTAAAATTCAGAGACCTTAAAGCCATCCTGCCTCTTAGGGATCTATGAACCACAGCGAGTTTGTCTGAAGGCATTTTTAATTCACTTAATTAGGATGCATTTAAGATGCATTATTTAGTAAGATGGAACTGTTTAAGACAAGACTGAATGAGGCTTTGAGCAGTCTAGTGGGAGGTGTCCCTGCCCATGGCAGGGGGTTAGAACTAGATGATATTTAAGGTCCCTTTCAACTCAAGCCATTCATATTTTCACAAAAGACATTCCTATGCTACAGAACTAGAAGGCTGGTAGAGAAATGGAATGGACTACAGTTGATTTGATGCTATAAAGGAAAAGATACCTGCTGGTGAATCTCTACTCATAGGTTAAGCACTGGGCAGGTATCTCGTAATTGCTTCCATGGAGGCATGGCAGCTAAAGATCACAGTAAAGGTTAAACAATGAAAAGAATGAGTTGACCAGCAATTAGCCAAAATCCAGTAGCATAAACAGACACCTACAGGGTCCTTAAAGACATCAGCAAGTGTGAAAGAACACATTTCTCTCAGTTCAAATCTAGAACATCACTATAGCTTAAACAGAAACAGGATTTAATCACATGAGGATTACCTTCAAGATACAGTTTCTGCTAGGAGAAAAATTGTAAGAGTCCAAACTACAGACTTGCTGCTGTATGTTTATTTGGCTGAATCTACAGTACTCATCTTGAAGACAAATAAATCAGACATACACTACATTTCTTTTTCCTTAGATATATTGGCTGAAATAAGACAAAACATATCAGGACCACTATTTTCACAGCAGTTTGTACATAAACATGATGCTGGTGCACCCCTAACACAGGGTCACTATAATACAAGAGGCATCAGACAAGTTCCTACAGGGTTCTTAAGTGGATCAAAATATTCCTTATAGTATTTATAAAAGCTCCAAGGGTCTGGATATTTCTATGAAGAATATTAATGCCCCTTCTATATCAAGTCCCCTTATTTTTAGCACTGTAGAGTATCTGAGATGTTTCACAGAAACTGCTCACTTATTTTCTACTTGTGATTTCAGACTTCTTAAATTCTGCAGCAGAAATTTCCAAACTGCCTGTAAAGAAGTCTATGCATTGCTTAACAACAAAACCCATATCAAACCTTACAGAAAAAAATGAGGCACACTCCATTGTTCAGTCACTATTTTAAGTTAAAGAAAAGGACTACCACTGCAACTTTCCAATACTTCCCCCAAACACAAAACTGGGAGCAGAAAGACAATTTTCCACACTGAGATTATACTCTTACTGCAAAGCCACAGGCTATGAGTCAGCTTAGTCCATCCAGGAAACTACAGCTCCGACTCAGCTGTGGGACCGAGGAGCCAGTCAGAGCTCTGTTAACTACAGAATTGTCCTGTCCAATCCTTACTCTGCAAGAGGGTGACACGCTTCTTTCTCAAGAGTATGTTTTCCATGGCATACGATGTTAAGTGTGCAAGCCAAAGCTCAGCATATGAAAGAGCATTACACAACCCAGCAGGTCAGGAAAGCTTAAAATGCTAAAGTTTTCAAAGTACAATGAAGAACTTCTCTCTTTCAAGATCAGACATACTAAGAAACCTTTCATGATCTCCTGTGATATTTCTAGTATGTCTATTATAACATCTATAGTGTGAGCTGCAGGCAACAAAATTATGGCTTCGTGCTTCAGACACCTTTATAGGAGTGATTTCTGAACCTCTGGCTTGTTAAAACTAGGATGCATTTTCCTCATCAGTTCTTCTGAGTTAGCTAACATGAATGACAAGCTCTGTTGGGAGACAGAGACACCTGTACTTGTGTTTCACTTGTGCTTTTTTTAGGTGATTGACAGAATGTACAGTTTTCATGTTGAGTATATAATTTGAATTCAGTCTCAAACATCTTAATATGCACACTTTGTTAACCTTAGAGATAATCTGTTTTCAGTATCACAAAATCCAAAGCTCAGACCATATGTTGAGAATATAATATTTTCCCAATAGAGAAATCTCTCATTTCAATATCTCTAAGCTCATGCAGTCATGAGCCCATTAGTCATTAACTGCATATTTTATAATTAAACAGGACATACTGGCAGATAGTGAAATCTGAATTAAGACAGTCTGTAATTACTACAACAAAACCACAGAATTAATCAGAAAAACTGGGAAAGACACAGCCTGTTTTAACCTGTTTGCAAACTACTCACTAGTAAGTATTTTCATACATGTTTGGTAATTCATATTAGAAATAATGATTAAAACTTTAGCAATTATTGCCTGGAAAGGCATGAACATTTTATGGTTACCACTAGAAAAGAAAGTACAGACTTGTCTTCCAAAAAATTAGATTTCATTTGATAGGTTTAAAAAGAAATTATTTTGGAGAAACACATCCCTTGCATTATACCATAATGCACCAACAATCTTGCGGCATAAGTAGCATTTTCCAAATCAACAGTTCCTATACAACAGCATCACCTTCAAATCTTTGTGCCTCTTTCTGTTCTTCGTTTTTGTTTTCCCCAGTTAGACTTTTAAGCTTTTTACTGTCTCTTGTAAATACTGTGAAATGCCTTCCAGCATGAGGTTGCAGGCTTGACTGGGATTTCGAGGTATTAGCACAATAGTAGCAAAGAGCTTATTTGACCATGTATCTCCACTCTTCCCTCCCCACGCTTACCTCCTACTGTGGTGCAAGTATTCCTACTCATTTTACAGACAAGACAAAACAAAGGCAACTTATTCGAAGGAGGTCATGGAAAAATCCTCTGAGAGAGGGAGACAGAAGAGATCACCTGAGAGAGATGTACAAGACCACCATAGCAATAACATCCCACTCCTGCAGACTTGCCTACTGTCTGTACAGTTTATCCTTATTAACACAAACACTTTTAAGAACCTGACTCATGGTCATAGAATCACAGAACAATACAATGTCAGGGGCTGGAAACGACCTTGAAAGATCATCTGGTCCAGCCCCCCTGCCAGAGCAGGATCACCTAGAGCAGATCACACAGGAATGCATCCTGACGGTTCTTGAATATCGCCAGAGAGGAAGACTCCACAACCTCCCTGAGCAGATGGTTCTGGTGCTCTGTCACCCTCACAGTGAAAAAATTCTTCCTCAGGTTCACCACATGGAACCTTCTATGCCTCAACTAACGCCCGTTCCCCCTTGTGCTGCCACTGGGCATCACCAGGAACAGGCTGGCTCCATCCTCCTGGCACTCACCTCTTACATATTTATAAACATTAGTGAGGTCACCACTTAATCGTCTCCTCTCCAAGCTATAAAGTTCCAGCTCCCTCAGTCTCTCTTCATAAGGAAGATGTTCAACTTTCTTAATCATTTTTGTGTCTCTTTTAGAGATTCAGCTCCCTTAGGAATCAGAAAAGACAGAATCACAAGGCATGGTGCGTAGGAGAAACAATGCCAGCCATTAATGCCTCAACACAAAGACAAAAAGTATTTGTCACGTGACAGAAGAGAGATTTTTGGAACAGTTCAGTATCAGACATATTAAAACTGCAGATTCAATAAGCCAGTTCCTGCATGTAGAGTTGTTAATAAAAAGGTTAATCTGCAACAATCTGACTGTCAGCAACTGACACCTCAAGTAGTAGCAACTGACATCTCAAGTAGAATTATGTGCATTTCTGATACTCTATCCATTTGGGTAATCACAGCATGCCAGATTGGAAGGGACCCCAAGGATCATCAGGTCCAACTTTTCTAGGTGATAGTGTAGTTTAAATGAGATGGCTCAGCACCCTGTCATGCTGAGAATGTCGTATTAGACTTGATGAAAAAAGTCTTGCATGTATGAATCTGTTTCAACTAGGGAAAAAGAAAATATGAAAGAGGAAGAAAATAATCTGTCTCTACTATGTCAGTTTGCCTTTCAACCCAAAAACTCAACCTCCACTTCCCCAAAGACCATAAATACCCAAAGAAGGAACAGTGCTTACAGGCATTATCTCTTGACTCATCTAGCAGCAATGTCGGTTATTTATATATACAGAGTTACGCATGTTTGTGTGGATGGTTTTCAAGCATGAATTTTATGATGCAGAGTAGGTCTGAAGTATCTAATGAGCAAAACTTGCAAAAGGGAGAGAGATACCACTGAAAATCAATTGTGATACTCAAGCTATTGGTCATTGCACGGCCAGATTTTGAGATACAGGCATGGACTGTCAATAAGTGAAAGAAACAACAGAAGATTAATTCAAGCTGTTTGGAGAAAAAATGCACACCCATTGCTGTCTACAACCACCTGAAGAGAGATTGTAGCCAGGTGGGGTCGGTCTTTTCTCCCAGACAACCAGCAATAGAACAAGGGGACACAGTCTCAAGTTGTGCTGAGGGAAGTCTAGGCTGGATGTTAGGAGGAAGTTCTTCCCAGAGAGAGTGATTTCCCATTGGAATGGGCTGCCCAGGGAGGTGGTGGAGTCACCATCCCTGGAGGTGTTCAAGAAGAGACTGGATGAGGCACTTAGTGCCATGGTCTAGTTGATTGGCTAGGGCTGGGTGCGAGGTTGTACTGGATGATCTTGGTGCTCTCTTCCAACCTGGTTGATTCTATGATTCTACAACAAGTTACTATATTCCATAACCACTGATGAGTAAATTGCTGATTTTCAAAATATCAGCACCAGGTATCCCTAATAAGCAGATATCCCAGTAAAAGATGAACTATTTTTTGTTACTGCACTACATCAGCAATGCCTGATTCATATTCTCATGCATTTGTAGCCTAGGGGAAGTAAGAAAGCAATGACTTAGAAATTGCAGCAGAGCCACAGTGAGGTTTTTTTAGTTTCACACAGACCATTAAGGGCAACTATATTATGATGTTGTTCTTGTCTCTACTATCTGGCTGTGACAGTTCCAGTACACAGTGGTGGCTTTTTCTAGCCACCATACCCATGCATCCTACCCCCACCAAAGGCTGGGATGCACCTGTGTCTCACAATAACCCTAACTCTGCTTGCACGTGGGATGCACTTACGCACAGCAGCTGGGAAAAGTCCTTCTTTCCTCTTGGCAAGAATACTTGAGGAAGCTTATGATCATCTAGTTACTTAACATTTACTCATTTTTTTTGCATCTATCCACTTTCCTCAAAACCCTGTGTAACAGACTTATCATAGCTGGCTAGATGGATCCATTTTCTGACACAAACACTAGTTTGCCGCCTTAAGCTCCCTAGGTACCAGCACAGGGACTGTATGTCTCCCTGGGTCACTCAGCAGCCTGCTTTGGCAGGCAGTCCAACAGCTGAACAATTCAGGCAGCAGTGAACCTTGGAGAACTAGGCAGCTAACTGGGGAGTCAACAGAAGAACCTGCCAAAATGCTTATCAGCAGGAGCACTCAAATAGTTTTCCTACCCAAATAAATAAAATTGAATCCATTTTCTGACAACACTGAAACCTTGAATTTTTTTGTTAATACTGAAATTTTGTTCCCTGATCAGCTCTCTTCACTACTCTGTATCCTGTCTGCTCTCTCGGATGTGTATTTTTACCCCTCTGAGTTGTTTTTATTTGCGTACTGCCTAGCAGAATGAAGCATTAATCTTAGCTGGGAGATGCAGGACATACTGTAAAGTGAACGAATAATTACTATTATGAATATTTAACCAGGAATAAGGTGAGCCATGTCTAATATACATCAGCCATGTCTTAATCCCTGTGTAAGAAGAAATAAGGGCAGAATCCACACTTACCACATCTTCTTGTTGAAAAAAGGACAAACCAGAGTGGTATCAGGCCAGATAACTTCCTTCTGGCTAAATGCAATGTCATTAAAAAATGGAGCATCAGCAAAAAGCAAGCACAATCACACTTCAGTTCCTCCAGGGAGCTGCAAGAGTGGGCTGCTCTTTACAGAAACCCAAGCCAGGGGCTGAGGATCACAGTAAGGCAGGCATGAACAGTGTCCTCACTAACAAAAAGCTGAATACAGAAAGCAGAGAGAGTCTGGATCACTGACACCAAGAAGGATCAGACAAGAGTCCAGGTCACGAGGCAAGCCCATGGGGATGAGGTATGCCTGAGGTCAAGCTAAGAAGTCAACAAGTCACATCAAGTTAAGATCAGCAAAGTCCTCAGTCAGCCACAGGCACTGCTGCTAAGTAACTGCGGCAAGGATCCCTTGATCTTTGATCCATTGATCTATGCAAGGGGCTGATCTTAACCACAATTTCTGAGTAGGAAAGGAGCCAGGAGAAAGGCATCTCACAGCCTGTGCTCACACAGTTGTTTACCAAAGCAATACAACTGCACCACATCAGAGCTGTGAGCACAAGTGGCTCAATTCTGATGAGAGCCCTGAGAAGCTGTGTGGTTTTTTGTCTGCACAGAGCCAAATGCTCCCATCCTTTTGTGGCCTCATCACTACTGAGGGAGAACACTCACCAGGACAGACATTTGTTCAGATTAAGCACTGATAATATTTTGCAGCCTTGTGTACATCTATAGAGATGAATTTAACACATCTCCAGGACCATGAGCAGTCTAACACAATACACTTTAGGGAAGCATTTTTTTTTTATTCTGTTTTAAATAGTGAACTTCCAGCCTCTACTTAAAACCAAGACATGGTAGTTTGTTTGGGTAGCAAAAACACTGTAGGCAGACTAAAAATACCACAGCCATGTTTTTGTGTAGAGAGCAGTAAAATGCCTATGATTTTTGTGCAGCTTCTGCCCATTAACTGTTCAGTTCAATGCCTAACAAAAAAAACCCCACACCTCTAATGCACCTATTTCTAAATTCCTCTCTGGTACTTGTAGTCTCTAACATTGCTATGCAAGTGAAAAGAACAGAATTTAATTGAGCTCTGATGAATAATTTATTACGGAAATTTAATAGGACTTACAAAAAGTGCTTGTAAATAAATGACATTAACAAATGAATTCCTACACAGGTAATATGTTCATCCTGTGCCAGATCTCAGTCTGATTTAACCTCTGCAAATCAAGGGAAATAAACTAGTGAAAGCTGAGGCTCTAAACCCGCTATGCTTATTGCAAGACTTTCTATGCTTATTGCAAGACTGTTTCAAAACCTCCATATGGACAGAATTTTTTATGTACTCTGTATGATCTTGCTTTTCTCCACCCTAATTTTATTACATTAAACAAAAGAATGATTAAGATTGAAGCTGAACAATCAGCATCAAGAGTTTCCTTTCATGACACAACCAAGGCTAGGAGGTTAATATTTTAAACCATTTAAGATTCAGATACATAATTTGATTATGTATCTGTTTTAATTGATTTCACAGCTGCCAAAAGATTTGCAGCAAATACACAGCACATGGTGGATTAAAATTCTTCTGTTCCTAGTGACAGTAACCAGCAAACCAAACACTTCTTCATTATTATTATTATGTCAGCTGATTCCTCCCACTCTCTAAGGTAAAACTTGCTTCCATTGAGGTCAAGGCAAAACACGCTTTGAAGTGACAAGGACTTCTATTACTTTATTTGTTACCTTGAGAGTGCCCAAAAGGTCAAATTAGAGTTTGTTTCCCCCCTCCCCTGATATATTCACAGCTAAGGAACAAAACCACCACAGGGATGATGAGATCTGATGCCATTTGCAGAAAAAAAAAAAAAACAGACAAACCAACAAAATGCATAAAAGAGTCTTTGTGATAGTTTGAGCCTAGCTAGAATGTTTTGGTGAGAAGAACTAGATAGATTACAGGCTGTAAAAAGGAAACAATGGTGATGTCTACCTCACTCATAGGCTTGCTGAGATGTATAAGAACATAAATATAGAGAACAGTTGCTCTCTGGGCTTTGTGGGCTGCACCTCTCTCTAACCTAACCTGACGTCTGTGTGACTAAGCCATCTGCTTCCTAACCCTCCCTGGCTGACCCTCCATACTACCTTAAACATAAGGCAAGATCTAGGGTAAGGTAGAGGGGTGGGAGGAAGGTGGAAAGGTGATTGACAGCCCCTCCTGGGGACTCAGGTTTCTGGGAGAGCTGCTGTGTTTCTGTATTACCTTTGAGTTTGCATATTTCTGCACATAACTGTATATATTGTAAATATCTGTTTATATATTGTGCTAAGCTGTAAATATAAAGCTTCATTCAATTTCTGGAGCTGCTGAGTCTAGTCTGGGTGATTTTCCGAAGTAGGGGGGGGTAGGTAACACCCAAACCATCACAGTCTTTTACAAATGGAAATAACAAGATAGGTATTTATCTTTCACAAGATTCTGTTGCTCAAAGCCCTAGTGAATGTGACCTTGAACACTTCGAGAGATGGAGCATCCACAACTTCTCTGCACATCCTGTTCCAGTGTGTCACTACCCTCAATGTAATTATTTTTCCCTCGTGACCAATCCAAACCTAGCCTATTTCATTGTAAAGCTGTTACCTTTCTTCCTGACACTACAGGACTTGGAAAAAGTCCTCATCTTTCCCATAAGATCCTTTTGTGTATTGAAAGGCCAAAATTATGTCTGTCCAAGGACATCTCTTCTCCAGGTCGAACAACCCAAAACTCTCTCAACCTTTCCTCAAAGGAACAGAACTGATGTTCAGCTCTCTCATCACTTCTGTGATAGCTAAATCTAAGCATCACAGAAGTTTTGGCAAAGCTTCTACTAATATACAGAATGCTGATCTTATTCTGATGCAAAAGTGATACTCGTGCTGTGAAAATAACTATCAAATGTATTTGCAATACATACAGGAATTGGAACACATTACTGTTGCCACAGATTTTAGTAATTCCCTTACTTTTACATTTCTGAACTGTGTTTTCCTGAATATACAAAATTTTGTAGCTCCTGCCACATATCAGGAGTCTTTGTATCTCCAAATGCAATGTAGTACTGTTGCTCATTAAAGTAACTGACAGTGAAAGCCATCGAATTTAAAGTGGTCAAGAAACAAAAGCTTCTCTTTGTTGATAGCAACAAACCTCAACCTGCCTGTAGGTGCACTCATCCACTATATGGATGTGTACTCATATGTCAAAAAAACTGTTTCACACAAAAAAGGGTGTCTTTATCAACTTGATTAACTGATCTGTAGGTGCAAGCACAACAGTTCCAGGCATATGCAGTGTTTTAAACTTTTCTTATCTAAAGTCTGTAAAAAACTTTTTTTTTCCCTCCTTATTTTTTGCCCCAGTGCTCTTTGATCCTTCCCAGGAGATCTTGAGAGTAATGCCAGGGAGGAAGGCATGGGCTGCCTGGTCCTTACAGCACCTTTTGAAGCAACATTACACACGTCCAGGCACACAAATTACTGTGGTGAGCTGGTGGTTCTGCAGAACAATCATAAATGTGGCAGTCTGCAGGTGACATAAGAGCTTACATATTAGATGCAGATGGAAACTTCAGCATGTGCTGCCTTCATTATAGCTCCACTCGGAGCTGTAGTGGAGAAAAATAGATTTGATTTTTATTCTTCTCCTTAGAGTGCTTGGCATCTGATTTTCCTTCACTAGTGTAAACTAAGGGTACATCTATTAATGTTATGGGGTTTCATTAACATAAAACTGATGTAATGAGTTGAATAAATTACCAGAGAAACACAGAACTGTTAAGGTCGGAAGAGACCTTTTGAGATCAAGTCCAACCACTCACCTAGAGCTTACAATCCCATGACTACTACTAAGCCACTACCACTAAAACATGTCCCTAAGCACCACATCCATGCATCTTCTAAATACCTCCATGGATAGTGACTCCACCACCCGCCTGGGCAGCCTGTTCCAATGATTCATAACATTTTTCCTGATGTCCAATCTGAACCTCCCTTGGCACAGCTCGAGACTTTTTCCTCTTGTCCTGTTACTTGTTGCATGTGAGAAGAGACTGATTTCTACATCACTCCAAACTCCTCTAAGGGTAGTTGTAGAGTGCAATGAGGCCTCTCCTCAGTCTCCTCTTCTGAAGACTAAACAACCTCAGTTCCCTCAGCCATTCCTCATAAAACTTGTGTCAAAACCCTTCACCCAGTTTAACTGCTCCTCTTTGGATGCACTCCAGCACCTCAATATCCCTGAGGTGCATCCTGTGGCTCAGTGTTTTCATCTTGGTGAGCTCTGCCAGCAGCATGATCCAAACACACATATAGCTTGGGCTTGACTCACTTATAGTGTCTTTCAAAGTAATTTGTTTCCTTATCGGCAGAGTTCATGACATTATGCTTCATATGCATAAGAAAGGATTGTGACAACCTAAGTCAATACTGAAAGCAGCAGTACAGGCTACAAACAGGTGTTTTTTAAAAGGAAAAAAAAAGGAATTCTATTTTAATTGCAATTAACCAGAATGCCAGTATTTAATTTTCTCCTTAAGAAAAGGTGTGGTGTAAGACTCAAGAGTTGTGGATGTTACGAGTAAAAAAATACACAAGTAGAGCTGGCTGAAATATTTTTGTCTCACAGAAGGATGAGTAATGGCAATAGACGATCTCAAAGACTGATAAAAAGCAGGTTGACTTTCTTGAAATAGTACTTCAGAAGACATTTTGTAAATAACTCTAATAAAGCCATGTTGACTGTTCTGCCACTTGTAGAATGATATAGTTTAGTCTGAATTCACTTTATTTAAAAGCTGTAAAATAAAAGAAACCAAGCAGAAACCAGCTGTTTCACTGAACCCAGATCATACTTCTGGATTTCGCTCCTATGCCAGTGAGTTTGCAAGTTCTTGGCTAATCCTTCTGCAGAATTGTTCATTTTACTTGATTTGCCTTATTTGATGGCTGGACACAGTGTTTCAAGAAAAATCAAATCCTGGGGCCTGCATATATTTGAAGGACAAAAGACAGCAAGTACTATGAATATGTTGACTAACATCCTTTGTAACAAAGCACTCTGCAGTTATTTCTACATCACCTCCATTTCAAAATTCCTTCTCCAATAATAGCTGCTCATCTAGAATGATTTAGAATCTTCAAGGGATGAAGAATCAAAATCTTTATAGACATTTTTTTTCCCAACATAGATTATTTCTCTCACCATCAAAAAGCATACTTTTTTTTTCCTGTTGATATATTCTTGCTGACCTGTTTTGGAATAGCATCTCATGGATCTATCACTGTCAGGGTTTGCCCATTAATCTTGTCAGAACCCAAAGTATTTCAGTTTTAATGAAGACTGAAATAACATTATCAAATCTCACATTTAAGCAAATCCTTTCCCTCAGCTGCATATATTACGTGGGACAGAGTCAAAATCCATGCGCTTTGAAGTAGACCCTTTCTCTGCTTGCTCTGGATGAGTTTATATGAGCACTTGTCATTTACTACTTACATTATGTGACACTGGCAACATTTTACCAGCAGTATTTCTACATCTGATTTCAAAGCACTAGACATTTTATCCAGTTCACTGAGAACGCAATCTCCTTAACATCACCATCAAAGTCCCCCAATAAAATAATTCTTTGATAATGCCTCAGTTGACCATCTGCTTATTAATCA
Organism: Pogoniulus pusillus; assembly: GCF_015220805.1. Taxonomy (NCBI): domain Eukaryota; kingdom Metazoa; phylum Chordata; class Aves; order Piciformes; family Lybiidae; genus Pogoniulus; species Pogoniulus pusillus. The sequence continues at coordinate 7,977,208 of NC_087284.1, read as the reverse complement.
CCTTTTAATATGAACTACATCGATCACAAAATATATCAGCCTAAAAAATGTGGCTGCCATATCAGACAATATCAGAAACATCTTACAAAACTCCATAACAAAATTTATATCTAACCTCTGTTTCTGTGCCTTGGCTTAAACCAATAACTTACAAGGAAGATGTAAGACTTGTTTCTCCACAGAAGGCTCTGGGAACTAAGACATTAATCTTAATGTGATAAGTTCAAGCCCTTAATAAGATCATATGAAGACACAGTGACTTCAGGGCATTCCAAAAGTTTGAGTACATTTTGGAATTAGTTGAAATTCATTCATCTGTTGCAGATTTTCTGCAGCTCATATATCTTGTTTGCAAATCTTAGCTACAAACTTAAATCTGACCAAGCATAATTCTTGCACTAGCCTGTGACAATGTAGCATCTTTATGCCGTGGCTGATCGATCGTGCTGAGATACAACAGACCTCAGAGATATGACTCAGCAGAGCTAATGGATGTCCAGATGGGTTACAAGAGAGTAGCCAACAGTTACTCTACTCAAATAATATTTCACATTCAAAGATATATATGATTTGAAATTTTGTTTTGGGGGGCACAGGGATCAGGATGGATGCAAGTGAGATGCACATAGTTTATTCTCATTTATTTTATGTCAGGCACTTGTATAAAAATCCTTTTTCTTACAATTTCTGTGTTTTAAACACACCTGTATTTTGTCAGTCTTGAGTGACTTTGTCATAGGTAATTAGAGAAAAAGTTTAAATTATGTGAGAAATCAAAGATATAGGTCTAACTTACACAGCTTGCTTAGCAAACACTAATCATTTACAGGAAATGTCTGTTCTAAGATTAGGCTCTTATCACTCTCTCAAAAGGTGAAACTCTGTAATTCGACATCAGAACAGATTATCAGAACAGAAGAAAAGTCTCACTGGTTCCCATGCTGCCTGCCTAAGTTGTTTAGCCTAAGGTGTTCTGCAGAAGCTATGAGTTGTTTTTTGGTTTGTTTGGGGTTTTTTCAGATAACAAGCACAAGACCCTTGGCACCCAATGCCTGGAGAGCCAGGATGCACCAGGACAGCTTTCCTATATGTACTGCTGACCTGGTGCCTGGTGGTGGCCATCTTTGAATTTTCACAGCCCTGAGCTTCTGCAGCAGCCTTGCTAGGCTGCAGCTCCTCATAGAAGCACACTGCTCTTCAAACTAGGAATCCACCTCCCAAAGACTCTAGAGTCTCCAGCTAAAATGGATGCTTTCAAATCACCCCAGGCAGAAAGGTCTGCAAGATAACCAGCCACCAAGATGGCTACTTGGGCAGCCAGCTGTGCAAGAGCCACTACAGTCACAGCCATCCTCCAGCTTTTGCTCTGCACTGAACTCAGCCTTTGAATGTGGACGTTGGGGGTCATTTTCTTCCTGCTTCTCTTACATGCTTCTTGCTTTCCTCCACTGCTCCAACCATCTCTCTACTCCTCTGCCCTAGCATCAGTCCATGTGCAGGTTGCTGTCCCTCAAGCCTAACTGCTCCCATGAGTACATCCCAAGTCATGTCTCCAGAACGTTCCCTTCTGCATCTCCTCATTGCCACTTTCTCAAACATACACAAAGATACATCTGCACAGCCCCTTCCTCTCCCTTGGCACACAAACAGGCCCTGTGATCATGGTCAGAATTGCATGTGACTGTCTGAGAGCAGTCCCTGGCCCCTGTGGATCTAGGTGTGAGCATTTGGTACAGCAAAGCTGGTAGCTGGATGTGGAGAACAGATATAGGGTTTAAACACATCCCACTCTTACTGAAGTGAAATGCACATAAAACTCTGGCATTTCTCCCCTTCCCTCCAATTTGCTTTCATTATAAAATCTTAAATGAGAAATCCAGCCATAACAATTGTATTCAACCTGGATCCAGGAGATTGTTTACTCTGTTCAGTGAAACTATTGATTCCAATTCATTGTGCTTAAGCTTTCTCTCTTTTAATAGAAATAGGTAATTAATCATAACCAGGTTAATTTACTTTCATTGTGGAATTCAGGAGGAGTGGAAAAAGGCATTTCAACCACCACTGAATCCTTCAGGGCATGAGGGGTATGCACACAGCTAAGTATGCTTGTGGCCCAAACTGCAACAGCTCTGAATTTAGAACAAACAAATGTCTTAATTGTTCTAAAGTGACAGATAAAACAGACTTGTGATTGCTGGTGATAAATGCACTGACTGCAAGATGACCTTTGGATCAATAAATCCTGTGTAATGTATGACAGAGTCAGAGAAGCAAACCTTTGTAATGGAATCATTGAATGGTTTCTGTTGGAAGTGACCACCAAAGATCACCTAGTCCAGCCGTTCTGCAGTCAGCAGGGAAATCCTCCACTAGATCAGTTAGCTCAGAGCCTTGTTGAGGCTGACCTTGAATATATCCAGGGCTGAGGCCTCAACTACCTCCCTGAGCAACCTGTTGCAGTGTTCCACCTCCCTCATGGCAAAGAACTTGTTCCTGACATCCACCTAAATCTGATGTTCTCTAAGCATAATGCAGCAAAAGTTCAGCTGTAGACTGAAGGTGCAATTCTCTCCAAGAAAGTTGTCTGTGTGTGTCTTGGGTGGAGAAAAACAAGCATAACTTGTTATGTCAAGTGTCCTCTGTCTTCTCCCTCAATCACAGCTGCTGCTTGTGCTGGCCACACTGCACCCCACCTTGCTGGCCCTGGTAGCAGTGTCAGGGGAGCATGCGCTGCCCAGTGCCAGAGGCAGCGCAGTGAAAAATCCTTCTCATGGGTTTTATATCTCAGCCCACATGGTCCCTGCCTTCTAGGGGATGTTTAGCACGATTTGAGAGGAACACTGAGGAACACAGTCATGTATGTTTAGCAGACACTTGATTTTCCTCATTAACATATTGAGGGGTGTCAACTTTAATATCTTTTTTACCATTAATCGGGCAGAGGTGGTTGTTCAAGTATCCTGGTCCTCAACAGATGCTTTGAAATTGGTTGTGTTATCTGAGCCCTGCTTCATCAGCTTCAGCCAAAACAGGGCCATCTTATCTTCATAAGACTCCCTCCTCCAGCTCTTTGGCAGTCCAGCTTCACAGATCTTCACTTAACACAAATAACTGCTAAGTGTGAATGACCTTGGTCTTGAAGCATAGTTTGCTCTCCTATCCCACCCACGACAAGGCAGGCAGTTCATGACAGAAGGCTTCCCCAGAACTCTGACACACACTTTCCTCTTCATGTCTTGTACCTCACATTGTCAATTACATTGCCTGTATTTTTTAATTCTTCTAACATAACAGTGCAAATATAGAAACAGGGGTTCTGCTTCTTTACTTTTGGACTGCATAATTCAGAAGCAAATACACTTTTCAAAGCAGAGTGCTTTAATTGGTATAATACATAATTAACCAACTGGAATTACCTTTTCTCGTGTTGCAATTATAAGCTAGGATTTGGCTTGCATCTACAAAGACAAAATGAAGTTTCAAGATTTTTTGTCTTTGAAACAGTTTCATGAACAATGAATCTAGCTCTCTTAAAGGCAGTGTCAGGTAGTACAGCCCAAAACTTCAGCATGAATCAAGTGAAGGCAGTGCTCTCAGATTAAATCATTGCAGAGGTGTAGAAGAACTAAAGAATATTTATAGATGTTACCCACAGGGACATGGATGCATACACAACTGAAACTTATAATTAAAAAGCATATAAATCTTTGTAGCGTGCACTCCAGTGTTGTGAGTAGGAATACATAACTAGAGAAACAACTCACAGGCATCCTTTTGGCCTGCCATACTAATCATTTTAGCTCCAATTCTTTCAGAACATTATGATCTTCCTCCCCTCTCTTTCCCAAAAGAATATTACAGTGCAAATCACCTGTAATTTTTCCTGAGAGAATTGGAAAGATTTAAGTGTGGGTAGACAGGACAACTAAGATAAATTCAGAGACACTATTCTGAGAATCCTTAACCCAGCCCAAGAGAATGCCAAGTCCTAAAACTGGGATAGCCCAATGCCAGTGACTTTAAAATGGTCTGTAATTGTATGTTCTTTAAAGCTCTATATTTGACTACCTGTTTCAAAGTTTGCTTTATGAACAGAAGAGAGATTTATTTGTAGGAAAGTTTTATGTGAGTACACTCTCACCCCTGCTCACATGGGAAAAAACATATTTGCAAGTCACATTATCCACCGTTAATTGTTCTGCTTTAGAGGTTTCAGACATCCAAGCTGAACCAACAATAAACACTGCATGCAAAGAACAGCCAGCAATTAAAACAGGCTAAAGAGAATTGTCACACTGGAAACTGTGAGGTTAGTTGGTGAAGACTTGCAAAACAGTAGAAGAATCCAAAGTGCTAATCAGCTTGCAAGCAGAAAAGAATTTCCATCAACTTGCTTGCAAATAAATTGGCCAGATTTCACTACCAGGTTCCAGCTGTAGCCTTACTCAGTAAGTATATTTGCAACACTAAGGAAATGTAATCTCCAAAATCCTTGTCTGGACTGGATCACCTCCTCCTCTTATCTTTCTTCTTTCTCAGCTGAAATCTGAGAGAAACAGTGGTCAGGCATTGGAATGGGCTGCCCAGGGAGGTGGTTCAGTCACCAACTCTGGATGGGTTTAATAGTTTGGATCTGGTACTTACAGGTATGGTTTAGGGGTGAACCTTGTAGAGTAGGGTTATCAGTTGGACTTGGTGATCCTGAGCGTCTTTTCCAACCTATGATTCTGATTATTTTGGATTTGGGCCTTACTTCCATTGGGCGACTTTGATTTAGCCAAGCCTCCATGCTAAATAGCCTATTTTTGCAAGCATGGATAACTGACACGATCCAGAGTCTGAGAAATTAACGCAAAACTCAACTACTGTTGTTATTTTACTCATCTCATTCCAAGTGAAACTCTCTTTCACTTTATATGGTATCTGCCATTTCAAAACATATACAGCTGATGTTGAAGATATTCTTTTATCCTCCCTATGAGCAGTATCTCTCACTGTACCTGTTTGCATGCCATGTGTTGCACCAAAAGGATCCAAACACCTGAGAATTAAGGTGCATTCCCACATTTGGCAGTAACTACACTGCAGTAGAATGGAATTGCCATTTTCCTGTAATTGGAATGCACAACTCCAAATATTTAGCATTTATTATATCTGCCTCCACCCCAACAGTTAAGCACTATGGGTAAGACTAACCTGCAGATTTGAAGTCACTATGACATTGAGTTCTATTTTAATTACAAGACTCATTTGTAAAGAGAAAGACAAAGGAAGATTCTGTAATTCTTAGGGAAGGAAACGGCTTCTTTCAGGCACCGCATTTGTTGCTGTTGGCCTTGCTCATTTCAAACAAGGACAAAGGGTCTCCCTGCACTAAAATATGCAGACATGCAACTGCCTTTTATTCTCCCCAGCTCTGGGAGATGTTTGGAGTATACACTGATGCTTACAATGGTCAAGTAAAAGCATTCTGCATGTGGTCTGCTACAGCGAGTGGTCTGCTACACAGAGTATTCATTCCTTGATGTCATTCTCAGAATAATGTTTAAGTGAGAAGGAGGAAAAAGAACAGAGAAATCAAGGGACACTTCTGGGGAGGACTTCAAGGAAGATAAAGACCACACAATGTTATTTCTTTCCACACTGCTTTTTCGCAAATGGAGAGAAGATGAGATTTAGATCGGATGTTAGGAACAAGTTCTTTACTATAAGGATAGTGGAACGTGTGAACAGGTTGCCCAGAGAGGTGGTTGGGGCAACACATCCCTGCAGATATTCCAGGCTCTGGGAAGCCTGACCTAGTTAAGGATGCCCCTGCTTACTGCAGAGGGGCTTGGACTAGATGACCTTCAGAGGTCCCTTCCAGCCCAGATCATTCTATGATTCTATGATGCTATGACAACAAATCCAGTATTGGCAACAGAATTTGGACACATTCACAAGGACAGAAGTTCAGATGTAAAGAAGGGAAGACATGTAACAGACCATGTGTGCCTTAAAAAGGTTTCAGTAATATACTCTCTAAGCTATTGGTCATGGAAAAAAAAAAGGAAAATAAAAAAAAAGAGAATAAAAAAAGAAAAGAAGGATGCAGGCAGAGGGCAAAGGACACTAAGAATATTATAAAAAGGGAGAGAGATGGCATGCAGGCTTCATCCAGCACAGGCCAGAAGACTTCTCATGCAAACAGTGCACATCAAGGTCCACACCTCCATGAAGGAGAAAGTAAGGCTTGTCCTGGGGAATCAGTCTAGACTGTATAGCAGTTGCTGTTATTTAGGAAGCCACCAACTTACTAGGTTGAAAGTAAGAGTAGATAAAAGGACTCAACCTTAAAGAACACAAAACTGGAGGAAAATACAGATTTATCAGCCTATTTTATTTCCACCTCATTTTCCATTTCCTCTAGCCTTTAAGAAGTTTGCTTTTCTAGTTTATATTTTATCTCAATTACTTGAAATCTCACTTTCAAAAAGCTGTAGAAAATGCAGCTCAAAGCTCTAGGCTCCTGGAGGATCATAGCAGTGACACCTTTTCTAACTTCAAAGGAAATATCTACAAGCCAGTGCTATTTATTCCAAATAAATCTGAGCCACTATGGGAGGGTAGCTCTGTTCTTTCTGCTTCTTATTGTGCAAGCTTCTTTCAATTACAATATATTTGCTTTATTGCAGAATATTTTAGATCAGGAATTGAACCCAATTAAACTTGTTTTAAAAACCAATTCTTGTTCTACTCGGCCCTGAGTTTTGAGATTAAGATCTATGTTTTAGAAATGGACCATGTTCACTGGCTCAATATATATTTATCTTCATGTATGCTTTAATTAATGGATAATAACAATAATGAAACTTTAAGAAATAAAGAATCTGGCTTTTACTACTCTAGATAGTATATATTTAAATCAGATAAATTCAGATACAAAGTAAAGTTAAAGGATTCTCCTTTCCCTCAAATTACTTGTATCACAGAATCACAAAACTGTCAGGGTTGCAAGTGACCTCAAAGATCATCCAGTTCCAACCCCCCTGCCATGGGCAGTGTGAGGGACACCTCACACTAGATCAGGTTACTCAGAGCCACATTCAGCCTAGCCTTAAAGGCCTACAGGGATGGGGTTTCTACCACCTCCCTGGGCAATCCGTTCCAGTGTCTCACCATTCTTGTGGTGAATAAATTGTTTCTAATGTCTGTGGGAATGCAACGTGAGAAGGAATGATACCGGGCAGTGTGACCGTTTGACCTTCGCTTCGCACAGCTTCAAGATGCCTCCCACAGGGGAAGAAAGACAGTGGGACACCTGGTCAATGCGAAAAACAAGGTGTGATGTATTTAAAAGACTGGGCTGTATTTGCCTAGATTATGCTAATGTGTAGGTGTGTGCTATACGCTCTGAACCACATAAATGAAGTCAGAATGAACAATAAAGGTCTCTGGTGGATTCACATTGAATTGTGTAGAGTCCGTGTGTCAAGCCTCACTAACAAATGTCTAATCTAAATCCACCCTCTTCTAGCTTGGATCCATCCCCTACCCAACGCCCTAAAAACTCCCTCATCAGCTTTCCTGTAGGCCTCCTTTGTGGAAGGCCACAATAAGGTCTCCTCAGAGCCTTCTCCTCTCCAGACCGAAGAGCCCAAACTCTCAGTTTGTCTTCATAGCAGAGGTGCTTCAGCCCTCTGATCATCCTCATGGTCCTTCTTTAGACATATTCCAGCATGTCCACACCCTTCTTCTAAAAGAGGCTCCAGAACTGGACCCCAGACTCCAGGTGTGGTCTCACCAGGGCGGAGCAGAGGGGGAGAAGCACCTCCCTCAACCTGCTTCTCTTGATGCAGGCTGGGATATGATTTGCTTTCTGGGCTGCAAGTGCACACACTGGCTGCTTATATTGAGCTTCTCATCCACCAGCACCCCCAATACATGCTTCTCACTGAAATAAAGTACTACTAATATTCAAATCAGCAGATTTACCTGGTATGAACATGAATCTGTAAACATAGTCCCAATGCATACACCAGGAATGTTAATTCATTCTAAAATAGATCAGCAATACAGAACTTATAGTCAAGGTACTGTACAATGCCAGGAAATGAGAACTCAGTGGCTGTTAAAAGCCAAATACATATGAACTACTGCATCACTGAAAACTGCTATCTTCTGGATAAAAAAATCCTACTCAGATTAATAGGAGTTACTCTAACTGCTGTAGTGTTTTACCAGTCTGGAATTATGCACCAGTAAGTGACACAGACTACTGCTATGAACCAATGAAACAATGAGAACAAAATTGTGCTCTGTTATTTTTCTACTTGTTCTGAAATTGCCAGGCTAAAGTCCTTCTCAGGCACAGGTGCAGGATGTTACCTTGGATTTGTGAAAAGAAATACACACAAACCTCCCCTCTTCCTACCGCCTTCCCCCTAATGCAGGCTGATAAACTAACTATATGGTGCATTAAGAAACTGGAAGATCACACAGGAAATTAGTGCTCAAAGCAAAGTAAAAATCTTCCCACAAGTTTCAGCCTAATGTTACAGCACATCTCAGATTTTGTCTATGCACACAAATTTGCACCAAATCGATTGAAAGTGGAGAGTTTAAAGCATTGATTTAAACTGGAATAAATCCCTACAAATGCATTCACTGAAAGTGGAAGACAGCACTTCAGTTTAATTCAGTGAGCTACTGAGTTCAGCTTAGTCAATATTTTATTTATTTTTATTTAAATATCTGAAGACAGCTCTCGGGCATGTTCAGCACCCAATACACCATTACCAATGCCTTTTAAAATACAACAGCATAGAGCAATCGATTCATGGGGAACTCACCCAGCTGTCAACTGAAAACTCCTTTTGGCTTTTTGTCACTTCAGAAGTAGACCTTAGCCTCCCTAAGAAAGAGCTTTAGCAGCAGGTGAGAAGCTCAGTGAAACCACCTCTGAGACAGATGTGCCAGTGGCAATTTAATTAGGAAATTGAAAACCAAAATGTTCTCAGCTGATCTAGTTAAACTTGTGTATTAAACTGTTGAGAGCAAATGTATCTAGGGTAGGATAATATTCCAATTTTGTTACTGGGATACAAGTGGCTTTTAGATAATGTGCAGCCAACTAATGAATAGTTGTGCTTATCAGAGAATTTAATTTGGTTCTAGTGATATCATTCCAACTAAATAGATAATTTGCATTACATATGAGCTTGATATTGTAAAACACCATAGCTACTAGTGCATGAATATGTTACTAGGAAACACAGGGTTTGCAATTACCCATCTTAATTATGTCTCTATAATGAAAGTGAATGCATAAGTTAGAAGAATGAATAAAAACCTGAAGTTTATCGCTTGGCTTATTAATAATACAATATAAGCACTTGTTTTAGTATTTTTTATGTTCTAATTTTTATCTTTATAGAATACTATCTTAACATTAACCTAAATCTTAACAGCACCTTGAAACATCTGGAAACAGGAGGAATAACTGCTTCCTTCTCAACAGTCACGGCAGAGGATAGTTTTGCTATTGTCTTGCATGACATCAGACCTCATATGCGACAGACAGTTCCTTCCCTACAAGATTAGCTATATAAAGAAAATAAAAAAGATGCTCCATAGCAGTTAATTCACTCAACGACTGCTTCAAGAGGTGCTTGCTTTCCCTGCACAACTGCCCTACGGTACCTACGCAACTTCTGCAAATTCCAGTGGAGGAAAGCTTTCTGTCCTAATGTCAAACACAATGTTTTGCAAGTCTAGTTTTCCTTATAATGAAGCCAGTTATAAGATAGAAGCAGTTTAATAATAAGAAGAAGAAGAACAGGCAAGAGACTGCATGGCAGCGAAAGCTGAGAGAGATGTTAGTCTCTACTTCCCATCAATCTTGGGAAGCAGGCTCTCTATGCATAGTGGTTTCCTTGGAGGACAGATGCCATGAATGAATCTTCCCAAACTTCCATCTTTCACTTCATGATTCTTATACCTGAGCTGGCATCATACGGCATGGAATACCCCTTTGGCCTGTTGGGGTCAGCTGGCTTGGCTGTGTCCCCTCAGACTCTCAGGATGGGGAAATGTTGGAATAGTACCTCCTGGGTGCTCAGCTCAGCAGTAGCCAAAACACTGCTGTGTTATCAACACTCAGCTACAGAACTGCAAAGCACTGCATTAGAAAGATGCTTTGAGGAAAATTAACCCCAGCTCAGCCCAAACCCAATACACACCACAAAGACTCAGAGACTCAAGTGCCATCTTATGCAAGTTTCCAAGGCAGCTATGAAAGAGTCCCAGCCTATATAGCAGAAATAGTGACAACAATTCATGCTCTGCAGAGAATAAATGGATCCTAGCATACTAAAATAGTCAATCTCCTTTCTATTGCCATATAGTTCAATTTTAACCTTGCTGTCCCAGTTAAGTAAGAGGCAAAGTGTATTTGTAGAGAGCACACTTGTACAGCCCAGGGTAAAGAGCCATACACAAACTGTTAACTCAGACAGCCAATCAGGTTTCTCTGAAGCTCTCTGAGGCAAATATCCAATAACACTCCTCTTAGTATGCACTGCTGGAGGAAGGCCAAGGGTCTTCATACACATTAAATAGAATTATTTACATCAAAGTATCCCAGTACAGTGTCAGTTTTCTTCCTGAATGCTATTACACTTCATCTTCAGCATGTGATCTTTAGCTTTTTCAATCCAAGCCTCACTCAGAGCAGGGTGGAGGGTATATTCACTCAAGAAGCAAATTCAAAAGCCAATACCATTCTAAGGAGACAGGTCTTACAGAAAATATTAAATGTTGATATATTAATGCTCTTGTTGAACTCCTCCCAATGTGACCATAATTATCAGCAGATCCAATACATTCTCATTTCTTAGTGGCTGGAAAGCATGTAATAGAATGCTACAACTATAGAGTGCTACAATGAAAGAAAGTAAAATTACACTCTCAGATTCTAGAAACAGACTTAGAACTGAACAGGAAGATTAGCTGTGGTCATTTCATCCCCAAGTGCTCTGCCACAGTTTGTCTACTCTGCCTGATGGAGTTTTGCTTTATGTTCTGTTTTAACTGGCAGTGCTTATCTCTGGTATGTCAGCCTGGTATGTCGGCCTGGGAAGACCTGAAGCTTCAATGGCTGCAAGACATGGGCCCAACCCCCTGCAAGTGTTTGGGTACTGTCTGGAAGCTGTAGTTAGATATAAGTAGGTAGCATGTCTTATTGAAAACAGTTTTGCATAACGCAAACAGATCTGTCTGTGAAAGGGCTGCCATTAAATTTGCCTAAAAACAGCTAATGCAGAAACTTATCACTAGTACCATGCAGCCTTTATTATTCAAGACCTGTTCTAGTGATTCCCTTAAGCCACTGCTCTCTTCCCTTCCCTGCAGCTGATTTAATAGAGCTTCTTCAGGTCTTCATATGATCTGGAGGGGCTGGAGCACCTCTCCTGTGAGGAGACAGACAGAGAGTTGGAGTTACTCAGTTTGGAGAAGAGAAGGTTCTGAGGAGACCTTATTGTGGCCTTTGAGTACCTCAAAGGAGCCTACAAGAAAGCTGGTGAGGGACTTTCTAGGATGTCATGCAGTGATAGGACTAGGGGGAAAGGATCCAACCTGGAGGAGGATAGATTTAGATTACATATTAGAAAGAAGTTCTTCGCCATGAAACAGGTTGTCCAGGGAGGTGGTGGAAGCCCCATCCTTGGAAGATTTTAAGGCCAGGTTGGATGGGGCTCTGAACAACCTGATCCAGTGTGAGGTGTCCCTGCCCATAGCAGGGGAGCTGGAACTACATGATCCTTGAGCTCCTTTACAACCCTGACAATTCTGTGATCTATTTAAATCCTTGAGAAACATAGGCAACTTCACTGACCATAGCAGGGACCTAATAATCCAGATTAAACCATGGTTCAACAAGTATGGATGAGCAAAGTTATATTAGATCAGCTCAGTGTGATGAAGACTTAGCCTGGATAGCAATTTCCTGGCCTCTCCACGAAGGCATGAGGTTTTGTAAATCAGCTTTTCAAATGCAGGAGAAAACAGCCACAGGGACTTCAAGAGATTTGTAAATTAAACCAATCTGGACTACACTGACAGTCAGCATAAGTCAATTGTTTCTTTCAGAAGTCTCTCCGCAACAGCACAACGACAAAAAAGCAAAGTTTTCCATTGCTTTCACCTGTTATTGAACTGAAGGTGGCACTAAAAAGTGTCACAAATCACCATTCACCACATCTTCAAATCTGAAATTTAGTTCATAGGTATAAAGCATTGGAAGTGACCTGGAAGTTAAAAAAACCTCATAACAATCCCAATGCCCAAAAGGTCAATAAATAACCTAGAGTAAAGAAAGGCACGGTGGTTGGCAGAGTCAAGTACGTCCTTTGCTCTTAGCCAGGGGGACACTACAGAATCTTCACTATTAAGACTCTCAAGTTCCTATGTGAGTTGATGAGATCGGTACCTAAAAATCCCATCTTTGATTTATACATTCATAAACATTCAGAGGGGGTAATGATGTTAAAGTCATTATACCCTCACAATATCAAAAATCTATACAGCCTTTGAGAAGTCCTGTCTGCCTAGAGTTATGTTAATTACCACAGTAACTTGCAGCAAAAATTTCAAATTACTCCAGAAAATCACAGTTAAGACCTTTTTATTGACATACTCCCTGTGCCAATGGCAGAAGAAAAGGTTTGGGTTAAGTCACCGCATCAGCCCTGTATCACATAAGGCTTTCCTCTACATAATGTGAAGAAAAAACCCCAAATCTGCAGCTATCCAGGTACGTGAGTTACAAAGAAGGCTTGCACTCTGCCTTTGGGAGCAGAGAAAACTTCATGCAGTTGATATTCTGCATGCACAAATCAGCCAAAGAAAATGGGCTAGTGTTATACACAAAAAGCATTAGCATTTAATTAGTTTTAAATAAGCTCATTCCAGTGCAAACTCAATAATGAGAAGTACAAATCAAGAATATGTTGCAAACTTAAATTTCCAAAGTCCACAGTACCTACACAGACATCAGAAGTAGAAAATCCAGCCATAAGGAGGCACAAATCTGGAAAGAGCAGGTTAATTAGACACGTGGGAGTGATAAATAGTAGATCACACACAATTACTGCAGGAAAAAAAAAAAGGACTAAAGTGTTCAACTGGAAAAAGACCAAATGGAAATAAAGGTGATTCAGATACAGTAAAAATTAAGAGCAAATAGAGATCTATAACCTATAGGTAAAGAAAGGGAAAACAACCTAGAGGACTATTTCAGCTACAATCACAGGAAGAGATTAGAAATTTTTTGTTATGTTAGGCTTTAAGGTAAAACACAGCAGTTGAGCTGTCTAGAAGAGTATATAGTGATAAAGAATGCTATGCAAGTCAATGTTGAAGTGAGAGGGACCTTGACAGGCTGGTTGGTTGGGCAAAGGCCAAAGGGACGGGATTTAACAAAGCCAAGTGCAGAGTTCTACACTTGGGCCACAACCACCCCAAGCAGTGCTACAGGGTGGGGACAGAGTGGCTGGAGAGGCTGAACATGAGCCAGCAGTGTGCCCTGGTGGCCAAGAGAGCCAATGGCATCCTGGCCTGGATCAGGAACAGTGTGGCCAGTAGGGCAAGGGAGGTTATTCTTCCCCTGTACTCAGCACTGGTCAGGCCATACCTTGAGTACTGTGTCCAGTTCTGGGCTCCTCAATTCAAGAGAGATGTTGAGATCCTCAAACATGTCCAGGAAAGGGCGACAAAGCTGGTGAGAGACCTGGAGCACAGCACTATGAGAAGAGGCTGAGGGAGCTGGGGGTGTGCAGCCTGGAGAAGAGGAGGCTCAGGGGTGACCTTATTGTTTTCTACAACTACCTGAAGGGAGGCTGTAGCCAGGTGGAGTTCGGTCTCCTCTGGCAGGCAACCAGCAGCAGAACAAGGGGACAGAGTCTGGAGTTGTGCCGGGGGAGGTCTAGGCTGGATATTAGGAGGAAGTTGTTGCCAGAGAGAGTGACTGGCATTGGAATGGGCTGCTCAGGGAGGTGGTGGAGTGGCCGTCCCTGGAGGTGTTGAAGAAAAGACTGGATGAGGCACTTAGTGCCATGGTCTAGTTGACTGGATAGAGCTGGGTGCTAGGTTGGACTGGATGATCCTGGAGGTCTCTTCCAACCTGGTTGGTTCTATGATAAGCTTTCATTTTGATAGAGAACAAGAAAAGTGATAGTAATGCAGAGAAACTATTATATAGGAAGATAATAAAATGAGACAAAACAGGTTGTGAAGTAAAAGCAAAGAATAGAGTTGATGATAAATTAAGTCAATTAGGAATGGAGAGTTATCAGTGTGATGAGCCAAAATGCCAAACCCTAAGGGATCTTCAAAGGAAAGTCAGGTGATTAACAGAAACAATTTAAGGAATGTATAGTACTTGATCAGACATATTTCTGAGTTAAGCAGACAAAGGTACACAAATAGAAAAGTTTCCACTGGTTACAAAGCCTCCATACAACAAAGCAAGCTATGAATGTGTCTAGGGCAGTTGTTCAATCAGATCAACATGTTTACAAACAACATGGATCATTTTCCTCCATTGTGGAAGAGAGATGGGAAAATCAATTCCAACATCGTTCAACATCTCCCATGTACAGCCAAGTAATTGCACCCTACTGAAATATTAACCAGGAAAAAAAACCCAACAGCCACCATTTTTTTAAAAGACAGAATTTTTCATCCTAGACAAAATTAAAACTTCCTTTATTTAATTTTCTCCCCCCCCCCTTTTTTTTTTTTTCTGGTTTGATTTGGTTTTGGTTTGATGGGTTTTTTTGGGGGGGGGGATGTTATCTGTGTGTTTTCTGTTTGTTTTTAATAAAAATAATTTCCTAGTTTCTCTTTTTTTTTTTTTTTCTTTTTAAAGTAGTATCAGATCATAGTTAGTCACAGAATATATTTCTACAGGAAATCTTGCAGAAAGGTCTTCTAAAGTAAAGCAAGGTACTATCCATTAATTTACATTTTCCAGGTCAAAATCACTTAGATCAGATTAGCACCTTGGTTTGTTGGGTATTTTTATTGTTTTATTTCTGGTTTGTGTGGGGCTTTTTTCCCCCTTCCTCTCTGTATTTTCCTTCCAGAAGCTGCTGCTTCAATTACCTTGTTAAATCCGATGATCAGATCATCGTCAGCAATTTACCACAGTTCAAGTAACTGTTTCTTAATGTGCCTCAAGTAGCTGCTAATATTTATGATGTGCATTCTTGCTCTAAAATAGTAGCACAACTTCTGTCAGAAGTTCTCTGCATACAGTGCACTTCTCTCTCCTCCCCACACCCACAACTTTCCTTTTTCATTCTTGTCAGCACACGTCTTCCTGAACCTAGCTCCAGGCAGATTTTGTTAAGGTTTCCTCCTACACATTAGGTCTATTATCAAAAAGGCTACAGCCAGAGCAAATGCTGTTGCTGGCATTTGACCTCACAAACCCTGGTAAGGGACATACAAAATCTCTTCTCTGTAACATATCAACCTTGTGACAGACCAGTTGGGATTTTTAAGGCACAATTCTGTTGTTGGTGGGTTTTTTTAGCTTGCACCCTGCTTCTTGTGGCTCTATATTTTTTTCAATGTAGATTTCATAACTCCTTTTTTCATCACCTTATCACCTTCCAGTATACGCAGACAAAAATCATGGTCACTTAAGAAGTATGATTACATAGTTTAGTGGTCACTTGGCAGTGCTAGGTTAATAGTTAGACTTGATCTTAAAGATCTCTTCCAACCAGAACGATTCTGTGATTCCATAGTTATGAAATTGCAATCCTGCTTTTGATTCTTTGATGTAGTTCTTTTACTCCATACAGACTGGTCAAATGTTTGATAATTTTGACCCTGACTGTGAACTGACTACTAACCTACATCTTTCCCAGGGGATGAAAGTTTTATTTTCCACTGTGTGACCCCAAAATGGTTAAAGAAAGTAGACAGAAAAAGGAATGGTTAAAGAAGGAAGATGTTTTAAAGCACATTAACACCAACTTTGTAATCTTTATTATCAGACACAAACAGTGAATCTAGTGAGAAGGAAGCATCACCAGTGCCTGCTATGGTACACAAGGTAGAGATTCCCTCCACATTTTTGAAGACATAAAGAACGGGATAAAGTCTGAAACTAGAAAGTCTTCACTGGTAGTGAATAGTGGAATTTAAAGTCTGACAGACAGAACAGAAACACCACAAATCCAGAAAATGAAGAAAAGGTGAAAAGAGTCCTAAGTAGTGACAGTCATTGCTATAATGTACTGCTCAATGGAACAAAGCCATAAGCTGGTCTAAAATAGCGACAATTTTAAAAAGACAAATATCTCACATGGAACTTAAGACTTTCAGTCTCAACAGAAAAAAACAAGGGATGAGACTTCCTTAAATCAAAGAAGCTATAAAATTTCAGGACAAATCAACTCCAGAGTTTAAAAAAAAACCAGTTTGATTTATCAATACTCCAATACAACTAAGATATTAAAATATTTCTAATAAGAACTAATTTAATAAGAGACAGGGCCAAGTTGCCATCTGGCAATTATCAGACACTTCAAGGGCTTGATTGTAAAACACCATTTCAGGAAGCAGAGAGAGCAAATTGAAAAAAGAAATCACTACTGCAGAATTCAGGATGCAGATTAGTTTCAGCTCTGGAGGGGCCACTGGGTCACTGTGTTGCTTGACTTCGCCACATCCAAGATTCCCTCTGTTAAATCTATCAAGGAACATGTGCCTGAGATCAGTGGCCATTTAAAGGACTTTATTTTCTCCATCTCTGATAATACACTCTTACAATTCTCTCTGAAGTATGATCTCCTTCATGTCAAGCTATGTTACACTTACTTTGTAGTAGCTGATTAAAATAACCAAAACCCAACCCACAGAACCCCAAACTCAGTAATAACACAGTGAAATTAAACACTTAAGCTCGACTGTCAGCCACTCCTAAAAAAGCCATAGTAGAGTCACCATCCATGGAGGTGATTAAGAAATGTGTGGACATGTTACTGTCAGGCTGGAAGGGACTTCAAGGATCATCTAGTTCCAACAACCCTGAAATCGGCAAGCACACCTCATACTAAATCAGGTTGCTCAGAGCCACATCCAGCCTGGCCTTAAAAACTTCCAGGGATGGGAAACCTCTTCCAGTATCTCACCACCCTCATGGTGAAGAACTTCTTCCTAACATCCAATCTGAACCTACTGTCCTCTAGCTTGGATCCATTCCCCCTAGCCCTATTACTATGTGACATCCTAAAAAGTCTCTCACCAGCTTTCTCCTAGGCCTCCTTAATATACTGGAAGGCCACTCTCCAGACTGAACAACCCCAACTCTCTCAGTCTGTCTCCATAAGAGAGGAACTCCAGCCCTCTGATTATCCTTGTGGCCCTTCTCTGGACATACTCCAGCACATCCACATCCTTCCTGTAATAAGGGTTCCAGAATTGGACACAGTGTCCAGATGGGGTCTCACTAGAGGGAGAGAATCACCTCTTTCAACCTGTTGGCCACACTTCTATTGATGCAGCTCAGGATCTGTTGGCTTTCTGGGCTGCAAGTGCATGCTGGCGGCTCATGCTCGTCCACCATCAACTCCCAAGTCCCTTTCCTCAGGGCTGCTCTCAAGCCTGTCACTGCCCAGCCTGGAGCTTGGGATTGTCCTGACCCAGATGCCGAACCTTGCACTTGGTCTTGTTGAACCTCATAAGGCTGGCTTGGGCCCACCTCTCCAGCCTGTCGAGTTCTCTCTGTATGGATCTCTTCTCTCCAGCGTGACAGCTGTACCACACAGCTTGGTGTCACCACCAAACTTGCCGAGGGTGCACTCAACAGCACTGTCCATGTCACTGATCTTAGAGGTCTTTTCCAACCAAAACAGTTCTATGATTCCATGACAGTTACATGTAAACAATTCCTTTTGCTGCAGTAGTTTCTGATTCATTATTGTTTTGTATGGGCCACTGATCTACGTGAAATGCAACATAGAAGTCAGAATAGTAATTATTACTATTTAATATTGATTTGCAGTATACTTTCAATAGTACTTTGTACAGTAGATTATTTTGCTACAGAAAAACATTTCTGTCAAAGTAAATGCTCATACAGAACAGTTAGAGGCAACAGAGGATTTGATTTCTGCACACAGTGTAACATATTTTGTTACCACTTCAAAGTACCATTAAATTAAGTAAAATGTATTACGATGCAAATTAAAATGCATTTTCAATTGGTTCACACTTCCAATTAAATTGATGGGCAGCAGAGACATAATGATATTACCCACAAAATTTTACCAGATATGATAATAGCACCCAACTGCATCTGTCTTGTAAAGAGTGTAACAATGGTGCACTGTTGCTGGTTCTAATCACCTCCTGTCCTTTAGAGAGTGGCAGGTGGCAAATGAAATGTGGATATAAAACCAGAATATAATCAGATGAAGGGAAATGAAGCTCTTATTGGCTTTTAGTTATGTAAATTAAGAATTTTACTCAACAAAGTTATTTAGTCATCCTGATGAGTGGAAACATTTACTTGGAACACTAATTATACAGTGCTCACTATGATTAGAACACCCAACTGTATTTTATGCTCTTTGTGATAAAAACCTCTTGAATTATATTAAGCTAGCAGTGAGAATGAATTTTGTTTATATATTTTACAGAAATCACCAATGAAAACCTACTACAGACAAATAAAATTAGCACTGTGGTCAACCTATAGAAAATGCTCTCTCCTCTAAACTGGTTGTTTTTGGCTCTGTCTTTCAGACCTGTTTGTGGTGGTGGGATGAGAGGGAACGGCTTTAAGCTTGAGGAGAATAGATTTAGACTGGATATCAGGAAGGAATTCTTACAGTAAGGGTAGTGAGACACCAGTACAGGTTGCCCATGGATGCTCCCTCCCAGGAAGTGTTCAAGGTCAGGTTGGATGAGGCCTTGAGCAATCTGATCTAGTGGAAGGTGTCCTTGCCCAAGGCAGAGGGGTTGGAAATAGATGATTTTTAAGGTCCCTTCCAACCAAAACCATTCTATGAATCTATGAATATCCACATACAGATGTACTCAACTAGTAGAAACAGTCTTTCAGATGAAGCACAAATGAAGGTTCTGATCACTTGTGGTGTCTTAAGACAGCACACAACATTTGAAGGTATAGCGAAGCTTGCATATATGCTGTCAAGATTCCTTAGCTAGGCTGAGCAAACTGCAGATCTTTTTCCTCCATAAATATCTGAAGTATAAAACAAACTTACACTGTGCCTGCAACCACACTGCATTTCCTTCATGTAAGTATGCTTATCCCCTTCCACAAATCCCCACCAAAAAGACATTTTTCACTTGGGTTTTGCCTAAGAGTAAAAAGGGCGCATTATGCTTCTATGTTTTCTAAAAGGCTATGCTACTTAACTACATTAGTCACTCAATAACAGCATTTCCTCATTTCTTTAATGGATTAGTATGCCATGAACTTCAACTTACACAGGTGTGCAATCTGCAAGTGATACATACAACAATTGCTAAGATATTTTGCATGACAAAACCCCAGAAATATTGTGTTAGTTCACGTTCATTGCCAAGTGGAAGAAATTAACCTTCTGCTATAATTGCCTCTAACACTGAGCATTGTGAGAGATGAGAGGGTATAGGGGACTGCAGATAAGGATAACAAGGAAGGAGTGGAGAGTTTTATCCTCCAAAGACATAACAGAGTCTATTATAGTTCACTGTGCAAGCTTTCATAGATTTTGCAGACAAAGTGATAAAATACTGTGGATTGTAGCATTAAGAATAAATCCTAACAGAATTACACAATTTGTTACTATTCATTGTCATGGCTTCTGCAAGTACAATTTATTTCCCTTTACAGTTCCACTGACAAATACAAATCTAGAAAAGAAAACACTAATTATCATCTTTAGGAATTTATATCATCATATTGTGAGTTTGTGTAATGATAAACATGACTACATAAAAAAAAAATCTTATTAGTCTTTGTCTTCTTATCAGAATTGCTTTGACTGGATCGATACTTCACTCAATTTTAAGATTATTTTTATTTTTCTATTTTTCACTCTGCTTATTTGCTCAGCTAAGTGAGCAGGTCTCCAGATAACTACTGTCTGTTAAATATCACAGAATCACAGAACCTTAGAGGTTGGAAGGTACCTCCAGAGATCATCAAGTCCAACCCCCCGCCAAAGCAGGATCACCTAGGGTAGTTTGCGCAGGAATGCATCAGGCAGGTTTTGAAAGTCTCCAGATAAGGAGACTTCACAACTTCTCTGGCCAGCTTGTTCCAGTGCTCTGTCACTCTCATTGTAAAGAAGTTTCTCTTCATGTTGAGGTGAAACCTGTGTTCAAATTTGTAGCTGTTGTTTGTGATGTTATTGCTGTGCACCACTGAAAAGAGATTGGCCCCATCTACTTGACACCCAGCCCTCAGATATTTACAGACATTGATGAGATCTCCTCTCAGTCTTCTCCAGTCTAAACAGCCCCAGGGCTCTAAGTCTCTCTTCATAAGGGAGATGCTCAAGTCCCCTAACCCTCCTCATGGCTCTCCAATAGCCTCTTTCCAGCACCTAAGTTTACAGGTATAATCACAAAGGTGAGGTAGGAATGGCTCTGACTTATAGATACTCTTTCTTCTCTGTCTTTTGTGCATAATAAAAGATGAAGTAATGTTTAAGTCCTACACTTTACCCTTCCCTTGTTTAGAATAAAGAAAAGCCAGTTCAAAGCCATAACACTATTGATGTTCTCTTTATCACAGAAACATTCCTACCCGCTCACTCTGATTTGGGACTAGGTACTATTGGATACCAGGTGCTACAAGGCAGCAGGGTGGCCTTAATCTTATGGCTACAGCAACTATTAAAGGACACCTTCAATGAATCAGCACCTGGCATCCAATGTGTCCTTTTTTCCAAGGCAAAACACAAAGAGAATGATCCTCTGCAAGTCCTTGTTGGTGAGATTTTGGGCTCAGAAGATGAACGTGGAGTCCTTGCAATGTGAGATATCCCATAATTCTGCACCCACAGTTGGTTGTGCCAGGCCCCTGACTTTGCCACCTGTTTTATGAAATTTAAGGCCTCTATCTCCTTGAGCTCCTAGTGTTGCTTATCAGTCTTCTTGTGTCCTGCAGCAGTCGTAAGAAAAAGCCTTCCAATTCCCTCATCAAGTCCTCTTGCCTCTGGAAAAACTTAATTCCAAATCCTTTTGCTACTATCACTAGAAGGTACTAAATACATTGGCTGCAGTGCAAGTCCAAGGTCCACCCAGGAAACAAACCCCTGGTCACCACTACACTAGTCACCAGTGACTGGACAAGGTGCAGTGGGCACAAACTGGAATATGGGAAGTTCCACCTGAACACGAGGAAAAACTTTACTTTGAGAGTGACTGTGCATTGGAACAGGCTGTTCCTCTGGAGATAATCAAAACCCATCTGGGCACATTCCTTTGCAACCTGCTCTGAGTGAACCTGCTTTAGCAGGAGGGCTGGACTAAATGATCTCCAGAGATGCCTTCCAACCATTACCATTCTGTAATTCTGTGGCTTAGGCCAGGACTGCCGGTCCCTGGCTAAACTGGAATACAGTTCCTAGGCTCAGATGCAGTGTGTCAGTGGAAGCCCCAGGTGAGGATAATCAAGGCCTAACAAAAAGACTTAGCTTCAAAACCTCCAATACAGATGTGATGGACAGGGGTGAAGAGCTAGATGTAAAGGAAAGGTAAACAGTGTAGCAATAATCTGCTGTTCATCTGTTAGCCTTAATCTACTATTCTGATGTGAACTGCAAAATAATGCAGCTAACTCCCTACAGAATCATGACATTTAATAATAATCTCATGAGACAAAAGTCATGATACTGAATCTCAATGAGGCACTTAGTGCCATGGTCTAGTTGATTGGACAGGGCTGGGTGATGGTTGGATTGGATGATCTTGGAGGTCTCTTCCAACTTGGTTGATTCTAGGATTCAAGAGATTTTCCATCTCAGTGGCACAGGACTTGCAATGAAATTGCATCCCTGAACTTCTGTGTTGCACCTCACAGTAACAACAAGCTGCCTGCTTGCTAAGGCTCACTCTTTGTCTCCTGAAACAGGAGAAAACCATTTTGAAGCTGCATTAAAATCATGCCCTTTTCAAATATACAAAGGACACAAACAAACTGACATACCACTTTTGCTATTCACTTCTTCTTGACAGTTTAATATTTTTTTTATGAAACAAAGAAGAAAATTGCAAGCCAACCTAAGAAACTAATTCATTTTTCAAATCAGAACAAGTTATTTAAATTATCATTACCAGGTCAAACTACCATTTTACTTCTGAACTCTCAAAATCCCTAGGAAACACCAGATTCAGACCCCATATATAAGAGAAATTTATAGGTCTTTGGTAGAACAGAGAAAACAATCTAACATTATCACATCTATACATTGGTATATTTAGATTTAAATCAACACAAAAAAGTTGAAATCAGGTTTATGATCACTCAGGGAGATTTTACTGGGATCTACAAAACTTGAGGGACGTCTTGCATAGCCACAGGATAACATATTCCTTATCCAACGTACCATTATTTGAAACACTATTCCCTCTCTCTCCCTTTAAGGTTAGCAAAATGGGTTTTTGGTGTTTTGCTGACACCCAAAGGAAGAAATAATAAAGATACCATGTGGCCTTGTGTGAGCAGAGAACAGCAGTGATTTGTAACCTGCTTTTCATTTATGTATTTGTTTAAATCTGTGTGCACAGTCTTTATGTGGTTGGTTGGCAAAAGGGAATTAAAAAGGAATAAGCATTCAGCAGGTCAACTATTGATATAAGAATCTGAGTAAGCAACTGCAAAATTCAGTAATTTATTTGCATGGGTCAATGGCTATGACTGCCTGGAAATAAAGGTCGATGGCTGTGATAGATTTCACTGCCATAGCTATGAACAGATATTAATAAGCGTAGCACAGAAGTGATTTTTGACTCTGGTGGGAAGGACAGATAATCAATAACCTTGTATCTTTGCCCAGGCTGAACTCTGTACTCAAATTATGCTAATTAAAGACTAAAGTGCTGATGCTTTCATATAATGAAGAGATGGAGGAAAATAACAAAGTGGTAAGTGGCTTTTGTTGGCTATTCCATGTTGGAATGAGCAAACAACACCTAAGCCATCTGAGAGCAGCAACACTGTTTTTTGCATGCATCATCTTCTGTCCCAGATACTACTTCTACTACCTGTTTGGACAGTTTTTAGTACAAGATCTCAGAAGATTTGGACTGTTGTATTTTTTCAGACAGATGCTCAATCCATAAAGGTCTACTCATCCTTGGATACTTCATCCAGACTATTGTTTTTATAGATTCATAGAATGGTTTGGGTTGGAAAGGACCTTAAAGATCATCTATTTCCACCCCCGCTACCATGGGCTGGGACACCTTCCTCTAGACCATGGTTGTCATGTTTTGACTGAAGCAAAAGTCATACCTTACCAAAATGCTGGAATTCCCCTTCCCTTTGTTTGTGTTCTCTATTTGCCTGGCACTTCAGCTTCTACAGCTGGGCTGGGTGAGGGAGCTAACTCAGCTGAAAACTAACCACTTGATTGGTAGGAGCAAGAGGTAGATGGCGCAGGTCCCCTTTCTCCCCATGTGCTGTCGAAAATGCCAGGAGGCCGGGGACAGGACAATGAAATGGAGGCAGCAGTCTGGCCTTAAGCAACTATAATCTGTGGTGGACGCATCTTGAGATGCAAATTGAAATGGAGTTAGCCCATAAATATGCATCTTACCATGTGTAACCTGTTGTTCTGTGAAGTGATTGAGTTTGATCACTTGGTGCAATGACTGGCACAGGAAGGATTCTCTCATGCTGTCTGACTATTCTAGCTGGTCACTGCAAGAAATGCCTGCACTATTCAGGCATTGCATCAAATACCTGGCATCCATATTAGAGCTGTGAAACCAGTTATTGAGTGAAATGACTGGAATTTCACTTCATTTAGAGAACAGAGGCATTGTAAAAGTAAGTGTTAGGGTAGAAATAGTTTCACTTTTTGAACAAGCAATTTCAAATAATCAGGAGTAGGTATCTTACATATTATCTACCTATTATTTTCCACATTTTCCTGCTGTGAGTAAAAACTTCTGCCAGTTTTCAAACTGCTTAGCCTTCAATCAGAACAGTAACATAGTGATTTTTTTTTTAAAACTATTTCAAGTTACCTTGCATGCAGAACAGGCAGTTTGATTACATATAAATATCTAAACTGCACATTCCTAGATGAACCAGGCTTTCAAAATTGTAATCTCAGTTCTATACCTACACATGAAAGCACACAGAAAATGGCAGGTGCTATTAAATTTTTGTCTGCCTTCAAACTATCTTTTGGAAATGTGAATGCACTTGGATAAGCCTCCATCTAGATGATAGCCACATACCACTTAATAACCAGGCAGCTAAGGCGCTCAAACTGCTGTTTGTCACATAGAACAAGGCCATTTTACACATGCATTATATTCCCTCATGGTTTCATCCACTTTTTCTTTCACCATACAAAAGCTGGCAGCTTTTTCTGAGGCACAGAACAATGCCTATAATAAAGAAAATAGCCATATGAAAAGTACTGTCAGAGAGATGTAAATAATAGTGAACATGAAACAAATCAGAAGTAGATCGGTTTCCAATTTCTCTTCATCCTTTTCTTCCTTTCCCTGCCCCTCTAAACTGAACCACTGCATCAAGTTAATTTGCCTCCTAGTGACCCTCTCAGCAAATTATTTGTAATTCCATTTCTTAAAAACCCAAATTCCTAGCAACTTATTCAGGATACTCCTTTCCTTCCAAAAAGGAATGAATTTTCACTTAACCATAAACCTGGATACTGTTAGAATCATAGAATGGTTTCAGTTGGAAAGGATCTCATGGATCATCCAGTTCCAACCCAATGCTATAGGCAGGGGCACCTTCCACTAGAACAGGTTGCTCAAAGCCTCAAGTTGAACATAAAAGCACACTCTTCTTCTGGAATTTGTCTGTGCTAAGTTTAGCTGACTTTTACCTTTACACCGTTTAAAATTACAAATCCAGGTTTTCCAAAACTTTCCCAACAATTTTCAACATGAACTAGAGGTGAAATTTAAACTATGATGATTGAGATTCCTCAAACATCTGCATTCTATATGAACTGTAAAACCTTTAGCTTGGTTACATTAATCTGTATGGTTAGATTTAAGTTCGACCTGAGAGACTTAAACAAAATGTAAACTATTT
Organism: Pogoniulus pusillus; assembly: GCF_015220805.1. Classification (NCBI taxonomy): domain Eukaryota; kingdom Metazoa; phylum Chordata; class Aves; order Piciformes; family Lybiidae; genus Pogoniulus; species Pogoniulus pusillus. The sequence continues at coordinate 7,951,890 of NC_087284.1, read as the reverse complement.
CTCTTTACAGTTACTTGAAATTTAACATTTATTGAGGTGCTCTTTAACATTGGCTGTTTCTTACTTCTGTCAAGTATTTAAGGCATGTGGTAAAGCCAGAATACAATATACTATTACCTATATCACAGAATCACAGAAATGTTAAGGTTGGAAAAGACCCTCAGGATCACTAAGTCAAAATTGATCTCCTCAACTCTACAAGGTTCACCCTAAACCATGCCCCAAACACCACATCCAAATGACTTTTAAACACATCCAGGGTTGGTGACTCAACCACCTCCCTGGGCAGCCCATTCCAACGCCTGATCACTCTTGATGGGAATAAAAAAGTCCTAATATCCAGTTTAAAACTACTCTGGTGCAGCTTGAGGCTGTTCCCTCTTGTCTATCACTAATTACCTGTGAGAAGAGACCAGCACCAGCCCTCCCACAACTCCCTTTCAGGTAGCTGTAGAGAGTGGTGAGGTCTCCCCTCAGCCTCCTCTTTTTCCAGCTAAACAGCCTGAGCTCCTTCAGTCACTCTTCACCATTTTCCTATTTCCATCAAGTAGACTGGCAGCATTTGGATTAGCTACATCTGCAGGGACAATAGATTTCTTAGTCTTCTGATCAGTTTCCCCAGCTGCCCACTCAAGAATATTTCTTATCTGCTAAATCATGGAAACATCAAGGTTGGAAAGAACCTTTAAGGTCATTTGGTCCTATTGTAACCCCACTACCACGATCACTAAAGTACATCCTGAAGTGCCATATCTACATGCTTCTTGAACACCTCCAGGATGGTGACTTCACCACCTCCCAGGGCACCCTGTTCCAATGCCTCACCACTCTCACAGTAAATTTTCGTAATATCCAATCTAAAGTTCACCTGGCATAACTTAAGCCCATTTCCTCTCATTCTATCACTTGAATCTCCTACCTTCCATCCATTTGCTGAATAGTAAGACACTTCAAATCAAGTGAATCATTTTACTGTAAATAAAGGGGTTTATGTGCCTTAATTTTTTCCTCTCCTTTCTCTCCTCTGCCTCTTCACATACATTCCTCAGTTTTCATGTTGAAGGTGTCAAAATGAAAGATAAGACCTTTCAAATACTTTGCTCTTTAAATAGCCCAAACCATCTTTGAGCTATGCACCAGTCTGTGGGCTGCAATGACTTCCTAGTAATCCCTGCAGCTGATCAACATATTTCATTTAAATACATTTATCTTGAACCTTGAATGCTGCACAGCATTATACACTATACAATCACATTAAAGCAAAATTTTACTGGCTTATCTCAGTGGTATTCTTTCCACCAAGTAACACTTAGGTGCCACAGTGGTATTAAGATTACCTGCAGTACAAAGACTAGCTACTGATCTGCCAGTAATTTAGACCAGGCATATGACTGCAGAACACTCTGGAGCCCTCCTGGCCCACATACATGGCCCTCTTTCCTTTGAGGGAGGCATTTTGAAGATCCTCAGCTCTCATTGAGGTGTGGGGTCAGATCCCTGCTAGGGCAAATGACCCAAACATCAGGTACACCAGTTTAGAAGAAAGTTACCTTTGTCTATTCTTTACAGACCAGGTATTGAAATTTGCAGAAGACCATGTGCAATTTTAATCTAAAAGCACGTTCCTCTTTAAAATTACTTGATATTTTTAAGGCTAATTAAGCAGAATTATATACTAGGTTATTTTTTACTCCTTAGATCCAGAGCCCAGCAAGCATCCCTAAACACTCAAGTTTTCCTCATAGTAGTGGAAAAACAGTGACATTTGTAGCATGCTTGTAGCAGCACATATTTGCAGGCACACTTCAGGAATGAGATGAAGTTTGAATAGGTTGTTTTGATGGTGAAACTTTGCTCCATACTTATCAGACAAAGCTTTGCTCTGCTTTAGTTGTATTTTTTCATTACTTTGAGTTTTTTAGTGGTCATGTCAGGGCCTGACACATGCTTAGCTTCTCATGGGCATCAGGCAGACAGCTGACCTGGAAGCAGGTGCAGTCCTTTGGGTTGGCCAGCCAGAAGCTTTTAAATTCCCACGCAACTTTAGCTAGAAGAGACAGCTTCCATCAAGTTTTGGGATAGCCATCTTTTTCTGCTATAACCTCTGCTTAACTGTATTCTGTTTGTACATTTCAGTTTGTCCTAATCATAATTTATACAAGTACTGAAATTAATTATTTAATGCCATCCAGACATTGTTGTTTAGCTTTTCCCACAACTGGGGAACGGTGCAGTTCTGGCCAATGAATTCAAAGGTTCATGCCTAGCTTGACCAGCAGGCACACTGAAGGGCAGCACAAGACATGTGGTACTAAGCTGCTAGCCCTCAAGGCTTTGCTGGGGCTAAAACCTTATTGTTTGCTCATCTGATTCAACTTCCCGGAACCGCAACAGGAGGAAGACAGCAAGAGTTAAATCAGCGTGGCAGGATTTATGCCCTACCAGAGCACCTAGCATCCAGCCTGAACCTCCCCTTGCATAGCTTGAAACCATTTTGTCTAGTCCTGTGGCTTGACACCAAGGAGAAGAAGCTGCTCACTCCAGTCTCCCTTCAGGTAGTTCTAGAGAGTGATAGGGTCTCCACTTAGCCTCCTCCAGACTGAACAACTCCAGCTTCCTCACACACTCCTCACAGGCCATAGGCTCCAGGCCCTTCACTAGGTTCATTGCCCTTCTCTGGACATGCTCCAGAATCTCAACGTCATTCTTGTTGTAAGGGTCCCAGAACTGAACAGGATACTTGAGGTGTGGCCTGCCTCACCCATGCTGAATATCTTCATTGGGCATAGTGTGGCCACATTATCTCCAAAGACATTGTCTGAGAACAAAAAACATGAATCTAAATAAAGGATATAACAATCAGCTGGATATTTTTAACTCACTGCAAAAAGTCCAAAATATTTTTTCCTATGTTTGCTTGATCCCGTCAGCTGTGGCTCAACTGCCCAATGTTTATTAAGTTACAACTGTTAAAACACACTTCCCCTCTTGTCAGCTGCTCTCTATGTCTGAGAGCAGGGACTTCCACATTTATCAAGTACTAACATGTCTCTAGGAAGCAGACACAGGCTGTAGGTCAGCCTGCCAGCCAAAAAAATCAAAGCTGCCATACAATCACAGAATCACAGAATGTTAGAACCTCCTTCGACCTACTAAACACCCCCTTCTAATACAGCCCAGGATGGCATTGGCCTTCTCAAGTCTATGTGAGTTGCAGTTCCTTCTTGGTAGAAAAGTATTCAGCTGAAAAGGGTACTCTGAAGGTGCCACACATTCCACTCAGAGAAGTGCCAGAAATAACCACATTATTTAAGGTTCTATGGGCATCATAAGTACAGGGGAATCTTACACTGACTCCTGGTGCTAATTAAGTAGAGCTGATCAGGTATTTGCTGCCAAAATAGTCTTAATAGATTCGACAGATTGGTGATGGGAAAACATCACTTTTAATGAGTCTCTAGACTACACAGAGACTTAAAATAAAGCAGCAAACCAACCAACCAACTCCCCCAGTTTTTATGTCCCAATATCTCAGTTTCAAAAGGAAATAGATTATCTTCCTATGGTTTCTTGCATAAAAGGAATACTTTACTGCCTGCAACCTCTTGTCTAGACATTCCAGCACATTAATACTCAGAAAAAATGCAATGGAAGAATATTCTAAAATCAGAATAGTTTAACTGATTCAGCACTTTTTGTTTGTTTGTTTTTAAGTAATTTTATTAGCAATTCAGGATGGATGGAAATATGTCCTCACCTCTCTAATGGAGGCCCAGTGCTAATTTCCTAAGGTAAGACTACAGAGAGAAGAGGAGATAAAATCAGAGAATTGTTTTGTTTGGAAAAGGGCTCTAAGATCAAGTCCAACCATCAACCTAACACCACCATAGCCATTAAACCACATCACAAAGTGCCCTGTCCATGCATTTCTTTAACACCTCCACAGACAGTGACCCAGTCACCTCCCTGGGCAACCTATTCTTATGCCTGACCACTCTTTCCATAAAGAAATCTTCCTAATATCCAACTTATACCTCCTCTGGCACAATTTCAGGCCGTTTCCTCTCATTGTATCACCCAATACTAGAGAAAAGAGACCAATCTCCACATCACTACAACCTCTTTCAGGTAGGCGTAGAGAGCAATGAGGTTTCCTCCACAGGGAGATGCAGAAATTTTCAGTCCTTTTTTATCGGCAGTTTGTACAGAACAAGACATGTCATAAATTTCTTAGCCTGTTCTCAAACTGCTCACACAGGCACAGTGGGGAAGACCAGACCTAAGATGACAAATCCGAAAGAAAGTCTCTAAGAAGCACTAGTTTTACTTAGTGACTTTTTCTCTACATAATTCCTCCTACTGCTTAGAAAGAAAATGAATCTATATAGTCTCAAGCCTCACGATCTTCACCATTGAAGGATGGCTGCAGAAAGACCGACAAAATACACTCAGCATGCAGGTTTGCTTCATAGTACCAGGACACAGCCACACTGCAAAGGAGTGAATCAATGCCACCCTCTATTGATGTGAAATCTTTTGAGACTACATTCAATGCATTCATTCCAGCTTTTAGAAGATCAGATGTAATTCTTTCCTTCCTCTGCTAGAAACTTAGAGAAGTTTATTTTCTCACTTTTCTAGGTTGTGTGGGGCGTTACTGACAGAGCAACAAAGCAAATTGGAACAGAATAGCTAAGGTTTACAAACTTCTACATGAAGAAAGGACCATTGGGTGCTGTATATAAGGCAATGCTAGCATTTAATTTTTAAAATCAAATTTACCCTAAGAAAGTTAGCGTTGGCATTACACACCGGCAAGGAGGAGCTGGAGTCTCCAGAGGGCACACACAGGCAGCGTCCCTGCATGCTTTACAGTCCCATTGCTAGTTAATAGGGCATACCCAGATTCAGTATTGCCACATTTTCTCCTACCTGCAGACGGATGTTAAAGTGAACTGTGCCTGCCATCATGTGGGACCTTGCGGGAAGTGCAGGAGCGCGCTGTAACCAGCAACCAGCATTCCTGCAACAAGACTCTCTTTAATGAAAGAAACTAGCCGGTACTCTGCCAGCTCTGTAAGGAATCACCCCAAATGACACACAGTCAAAGAAACTTAACCTCTTCAGTTTTATGTGCCAGTAGATTAGACTGAAAATAAATAAATACAATTTTTAAAGTATTTGGATATGTACAAACTTTGTGACAGTTGTAATCTGGAGCTGTGCATTTGTCACAGACACATCCTTCAAAAATCACTCTTGGTTAATAAACTGCAAGGAGAATGTTTTCCCCACAAAACGCACATTCCTTTAAATGGCAAAGGCAGAACTGTCAGCAGACACAGCTCAAATGCATTAATTAAAAGCTATTTAGCTGCTAGGAAACTGTTTCGATGCAGGCAGTTGCAGGCAATCCCAGAACTACATTCATGTATTTGAAAACCATTTAAGGACTAGTCTAAATTACAGAAATAAAATGCAGACACTTAAAAAAAAATCAGGTAGTTTTGTATGAAATATTCTTTAAGAAAATAAAAGAGCATCTTGGCACCAAGCACCCTGTGAATCCTTTCAGCCACCTATTTGCTATGCACTGTTGCAGCCATGCAAGTTAAGTGAAGCTAATGTGTAATTTAAAGAGAGCATGGCACGAATGCTGTTCCAAAAATACTCAATTGCCTTGGGGCTTTGTAAGGTATTAGAAAGGTTTCTGCACCTATTACACACAGTAGTGAAGCTATTTGGAAAAGAAGTGGGTGTAGAGGGGAGAGATGTGCATGCTAGTACTACGTAAACTGTTTATTTCTGCTCTTTTCTCTTGTCTTCTAGCTTTTATCAAAATGCAGACTACTTTTGTGCCTTAGAAGAAAGCAAAGATGATGTCAAGCCCTTAATAAATACTAATGCAATTACCTATAGCATAGGGAATAACAATAATCAGTTGATTATAATCAGGTTCTGGAGTGTGTCCAGAGGAGGGCAATGAGGCTGGTGAAGGGCCTGTGAGGAGTGTCTGAGGGAGCTGGGCATATTCAGTCTGGAGGAGGCTAGGTGGAGACTCTGTCTCTCTCTACAACTATCTGAAGGGAGACTGGAGTGAGCAGCCTCTTCTCCTTGGTGTCAAGCCACAGGACTAAATGAAATGGTTTCAAGCTGTGTGAGGGGAGGTTCAGGATGTATGCTAGGCAATATTTCTTCACAGAAAGGGTTCTCAAACATTGGAATGGTCTGCCCAGGGCAGCGGTGGAGTTGCCATCCCTGGAAGTATTTAATCAGGCTGTGGACATGGCACTTAGGGACATGGTTTAGGACTGACTCTGAAGTGGGTCAGAGGCTGGTCTGGATGATCTTTGAGGTCTCTTCCAACTGGATGTTTTCTGCGATTCTGTGTTTATTGTTGCTGCTAGTTTTTTTTATATTCATATATGTATATTGATTCATGGAATCACAGAATGGCTTCATTTGGAAAAGATCTCTAAGATTATTGAGTCAAACTGTCAACCTAAGACCACCATGGCCACTAAACCATGTTCTGAAGTGCCATGCCCACATGTTTCTTGAATATCTCCAGTGACGGGGACCTCACCTCCTATTCCTTACCACTCTTTCAGTAAAGAATCTTTTCCTAACGTCTAATCTAAACCTCCTCTGACACAATTTCAGGTTGTTCTAGGTTGGGAAGTATAGGGTTAAAAATCCTCTACAGACTAGAAAATTGATATCCAATCCCATAATTCTGCTATCTCTTTATAAACTCACGGCAAGGCCAGCTTGTTCTCCTTTCCTCCCCCTCCAGATCTGTGTCTGGCTGGAGCTGCTTTTATCGGGACAAACATGTAAGGAGTAGGCCTGTTTTGGGGCCTCCAGAGGCTTGTGTTTAGGCCTAAGGATGGCAGAGGCTTTGGTGGGGGGCAGGGAGGATTGGAGCACTGGGAATTATAGATTTAATTTTGGGTTGGGGGAAAATTCAAGGGGGTTGCTATGGATGGTGCATCTGCTTTGTAATTTCTGCCTGTATCTCCCTCTCCAAATATAATTCTGTTTTCTCTCCAATTCATTTGAGAGCTTCATTCTGTCAGCTCTCTTTAAAAAACGCTACGCAGGCCATTTCCTCTCATTCCATCATCTGATACTGGGGAGAAGAGACCAACACGCACCTCACTCCAACCTCCTTTCAGGAGAGCAATGAGGCCTCCCCTTGGCCTCCTCTTGTCCAAATATAAATGATTATATGTTTATATATAATGCTTCTTAAGCTCATGAGAAAAGCAAACTATTCTAATACATTCTTAGCTCCCTATGAAAATTGTCATTGTAACATCTATGAATAGCACACCAGTAGGTACCCAGGAAGGCCAAGGGTTAAGAACTATTAACAGTAATGTCTGATGCAGATGAAGTCTTAATTCACAATCCAGTTCTGCAGAAGACAAGGGATGATGCAACAAGCAGCAGCATTACTGTCCTGAAGTTTTCAACCATCATCTGAGAGCAAACAACTTGGTCCAGAACTGGGGCAAATGAGGATCTGTGAAATTTAATGTGATTATCATTGAAATAATAGGGTTTCTCTGCCTGCACGAAGTATGTATATTTCACACGAGTTGAAAGGTGCACAAATATCACTACACCGTAGCTGTCGTTATGTCCTACTTAACTTGGATGACATTTAAATAATACTGTCAACCTTCTTCTAAATCTGACTTCTTTCATGTAAACATGAGTTTCATATAAACATGAAGAGGATTTTTTTCACTGTGAAGGTGACCGAACACTGGAACAGGCTGCCCAGGGTGGGTTGTGGAGCCTCCCTCTCTGGAGATATTCAAAACCCACCCGGGCACGTTCCTGTGTGATCTGGTATCTCTGTTCTGGCATGGGGATTGGACTAGATGACCTTTTGAGGTCCCTTCCAGCCCCTGACATTCTTTGATTCTGTGATTCTTATCCAATAGCCCAGCTTTATCTGGCTAACCTTTATGTTCTGGCTTGGATTTTAATGTGTAGCATTTGAGGATATCTGATTAGGTGCACACAGACATAGAGGTCATAATAAAAATTAATCTAGAAAACTGACAATGAACTTTTGTAGTGAACAAAAATTCGACTACGGAAGCGAATGGCTGTAAGCAGTCTGAAGTGAAAACTGAAGCCACTGGAGGACAGGATCCTGTACATTCTCCAATATGAACTTAGACTGTCTAAGGCAGTGAGTATCATGGGAAGCTGAGCCACAGGTTCTGCAACAGCTACAGCACCCTGAGACTGTGGAGGCATAAGGAGCTCTCATGCCTGGCACACTGGGCTGGAGGACAAAACGACCTAGATTTTACTCCGTGATCACCCAGAGACTGATGCTGATTTTGCATTTAACCCTTTTTACTGCCTATTTTCTTTGTAAGCCACATAGGGCAAAGACAATTCCCAAGACTGTGCTTGCCCTGAGCTCAGTAAACCAAGTTAGGCTCAGTGCCATGCTTCAGTGTGATGATGCAAAGCACTTAGAACTGAGCTGCATATAGCTTGAAGGCCACCTATTACCTCTTTTATCCTTTCTGTCCACAGCAAAGGCCAAAATGGTCCTTGGGAGTTCATATGAACATTTACTGTTGTGTCCCATGCAAGTACCACCCTAGCCTGCCTTTCAGGAGCATTGTGAGATGGTGGAAGGGGAAACATCGTGGCAAACTCACAAGTATATGGTGTACCATAGCATCTGCTGCACATTAGCTTCAGCTCTATTCCACTATTACACTGCTTTTGTCTAAGCATGAGCACTGCACTTTCTTTGATTTCTTTGGGCACCAAGGATGGAGACACAGAATAAGAAAGGGATCTTCATCTCCCCTCCATTGTCCCACAAAGTAGATAGAGACATAACGCAAGGTGTCACACAATCTCTCAAGCACGAGGTCTCTGGAAGAAATGAGGGTTGTCACTTGAATGGCTCAGTCATGCCCTGAACGAGCTAGGATTTTGGCAGGACTAGTGATTGCTAAAGGCAGTAAAATGGCATCTGCACATACAGAATTAGGCTTGGGAGCAGAGTGCTGCATATTTTCAGGATAGTTTTAGCAAAAAAAGGAAATAAAGCAAAAGAAGTGTAAGGCCAGAGAATTTAACTCCAGTGGTTTTTTTTTAAATTATTTAAACAACTCATCTACAAAAGCAGACTCAGTGGAAGTTAAACAAGCTCAGTAAAAAATTTCATTTGGTAATCCAATGTCTTTCTGGAGATACATGAGAAATACAAGCAAAAAGCTCTCTGCCTCCATTAATGCTTTATGTCAGAGTTGCTATTTTGTTCTAGAACTGCCTCTTTTCAGCCTCTGAGAGTAGCAATGTAACATGTTACAGACTGCTGTGTAAAGCAGTTTAATTACTATCAGATGGTTAGCTCTACAGCATGAAGCACTGAGCTATGTTATTGATGAACAAGCCTGCAAAATTAAACCACTGACTGGAAATTATTCCTTAAATACCTTTGCCGTACCAGTGAGAAATCTATGTCTAAACTAAAACTCCAAGCAATGCTCACTATCTCTTTAAGATGATTCTTTTTGGTTGGTTGGCTGTTTTTTATCTAGTGACAATAGATGGGTTTTTCAGAATTATTTTGCCAACTATTTTGCCTACATCCCACTGCCTGAAAGGCCCCCAAGCTTTCAACATCTTCAAAAGTACCCAAAGCTCTCACTTCCTGTTAAAATCTGAGATCAAATCTAGTTTTATGACTACCTCTGGTCTTTGAGCACATGCCTCTATTCATCTCAGTCAGAGCATGTACTTTACAATTAGCTTTTTTTTATTTGCAATGTGTATGTTAAATTGGACTGGAAGTTTGTAGCTAGAATAATTTAAGTGAGAAGAAAATAATACTGTAAATTTACAATACAAATGAAAATGTAGGCTTTTGTTAAAAAAATCAAAATGAAAACCAACCCACACTTTGGGTTTGAGGTACTGAATTAGACAAGACCTGAATTAATCTGCTCAAAAGTAGCACTGTAACATTTCACTAAAAGAAGAATTAAGACTCCCAGTGAGCAGACAAAATCTGTCTGATGTTTTTAACAGCATGTATGATTCCTTTGAATAGGCCCTACTTTAGTCCTGCCCTGCTGAGATTAATGATCCTAGCTACAGGCAGAGAGAAGAAGGAATCCACTTTTTGTTTTACAGTTGGCATTTAGGAGCAAATTAAATCTACTTGGATGCAAATTCAAGTAATAATGTAATGGTTTTGCCAGCTTCTTACATCTTAATGACTTACACTTATAAAATCCACTATGATGATGACAGGGTTCATTGGGTAGTTTTTTGAATGGCTAATTTTGTCTTGTGCATTCCAGGGTACCAAATGCTGCTGACTGAAATCGTTTACAAGAGTCTCAGCCTTGAGAGAGTATGGGGAATGCTTAATAGCATTAAATAGCTTTTCAAGGATAGAATATGAATGAGCACTGAACTCAGAGAAAAAAAATATCACTTAAGAAAACCCAAACAAGAAAACACGAAAGGAAAGGAGGCTAGAAGCATAAAAAACAAGCAACCAAACAAAAAAAAAACCCAAACAAACAACTCAGTCCATTGCAGATCAGGACAGACTGAAAACTAGCAGTGATCCTGCTGGGCAATGACTAACTAAAGAGCATAAATATTGACTAATTAAAAAAATCTCTGTATTTAAAATCTGATTTAAAACCAGAAATTAAGCATCTAGAATATCTGGGATTTATAGATATCCTTAGGACACATTTTTAGAAACTCATATAAACTTCATAACTCCCTTCAGCAGCATTCCCAAGCAAAACTTTCCCAACAGTTTGTGTTCTTTGCAAACTGCATGGATGCCAATGCTGAGCGTACACACATAAGGCTCTTGGCTCACTACTCACCTCCATCTGAAGAATCATGAATGAGTATACTGAAACCTGGCACCAGTCTTTGGTGGCACCTCTTTTTCTCTGCCTAGACAGCAATTTGCACACAGCATAACACACTTGTGCACTGCAGCCTTTTGCCAATGGCTCTAATCAGATGGTTACCCCTCAGATGATTAAAATCCCAAAATACCAGTTTTACACTGGCAGGAATTTGGCTGTGGTCAGAAGAGGGTTATTCTTCTATCTGGCCTCTGGACAATTGTGTAACTGCCAAAATATTTTTTTTTGCTTAGTATTTTCCCTTATGATCCATAGCCTGACTTATCTTTATTACTCTGCTTTTTGCATCTCCATTTCTCCTGTCACTTTCTACTCTACTTGTTTCAACTGCTAGCTGCTTTGGGCAGCAAAACCTCAATTCCTGTTGGGATTTACTGGATGTTTTTATAATGGCATAAACAGTCAGTAGAAACATCTTCCTGAGCAGGTGATTCCTGCAGGACACCTCCCTTCAAGGAAGCTGTCCTGGTTTAGGCTTCCAGAACAAAACCACACCAAGCAGAACATATAATACCCCCACACCTCTCCTTCTTGCCCCAGAGGGCAAAGATAAGCAGGAGAAAGTAAAAGCAGAAAATAAAAACACTTGCACAGAATTGGAAGTTAACAAAAAGTATATTAACAAAAGTACAAAGTATTAAGAGAACAGAGATATATATACAAAACCCCATTTGCAGGATGGAAGTGGATTAAACTCCACTGTGCTGCAAAGCAGCTTCCAGCCAGCAACAAAACTACCCACTGCAAAGCAAAAGTGATGGCTAGAGACAAAAAAAGAGACATCACTGGAAGTTCCTGTCCCAAATAGAAATGAAGAAGGGAAAGGAAAGGAATAAGGAATAACATGATGCAGTGCGTGTCCCTGGGTGGGACTTTCCTACTTGGATCCAGTTTCCACCTTAGAGTTTAGCAGTTAACCCTTAACCTACAACAGAAGTCCAGTTGCTTTCTGGCTTAGTGCTGTCTCTTTATTCAGACAGATTTAAGTGGTTTGCAGACCTGAACTGGTCAGGACTTATTCCAATAAGCCAGATTCCTCCCCAAAATCTTAGCAACCAGAAAGATTGGTCAGCTCTGGAGAAATACCTGTGCTATGCAGAGCTATTCCAGAAGTGTTAGTAGCCTAACACCTATGGTACATGAGTAAAAGTGTAGATATGCTGGAGAAGCAAATGAAGTTCAAGCCATTAAAAGCTACTCTTTCAAGAGTGGTCTTTCCTGTGCTGCTCATGCAGCTCTGTCATTGGATACTGGGATTTGGGCTGAGTCAAAATACAAGCAACATTTGAAGTCTATACAATACACTGTGCAAGCTGTATTTAAAATTGCCATAGAGCTGTAAAGCCTCTCTTCTTTCCCTTTTACTATTCACTGCTGCAGTCTGAACAACTTCTATGTGAGAGAGAGGCATAGTCTGGCAGGTTTTAGAACAGGACCAGAACCATCTACATCAATATCCTTAAAAAGACTGGTGATGTTCATCTTGAAAGAAAGATACTGAGCAAGGTATGGCTACAAGAATAATGAAGGAGCTGGAATATCTGCCTTATGAGGAAAGACTGAGACACCTGAGGTTGTTGAATCTGGAAAAAAGAGTGAGAGATCTTGTTCATGTTTATAAGTATCTGAAGGGCGTCAAGAAGAAGAAGAAGTCTTGTGAAAGGACAAGTGGCAACAGACACAAACTGGAACACAGGAAGTTCCACCTCAACATGAGGAAAAACTTTATTGTAAAGGTGACAGAGCACTGGACAAAGCTCCAGAGAGATCGTGGAGTCTACTTCTCTAGGGACTTTCAAGACCCATCTGGAAGCATTCCTGTGTGATTCTACTTTGACATCTTTAAGGCATCACCTACTAAGAATCTAAATTAAACTAGCTGCTAAAATACAGTATGCCTATTTTGGTAAACTGAATCCTGCTGTTAAAGCAAAAGTAACAAAGTTAATACAGTGCAGGGGTAGTACCAGGAGTTGTACCAAACACAGAAGACCAAGAAAAAAGCTCCCAAAGGGTGAGAACCATACCATATTCCAAAGCAATCCAAGCTGTATCAATGGAATAAATTAAAATGAGCCTGGAAAGATTATTCGAAGAATATAATTCCAGTGGTGTTCAATGGATGAAGTAGGTCATTTCCAAAGCTCTGTAAGAGTTAATTTCTACAGTTCAGTTCTACTGGTTCTAGTTTACAACACAAATTTTGTAATGGACACTAATTGTGCATGTTTCTTATCTTGCATGTACTTATAAGGATGAAAGCAGTCCAAAAAGAAACAATGGCAGCATTAGTAACTTTAAAATTGACAAGGAGAGTTAGTGAAGTAATCCAACAGCCATTCCATTCTACAATAAAGACAGTTAAACTCAAATACCTTTCTGCTAAATGTCATGGGAAATGGCAATGCTTGCAAATCTTCTGGAAATATCGACTGCCCTACAGGGCTGCTCATACATACACTGTCCTCAGATGAGCCTGCTGCAGTGAAACATAAACTTGAAAAGAAATATTTGCATATATATTGCATGAGAAAGAGAAGGGAAAGTTTCCCTTGCAGGTAACTTTGTGTTGTGTAGAAGGCAGCTAACATTTTAAAGTTTTTCAGATGATTTGCCGACAGACTCAAAATGAACATGCAGTCACCTGAAGGAGACTGGGTTCTCAAGGGCAGCAAAGCACTGGTGTCACAGTTACTCCAGAAAAATAATTGGAAAACTAAGAAAAAAATTAAAGTTATGGACCAGCTCATATGGGTCTACTCTGGACTACTAATTTAGTAATATTTTCCTTGTTTCTGTTTCCTCTTCTGTACCTGCTACTGCTCCTGTCGCCATAATTAATTTTGCTCAGTTGAAAGTATAAGCAGAGGAAAAGTACCTCCTCATCCCCTAGAAACATAAATTATTTTATTTTTAGTCTTGAATCTGCAAAGTTTGATTTCGCTCATACTGTTGAGAAGCCTCAGGCCAATTCTGACAGTGTAAATACAACTATAAGAGGAAACACAAGCAGCTCTGTAAATCCATTTTCTTGAAATGTGTTAGTAGACCTAATGGTCCTCATTCTTGAGCCAGGAGAAAGGCTGAGAAGGCAGAAAGGCAACTGCACTTACCTTGTCTGCTCTAGATTTTGCCAGAGGTTATGGGGAAGAATAACCTTGTTTTCCCTACTCTACTCTCGTGTCCTCCTCGAATGACCTACTAAAGCCTCACATCTCAGAAGGACCTACTGAAGAGGAGAGTAATTCTGTCTGAAAATAGTTTGCTGCAGGCTCTATAGAAAGCATAACTTCCTTTTTCACATTTGCAATGACTACGCCATTCATCACCCCATTGCTGTAAAGTCTGTTAACCTGCATTTCAGAACAAAAGCATACCAAGAAAAAAATCAGTAAGAAAGTAAAAAATAAACCACATAAAATGTAGTTCGTTGATAGTTTTCTAGTCATAACTCTAAGATGCAACTTACAATTCACTTATTCTGATATTTTTTTCCCCTGGAAATCCATTTGACCCTTGATGAATGTAATCTTCTTAAAATACCATCATGTTTTTGCTTCTGTTTCAGAATCAAAAGGGTAAAGAACAACATACTCAGTTTTCTCAAGAAGGAGAAGCTGAGACTTGTTTATCTGTCAATAACTAGCTGTCGGTTAATGAACATGTATTGCAAAGGACCCTAGACCATAAGGGTCCTTTGAAAATCCATGTCCATGAGGTACAGAGAAACAAAAAATTCTGGAACTGTCTGTATCCCTGAGGTATTAGTCACAACAATATACTGGGGTCTTCCCTGAGAGAAGGTAGTGAAAAATTGACAGGACAGAGCTCAAACTGAAAAGAGTCCTCCTCTTCGGGAAAGGGAATCACTCAGAAATCTCATTCCTGGTGACGGTCTCTGAGTGGAAAGAAGAGTCACAGCAACTCTTCCAGCAGCTACAGTTTCTGGATGTCTCAGAAAATCCTTAATCTCTTCTTTTCTGTGGCTGGAGAAGAGAAGGCTGCAAGGGGATCTTATCAACGTCTATAAATATCTCAGGGGTGGGCATCAAGATGAAGGTGCCCAGTAATAGAACAAGGAACAATGGGCACAAGTTAGAACGCAGGAGTTTCCACCTCAACATGAGGAGACACTTCTTTATGGTGAGGGTGCCAGAGAACTGGAACAGGCTGCCCAGAGAGGCCTGACCTAGGTGATCTTGCTTTGGCAGAAGGGTTGAATTCAATCTCTGGAGGTACCTTCCAACCCCTAACATTCTGTGATTGTTTTTCAATGGCACAAAGAAAATGAGGAGCTAATTACCAACACTTGCTGCAGTAGTCTCTTTTGGCACTCGTGGACAATTTTTCTACTCCATTTTCTACTCTGTCACAGCAAAGTTGCAGCAGGTGTTTTTGAAGTGGTAACTGAGATGCATAGATTTCAGATGCAGATGTGACTCTCCTGATCTCATTCACCATTAATTAGATTCCTTTTTGTCTAAGTGTACATGAAATGCTCAAGGCTCAGCAGAAAGACTAATTTAGTATGATGCAAAATTATGTGGATATTCTAAAACCTTGCAGGCATTAAAAAATCACAATGGGAAAACACTTCAATAGGAGGAAAAATACCTTTATAAATTATCTAATTTGATCTTACTGCCTTGTAAAATGGACTGAATTTGTTTCCAGTGTCACCACAATAACAATTAGAACTGAGAACACCCATTTTAGGTCAATTAGTCTGCATACTAGAAAACTGCCTTCTATGGTTTCTTTTATGGCAGTTCATCCAGTCATTGCTAAAGGAGACAAAAATTGATCTAATTGCACATCACTTTATACGTGCAGTGGGTTGGGAAAACTTCATTTTTACAGATAATTTCCAGATATTTCTAAGTCTGCTCACTCTTCATTCTGACTTGTGCATGACAGTCAGAAATCCAGGTCTTTACTGGTGACTGCAGTCCAGTCAGGAAAGCTTCCTTCTAATTCCAGCAGTCTAGCCATTCCTCCTTTCTTTTCTTTGTTTGCTCCTGGTAAGTGCATATGCAACATAAGGCTAAAGGAACCTCAAGATGACATCTAATGCATCTGCATGCCCCTGGGTGAGATCAAGTATAGTTACATAATTGACAGAAAACCACAGCTAATTTGGTTTTTAAAATCTTAAATGGCAAATGATGATTGTGTTTCTTTGTGAACTAAGCTGATCGAGTACTGAGTTGCCACCACCATCAGGAAGCTGCTTAACGATTTTGAATCCAAAACCTCCTTGACTAAGTATAATCCTATTAATTTTTGCCCTATCCACTATGAATACGAAGGGAATATACTTCATTTTTGCAGCTTTTTATTATTTCAGGATTGTCATGGTGCTTCTTTCCAGTTTTCTTCTACCTGAAGAACTCAAATTACGTAAATGTATTTGGTAAGCTATGTTCAAGATTTCACAGTATCACAGTATCACAGTATCACCAAGGTTGGAAGAGACCTCACAGATCATCAAGTCCAACCCTTTACCACAGAGCTCAAGGCTAGACCATGGCACCAAGTGCCACATCCAACCTTGCCTTGAACTGCCCCAGGGATGACGACTCCACCACCTCCCCAGGCAGCCCATTCCAGTGCCCAATGACTCTCTCAGTGAAGAATTTTCTCCTCACCTCGAGCCGAAATTTCCCCTGGCGCAGCCTGAGGCTGTGTCCTCTTGTTCTGGAGCTGGCCACCTGAGAGAAGAGAGCAACCTCCTCCTGGCCACAACCACCCCTCAGGTAGTTGTAGACAGTAATAAGGTCACCCCTGAGCCTCCTCTTCTCCAGGCTAAACAACCCCAGCTCCCTCAGCCTCACCTCGTAGGGCTTGTGCTCGAGGCCTCTCACCAGCCTCGTCGCCCTTCTCTGGACACGCTCAAGCATCTCAGTGTCCTTCCTAAACTGGGGGGCCCAGAACTGAACGCAGTACTCGAGGTGTGGTCTGACCAGTGCAGAGTACAGGGGCAGAATGACCTCCCTGCTCCTGCTGACCACACCATTCCTGATGCAGGCCAGGATGCCACTGGCTCTCTTGGCCACCTGGGCACACTGCTGGCTCATGTTCAGGCGGGTATCAATCAGTACCCCCAGATCCCTCTCTGTCTGGCTGCTCTCCAGCCACTCCGACCCCAGCCTGTATCTCTGCATGGGGTTGTTGTGGCCAAAGTGCAGCACCCTGCACTTGGAGCTATTGAACCCCATCCCATTGGCCTCTGCCCATCTGTCCAGGCGGTCAAGGTCCCGCTGCAGAGCCCTTCTGCCTTCCAACTCAGTCACATCTGCCCCCAGCTTAGTGTCATCTGCAAACTTGCTGATGACTGACTCGATGCCCTCATCCAGATCATCTATGAAGATGTTAAAGAGGATGGGGCCCAGCACTGATCCCTGAGGGACACCACTAGTGACTGGCCGCCAGCTGGATGTGGCATCATTCACCACCACTCTCTGGGTCCGGCCCTCCAGCCAGTTTCTAACCCAGCACAGAGTGTTACCATCCAAGCCACGGGCTGACAGCTTAGCCAGCAGTTTGCTGTGGGGGAGTGTCGAAGGCCTTGCTGAAGTCCAGATAGACCACATCCACAGGCCTCCCCACATCCACCAAGCGGGTCACCTGATCATAGAAGGAGATCAGGTTAGAAAGGCAGGATCTGCCCTTCCTAAACCCATGCTGGCTGGACCTGAGATCTTTGCCATCCCTCAGGTGCGCAGTTATTGGCCCCAAGAGAACCTGCTCCATCAGTTTCCCTGGCACTGAGGTCAGGCTGACGGGTCTGTAGTTCCCAGGTTCCTCCATCCGACCCTTTTTGTGGATGGGGACCACGTTGGCCATTTTCCAGTCTCCTGGGACCTCTCCGGTGAGCCAGGACTGCTGGAAAATGATGGAGAGTGGCTTGGCCAGCTCAGCTGCCAGCTCTCTCAGCACCCTGGGATGGATCTAGCTATTCTCAGGCCTTCACTGATTTGCCTTCAGGCTGCCCATATCATTCTTGAAAGGAAATATCCCAAAATGGATATCAAACTCAAGATGAAAATCTGAGGTATTTGTAATGCTACATAAAGAGAAATCTAATCCCTGTGCAGTGAGCCTCTCTCCACCATTTAGTAGCTGTAAAGTGGCATACCTTTGCTCATCTACATAGTCCATAGAGCAGGGACTGTCTAACAAAAAAACCCAACATCATAATTTGAATAATCATGGAGGGAAATCTTAAGCCTTCTTATGCTGGAACACAGACATGCAAGACAAGTTACAAGATTTGGTCAGTACTGCTGACATAAATTGCAGATAAAAGCAAAACACAGACTGAGTGTATCTCAAAACACAGACTGAGTGTATCACAAAACATAGTAGAAGTGAAGTATTCCAAGTAAGAGATGCAACATTTTCTACTATGGTGTGATGCAGCAGAAAGCAATCAAAAGACTCTAAAACAATCAGACAGCCAAACATAGCTTCAAGTTTTCAGCTTGACTGTACGGAAGAAAGCTGTATCTCAAGGTCTTTCAAACTTACTTTCTGCTTACTTCATTGATGAAATAGGGAATGCTATATTTTATCACCCAGTTCCTGCTTCTGGACCCAAATCAAAAGATAAGTAAATATTGTCCCCAAATGGAAAATGGGGGTCACAGCAGTTCACAACAATTAGAGTTTGTTCAGATGCTGCTCAAAACTTCTCAGTTGAAGAAGCATCATACAACTAATTTCAGAGTTTATGAAGCAGTAAAAAATGTTCATTTCTAAGCTGAGAGCTGCAAAACCTTCTGTGCTGCTTCTAGCGTGAACCAACATGACAACTTACTTCCAGCCTCAGAATAATTAATACCATGTTCAGCTAATACAAAGCAGGGAACTTGTGCTGTACTTAGGTATCTCCAGAAGTTCAAAGATTAATTAGCACAAATCTTTGATAGCTCTTTTAGTTTCTTCAAGGAAAAAGCCAACATCTGTTTTCCTGTTATCTGGGTTGGAGAAAATAATTCTGAAAAGCTTGGCTCTGCACCCTGTGGCTGGTAGCTAACTACTGTCACTCTTTCTGCCACCTATGCTTCAATCTGGGGAGCAATCTCTATAAAAGATGAGAATGAGTGTTGTTAACAGCCTAAGGAAAGAAAAAAAGGGGGAAAAACCCACAACAACATACACAGGGAAAAAAACAAAACAAAAATAACAACACAAAACCAAACAAACAATAGCCACAAAAACAAACAAACAAACCCAAACACATATGAAGGAAAAAAAAGACCAATGAGGACAAAAAAAAGACCACTGAGGAAAAAAAAAGACCAAAGCTCCTTTCTTTCTCTGCTCTATACTTAGCTTTACAATATAAGCTAGCAGTTTGTTCAACACAGATCAAAATGTTTGACAAGGATGTGTCTAACTGAAGAAGGAATTAAAAAAATTGTCCCAAGGAGCAATGCCTTATTCTGACTTCATTGTTTCAAGTATCATGTGACCTATACAGAAGCAAGACATAATTCTATCTGAAGAAGCGTGTGTGTGTAAATTCAAAACAAGGAAGGACAGACAGTAAGACCCTGAATTTGAAATTAATTTGACAAAGGATTAATGCAAGTATTTCATTCTAGGAATTATTTGATGTGACTAGTGCTTTCAGTAGTCATACTTTAACATTACAGCTCAATGACTAGTCAGATTATTATTCATTTCTTTATCAGAGAGTTGCAAACCCCAGGAAGTTTTCATAACAGCTAAACAAACAACAGAGGC
This sequence comes from Pogoniulus pusillus, assembly GCF_015220805.1. NCBI lineage: Eukaryota > Metazoa > Chordata > Aves > Piciformes > Lybiidae > Pogoniulus > Pogoniulus pusillus. The sequence goes on along the minus strand of NC_087284.1, from coordinate 7,932,193 downwards.
ACTACAGACACAGGGAAGCTGTCCTACCCACTACAGTAAGGGACCCCCAGACGTACAGAGGTGTTTCTGCAACATGAAAATCAAGTGAACAATAACAGACAAACCTGAAATATTGAAGCAAAAAGCACCAAAATAATTTAAAGTTACTTATGAAATTAGATTATCTGTGAACCACAGTCAATATGTTTTATTTTGAAATATTCAGGGCTCAGTGCTGGGACCACTTCTCTTTAGCACCTTTATTGATGATCTTGATGAAGTTACAGTGTGTCAGCAGTAAGTTTGCAGATGACACCGAGTTAGGTGGCAGGGTTGATCTGCATGAGGGTAACGAGACTCCACAGAGAGACTTGGATAGCTTGGATGGATAGGCCAGTGTTAGTGGGATGAGCTTCAACAAGGCCAAATGCCAGGTCAAGAGGGTAGGGAGGCTCTAGTAACTGAAGGAGATGCGTCTGTTTAGTTTGGAAAAGAGGAGGCTGAGGGGAGACCTCATTGCTGTCTACAGCTACCTAAGACATTGTGGAGAGCTTGATGCTGGTCTCTTCTCACAGGTAATCAGTGATAGAATTAGAAGGAATGGCCTTAAGCTGCAACTGAGTAGGTTTAGACTGGACATGAGGAAAAATTTTTTTCACAGCAAAAGTGGTCAGGCATTGGAATAAGCTGCGCAAGGATGTGGCTGAGTCACCAACCCTGGACATGTTTAAGTCATTTGGATGTGGTGCTTGGGGACACGGTTTAGGGTGAGCAAAGTTCACCCTAGGGGTAGTTGGACTTGGTGACCCTGAGGATCTTTTCCAACCAGAATGTTTCTGTGATTCTGTGAAATAAAACAAGGCAAAGCATTTCAAATTTTCCTCCATTTGGAGAAAACCGGCTGAAACAGCAGGCCAGAATGTGACACAAACTAACAGACACTTCTGATTCTCTTCAAAATAAAATGTTTCATCTATTTTATTATTCTGAGGAGGGAAGAAAAAATATGTATCCTCTTCCGTCTTTTGCAATCTGTACTGATGACAATTTTATGTAACTCAGACTGCCAGATTTCAGATAGCATTGTCAGATTCAACTCTGTATCAACATTAAAAAGGAGAGTGAAAACAACAACCCATCTTTTGATTTTCAGTGTTTCAGTCTCCAAATCAGCTGGAATCATTTTTCCAGTCATAAATATTGAGAGGAGGGAAAAAAAAAGGAGCATAATGTAATTTATTCTTCTGATTACTTTAAGTACACAGGAAATCAGGCATCAAATTCTAAGGCTATAAATAGCATTCTATATTCCATATTCTTTACCTTGCTACTAAAATCATGCCATCTGATGATCCAAGGGCTAGGACACCTCTGCTATGAGGACAGACGGAGGGAGCTGAGGTTGTTCAGCCTAGAGAAGACTCCGGATGGACCTCAGAGTTGCCTTCCAGTCCCTGAAGAGATCCTACAGGAAGGCTGAAGAAGGACTTTTCTTAAGAATGTCAAGCAATTGGACAAGGGGGAATGGTGTGAAGCAGAGGGAGAGCAGGTTTGGAATGGATCTTAGGACATTCTTCAGCATGAGAGTGGTGAGACTCTGTAATAGGTTGTCCAGGAAGGTTGTGCACGCCTCCACCCTGGAGCTGTTCAAGGTCCAGATTGGATGAGTCCTTAAGCACCTGAGTCTAGCTGTAAAGCATCCCTGCCCATGGTGGGGAAGTTGGAGCAGATGATCCCTAAGGTCTCTTCCAACCAAAGCCACTCTATGATTCTGTGATTCCATGTCATCATCAAAACTGTTGAGAAAAGACAAAAAAGAGCACTAGGGGAAGAAGCAATTCTCAAGTTCATCTTCCTCAACCCCTTTTCATCCAAGAACTACCTAAACTTTTGTAAAAAGTAATCATACACCATTTGTGCATAGAGTTCCTTACAATCCTTGTGCAGGTGTTTGGTGGCTCACTTAGTGTCTTTAATCCTGTTTAATCTCAGACCCACACATAAGACCAGGCTGTGCAGCAGACATCTTCACATCATCACTGCAATGACTAGGTCAGCAGGAAGGAACCAGAGCACCAGTTTGCTGATCAATACTATTTCACACAGCCAACATTTTCCTTAGTATTCAGCCTACAGATATCTACATTTACTATGGAATAACCTTTTTGAAGCCATTTATGGTCCAGAGAGCTTCTTCATCAAAACAGAGCTGTAATGCCCAAGCCTTTTCCAGGGAAAAACCTTCCAAACCCAGTATTTTCTACTTTTTCAGTTACTTAACATTTCAATGTGTTTACACTAATTTCCTTGCAGGTGGCAGCAGTGGGGAGCAGCAGAGGTGGCCCCTGTGAAGAGTCCCTGCTGCTGGACATAGCCAGTTCCGATGGACCCAGAGAAGGAGATACTGGAGGCAATCCAGCAGAAACTACCCTGTGGCCTCAGGGGAGGGAAGAGTCCATTTCAGTTTTGACTATCAGTGAAGGAAAGTTACAGACTTGATAATGTTTCTAAATTGCTTGTTATGTTTCAGAGTATGGAGTCAGAGACTGAGTCAACGGATTCAGTCATTGACACAAGAGAGAGAGAAGGCAGCAGCAGCTTGCAGCCTTTCAAAAATAACAACAGACCAGTATATGAAAAAGAAAAAAGGTACTACAGAGAATACAGGATTCTTTATAGATATTAGTGATACCCTCCTTCACCTCATGGTTTCAAACACCACTTCATCTGAATTTTCTCTCTCCTCTCAATTTCAGTGTTACACCATATGATCTGATCACGCATCAAATACCTGTGACTATTGTCCATGCTACAGAGCAGCAAGTCAGGGAGAAACAGACCATCTGGAAATACTCAAGTTTGCCATGCTTTTCCAAAAATTAATGGAGTCAAGGATCTAAGAACCATGTATAGCAATGCCTTGAACTTCCAGTATTTGGGGGAGTAGAAATGTATGTGTGTGAAGTGGTGGAAGTTGCTCACTGTGGCAGTTTGAGCCCATGTGCCTTTAAGAAACCACAAAGTTACAGACATCCGGAGGCTAGAGGTCCAGGAGGTGTACTGGAAAGCGCAATCTTTGTATTTCATACCCATAAGTCCTGCATCCTTATCAATTTGGCTGAAAAGTCATTTTCTTTCCTATTTTTCCTCTCCTCTCTCCTCCCAGGAAAGATGTCCAAGTTCTTATCTCTTACAGAGGAGCTAGGCCTGGCTGCTGACCTTGGTGGTGCTGTCAGTTAGGCCTGCAGCAGCTTAACTGGAGCCTGGAGTTGTCAAGATGAATTCTGTGCTGTGTCACAAATGGTGTAGTGATGGAGGGTAGAGAATCTTGGGGAGGGAGGGGGCACGAAAGCCTGGGTTGGTTGCCCTAGTGTAAAGGGAGTTTTGTTTGAAGCTTTGGCTCAATGAACTTCTGTGTTAAGCCCAGACTATGGATTTCTTTGTCTTTTAATATGCTTTGTTATGCTCACTACTATATAATTGTAGCACTGTAGTATATGAATTGCTTCTCCATTTAAACTTTCCAATTCTCCAATCCTTTGTGTGGGAGGTTTTCTCTTGCCTCTGTTGGAAGACGTAAAAGAGCAATCTGTCCCGCTTTAAACCAAGCCATGCTTTTATATGCCTAGGGTACCTCAACCTTAATACTCCAACTGTGCAAGAGGATAAACCTTAAAGCAAACAGCTCCACAGAAATAATGTTGCTTTTTAAGTACGTGTTTCACAAGATGCTGCATTACAGGGAGTTGTGAAGAAAAGGTATCAAAGTTTAAACAAACACTTGGTTTTCATCCATAATGTCAGATCTAAGAAACAAACAGACCTCTCCCACCTGCTAATTTGTTTCATGAAGATTCTTACCAGAATTTGACAGCACAGTGGGCATCACATCGCTTGTGAAGAGAACAAAGTAAGGGGTTAACCCTGTTCAAGTCTCTCACTTTGCATTTTAACAACACCAGGAAATAAATTGTTCATAATAGGTGGTGTGGGTGTTTGGGCTTTTGTTTGATTTTTAATAAAATGAAACTTAAAATATTTTTTTAGCAAGAAAAAGCCTGAAGCAGAAATGAAGAGATGTACCCTGAAGCCCTGCATGTTTTCCAAGAGCAAAGAATATAAAAGAAATATGTAAAGCTTTCCTTGAAACTGCTGTTGCATCTGTTCCATTAGCCTTGTGCAGCAGACAGAAAATCACATTCCAGTGAGAATTACAAAAAAATAAACAAAACAATAGAGGTCTGAAACAGAAGTACTTTAGACAGAAAATAGTAGTAGGTTCTTGGACAGAAGCTGAGAAGAAGAAAGACACCAGCCAAGACTGCCCTAGTTTAAGAGATCAGTTCCCCACCACCTGTTTGAGCACAAAGCAAAGACAGGTCTCTTGCACTCCCACCTGCACCCCAACGAGGCACTCTGATATGAGTAAAGGCCTCCCACTCCACCCCAAGATCCTGGACTGCTACTGCCCCAATGAGACTAATATATTGCTGGTAGGAGCATCTAGAAAATTACCATACCCCTGGAAAGGCTGAGTTAAGAATGGAGGAATTTGTCTTATGCCACACTGATTTTCTTCCCCACATCTGCGGAAATTGCTGAGAAACAGGCTGCTCTTTGCACAGAAGGTGCAAGAACACCCAGTCCCATTTTACTCCTTTTTTCCCCTTAGGCACAATGGACACTTTTTTACTTAAACCAAACAGGTTAAGATTTGGATAAAGACTACACAAAACAATCTGTAAAACTGAACCCTGTTTTTTAAACAGTGAAATTTGCTCAAGACAGAGTTCATTTTATACAATGTGATTCCTCCTAGGAAACACAACCAAAGGCACACTGCATCAGAGGAAGTTAAGCACAACAGAACAGTCTTGATAGGTATGGTGTACCCTACCACTTCACTGCAATTACACCATCTGTCTCAGTTCAAAGAATCATTGCTGCTTTCTTCAGATTCTTAAATAACAAAAAATTTTAGGGGATTTTAAGCATGCTTGTGCACACAAAAAATAAGTTAGTTTCCTGTGTCTTCTTTCTTGGCTTTTTGAAGACTGGAATAACATTAGCTTTCCTCCAGTCCTCAGGTGCCTCGTCTGTTCTCCAGGACCTTCCAAAGATGCAGAAGGGTGGCCCAGCAATGGCTTCTGACAGCTGTCTCAGCACTCAAGGGTGCATCCCATCAGGATCCAAGGACTTGTGGATATCCAGTATATTTAAGTGATTGCTAACTTGATCCTCCACAACTGGGAAAGCCTTCCTTCTCCAGACTTTCTCTGTTTCTTAAGTACCTTGTAGTGGTATTTATATACAAGTATCATAATGCTTATTAGGTATGCTTGTAATTACAAAATTACTCCCACATGCAGTTTTGATTTTCTTTCTTTTCCATCATAATCAAGGACTACAGATCATTAGAAAAGTGAGTGTTTCCACTGCAAGTTTCTAAGAAAGTATATATATTACTACTGCAAATCTAACCTTTCTCTAAAACTGGTTTTGTTTTGTTTTACAAAACTGGGTTTGTTTTTGGTTTACTGAGATAAGTTTGATTAAACTCCCATGTCTTTCCATGTGCAGGCTGTTTTTCTAAACTCCAGCTCTCAGAAGGTACTGCTCTTCTGCCTCATCTTTGCTTCTGTGCCACATGTATTTATGAGCAGTACCTATTCTAGAGAGGACTTCAGGGAGATGAGAAAGGCAAAACGCAGTTTCAGAGAGGCACCACAATATTATGAAGATAAATGATTTTCCACAGAAACATTTCAAGTTTAGGATGAAAAAAATCTAGGTTGACTGTGAAGAGATTTCTGCAACAAAAGCCATACCACTTTGCTCTGGATGAAAAACTAAAGTGCAGGGATCCCTGAGCCAGCCAGCATCACAGTAATACTTAAGAGCCTTCCAGTTAACTCCTGAAGAGGAACCAGGATCAGCTCAGAGATCGTCTGCCTCTTTCCCAGCACCCTGGGAAGATCTAGAAGCTCTCAATGGCTGTGCAGTTTCAACACTGCTACAAAGGAGCCAAGCCAGGGACTATCTTGAAATTTCTACTCCACTGCAGTGAGTAGAACAGACTTTCCCTAGGGCTCCAGGCTACCTATCTGTACATGGAGCAAAGCCATTTGGTGGCTAAACTTTTCCAAGTTTTCTGATTCTCCTACATTAATGAATTGCCCAAAAGCATCCTTGTGAAGATTTTCCAGACCAAATTGAAACCCAAAATTTAACTAATTTGTATATAGTCTTGAGCAGGGCTTTCCAGAAATAAAATTAACTACATATTTTATAATTCCTGCCTCATTAATTGCCCCAACTAAATCATTTATGGTGCAGCAAGCAGGGTAATTCAATTGTGGAATTTCTTCATAAGAAAGGATGCATTATCACAGCAGTTGATTTAATCTGGGCACAGGAAAGCTGCAAAAATCCAGAAAATATCACAGCAAAATTAGCTGAGGGTTTTGACCCTGCAATTTATGAGTCTACAGCAGAATATTATGCTGTAGCCCCGGGTTCAGTAATGGCCCAGACACAGGTCCAATTTGAAATTTATGAAGGAAAAAAATTACTCTTAGAGGGAAAAAAAGTCAGCTGCTAGAGGAAAATGCTAGACTAATAGAGGAAAAAAATCAACTATTAGAGGAAAAAAATCAACTATTAGAGGAAAATAATGAGACCTTGGAAAAGGAATTAAAAGAGGAAAACACAGGAAGCCCAGGTCTATGGGAATATTACTTCAGGAACTTTTATCTTTGAGTAATAATATTAAATCAACAGTCATTTATTGCAGCCCAAAGCAAAGATGACTTAATTACTCCAACAATTCAAGATAAGCTCAATAGTTGACTAGTGGTCCAAAGAAGGATGAGCACAGAACTGCAATACATCCAGAAGAAACTGCAAGCTGACCTACCATGGTCTTGCTTTATTACAGGATCACAGAATGCTAGGAGTTGGAAGGGACCTCTGGAGATCATCTAGTCCAACCCCCTTGCTAACATTGGTGCAACTAGGTCAGGTTAAAGAGGAACACATCCAAGCAAGTTCTGAAAGTTTCCAGAAGAGACTCCACAACCTCTCCAGGCACCTCTTCCAGTGCTCCATAACCCTCAAGGTAACAAAGTTTTTCCTTAAATTCAAGTGAAACCTCCTGTACCTGCTGCCCCTTGTCTTATCACTGCTGAAAATAACCTAGCCTCAGTCTTGTGACCCCCACCCTTTACATATTTACATGCATTTATAATAGTATTCTTTTCTTTTGCAGGCTAAAAAGCTCTAGGTTTCTCACCTTCTCCTTGTAAGAGATACTCCAGTCCCTTAATCATGTTCATGGCCCTCCACTGGACTCTCTAGTTCCCTATCCCTATTGAACTGCGGAGCCCAGATTGGGACACATCAGTCCAGGCCTCACTGGGGTAAAGTAGAGGTCAGGGAAAACCTCTCTTGGCCCGCTGGCCATACTCCAGAATATAACTAGCCTTCTTGGCCACAAGGGCACATTGCTGGCTAATGGTGACCTTGTCCACCAGCACTCCGAGGTCATCTGCCACAGAGCTGCTTTGCAAGAGGTAAACCCCTAACCTGTACTGATGCATGGTGTCACTCCTCTGCAGATTCAGGATTCTACACTTGCCTTTACTGAACTTCATGAGGTTGACCTTTGCCTAGCTCTTCTGCCTGTCCAAGTCTTGCTGCATGGCAGAACAGCCTTCTGGTCAGCCACTCCTCCAGTTTTATATCATCAGTGAACTCACTGAGAGTACAGTCTTTTCCTTCATCCAGGTCATGGATGAATATGTTGAACAACACTTGACCCAGTACTGACCCATGGGGAACACCACTAGCCGTAGGCTTCCAATTAGACCCTGCACTATTGAGCACAACTTTCTGTGCTCTGTCATTCAGCCAGTTTTCTATCCATCTCACTGCTCACTCATCTAACCTGCACTTCCTAAGTTTACCTGCGAGAATGTTATGGGAGGCAGTGTCAAAAGCCTTCCTGAAGTTAAGGTAACAACATCCACAACATCCACTCTTCTCCCCTCACCTATCCAGCTGGCACACCATCAGAGGCTGCTATCAGATTGGTCAGGCATGACTTCCCCCTGGCTACTATTCCTGATAATCTTCTCCATGTGCTTAGAGATGACCTTCAAAATGAGCTGTTCCATCACCCCATTTATTTTCCTTGCAGAGATGTACCTCTAGGGTAGACTGAAGGAACAAGAGTCTCAGGCAATTTCAAGAACTGGCATCCTCCAAAAAATGGAGGGGAAACTGAAACCTACTGGGAAGGCTTCTCAGAGCTAAGCTTGCATTTCTCCTAAAGACAAGAGACAGAAGCACAGCAGCCAACAGGTGAAGGCATTCCTCATGACTGTAACCATGCTGGGGACCCTGTTAGAAACAGAAATGGTCAGCAAGTACCTTTGTGTCCAGTGCTGCTGAATAGGTGGTTCTTCCTAAGAGAAGGCATACCTGTTTGTGACGGTTTGGGTGTTACCCACCCCCCCACACTCTTATGAAATCACCCAGACTAGACTCAGCCGAGCTGGAAATTACAATGGAGCCTTATATTTACAGCTTAGCACAATATACAAGCAGATATTTACAATATGCAGAAATATACAAGTAACAAAAACGTAACACAGAAACACAACACTCCTTCCAGAAACCAGAGTCCCCAGGAGTGGCTCCCAACCACCTTTCCACCTCCTTTCTGCCCCTCTACCTTATCCCAGACTTTGCCTTACGTTCAAGGTGAGTTTGGAGAACAGACCAGGGGGGTTAGAAAGCAGAATTAGTTAGACAGCAAGTTAGGGAGAAAAGTGGAGGCGGACAGAGCCAGAGAGCAACTGTGTTATCTATACTTATGTTCTTGTTTTTACATATCTCAGCAAGCCTGTGTGTGAAGTAGACGTCATCACTGTTTCCTGTTCACAGCCCATAATGTAATTCATCTCATCAAAATATTCCAGCTAGCACACTAGAACCAAAGTATTCAAACTAGCACAATGTTGGAGAATGCAGATGCTGTAACCAGCACAAAACAATGAGAACAAGTTTCTGAATGACTGAACATGAAGGAGTATCATCCTCACTCCTGCACATACACATCCATCTCCATAAGCCAGAATGTTCAGGAATATAAAAGGTGCATCTAAGCCTAGGTACCACACAGTTAAAGATCATGCCTCAGAAAGCAACACAGCCCTAATCTTGAAAAAAAAATCCATAATCATGGGAGCATGCACTTATACGATCAACCTCAAACACATCTACAACTTATTCTAATTAATCCATCCCAAATAAGGATCTGGTCTGATACGGTGTTGACATTAACATTGAAATGTATACATTGCTGGAAGAAGTTTGTTATTCTTCTGAAAAATAAAGATAAAATCAGGAGTTCATCTTCCTCTACGTATTCATGAAGAAAAACAACAAAATCACGACAAAAACAAAAGCAACAACAACCAAACAAGTTTTATACACAGAAGACTTCTAAAAGAAGACTCAGTTTAGATCAAAGAACTTTTTTTTATTCAACTGGCAAGCAGAGCTGTCAATGCAAAACTTCCCACATGATTCTAAAAGTGAGCTATGTAGCATCTGGGAAGGTATGTGTCAGTCACTACTGTGTTAGTACACAGTGCTCTCTATATCTTTGTCTGCTTACCTTTATTTTTGTATTTAGATTTAATTTTTCTTACTGTTCAAAAAGTAAAATGAAAAGTGTAAAACAGGACATGATGTGTTACAGCTGAGACCCACACAGGCACTCACCCCCATCTGCCCCTACACTCACCCCATCCCCGGTGGTATAGGACCCGCGTCTGTCCCGGGCAGACTTTACCTCATACAGCGGGCACGACGTCACTAGAGACTCGAAGACTCCATTGGTTGACTGAGAGGCCTATCTCGGCTGTGGCCCCTGACAGCTTCTCGCTTTGGTGGAATCCCAGGCGAGCGCACGACACTGAAGGCACCAGGGGCCTCTGCTCCACCGGGAGGAGGGAGGGCGAGAGACTCCCTCCGTCCCATGGCACCAGCTCAGGGAGAGACAATTCAAGCACAGGCTGCACTAGTATGGAATTTGGTGTGCTCAGAGAGCAGCACAGGCAAAACCGATGCCGGCTCCACTCTCAGCTTGTACATGCCTACTTCTCTACTTTCTGTAAGATCCCTGTGTTGCTCAGAGAAGTCACCACAAGCTTCACGTCTTTCCTCTCTCTGCCTTTTTCTTTCTCTGCCTCCCTCTGTGTCTATGAGGTCCGTTTCCCCCTCATGCACGTTCAGGGGCGGTCCGCGAGTCCCGAGAAGTGACGGGACAGCAGCGGCGGCGGCGCCGCCGATCCTCTCCCGGCACCGGCCGCCGGTAGATCCGCCGTCCTACGGCCGCTGGGACCGTTAGGCGCGCGGGTGGGACCGTTAGGCGCGCGGGTGGGACCGTTAGGCGCGCGGGACACCGTCAGGCGCGCGGGTGGCCCGCAGGCGCCGGCGGGGCAGGTACCTCCGCGAGGCGGCGGCGGGCGGCAGCTGCCTGCGTTCTGGGAGCGGCAGCCGAGAGCCCGGTGCCAGGGCAGCGAGTGAGCGGCTGCTGCACGAAGACTCTGGAGGGACCCCATCGGGTGGCCGAGCAGCAAACGAGCACTCGATCGCTTTCCCCCCGTCCCCTGCGGCACAGGAGAGGGAAAGCAAGTACGCTGGAATACGAAATGGTTCCAATAAGTGAAAAATGGGCGAGGAAAGAAGGAGATGATGCCAAGGCTGTCAGGCTGGCACTCTCCACCTCCCATGGGTAGACCAGAGCCCAGTGAGTTCCTGAGGAAAAGGTGGTTAACATCCCTAAACCTCCTCTCCACTCTGTTGCAGAGCATGATCTGCAGCATGGAGTATCATGGAATCACAGAACGGCTTAGATTGGAAGAGACCCTGGAGATAGATAGTTATTGCAACCTCCCTTCTGTGGGCAGGGATGCTTCTCAGCTAGATTTGGTTGCTCGAGGTCCCCTCCAGCCTGGCCTTGAGCACCTCCAGTTACATTAGCTCCCAACCTCTGGCAGCAAACCACAACCCAAAACCTTAACCCTATTCTAGCTTAATCCAGGACAGCACACAACAAATCAGATGAGCTGGAAGACAGTGATGAGAACATCCTAAAAAGTTAAAGTGGACTGAAATTAACTTGGAAGAAACCTCTGGAATGAAATAGTTAAAAATTAACCAAGGGGAGAGAAAAAGGAAAAAAAGTTCTCAAAACATGAGTGTGTTGCAAGGAATTAAATCTTTCGTTCTTGCTTTCCCTGTGACCCTAGTAGTCAGTTTCCATATTCTTTGCTTATTTAACTTAATTGTATTTAGCTTACAGAGTTTTAGCTTAACAATTTGTCCACTTTTTTCTTTCTTCCATGTAAAAATTCAACCCTAAAGCCATTCAACTACATGGGACATTTTTCAATATAATGCTTCCCTTCTTCAAAGTGGGGAATAAGCAATTACTGAGCACATATTTGGGAGCAAGCCTGAAGAGGAGACAGCAAGGTAGTTTTCTGGACATATGCCAAAGTCAGCTTGATTCAGTTTTTCATATACATCACTTCAGAGGTTATTGGAGTTGACCCTTTTCCTCACAGATCTGTGCCAACAAACAATTCCCAGAGGCTTCTGCTCTAAGAAAAAGACAAATCAAAACAAATTCTGGTAACAGCATTAGGAAAACATAGGAAGGCAAAAAACTGCCTCAGAGGCAGAAGGTGGTCTACTGAAGTTTAAAGTCTCATGGAGTCTCATACCCAATTCTGACACAGAAAACCACACAGCACCACCTTGTGGGCTTACCCTAAAAGTACTCTTCCAGAGACTATAAAGATGCAGTTCGGAGCACACTCCTCAAACTTACAGCATGACTAGCAAAATGAGCAAAGACTCTGCAGCTTGCATTCCAAACACGTACTGTGTATAAAAACAGCTTTAAAAACAGTTTCAAGCAGATGGCATTCAGAAATAATGCAGGAATTAACAAGGACCAGAAAAATCACCTCTATGTATATTGAATAGACAAACAAATACTGTATTACCAAAGTCCTCCGCCATAGGGTCTGCTAACTGTTCTAAATAATAAACCTATCTTCAAAATTTCCTGGCCTTCCAGTATCTGAAGGGAGCCTACAATAAGGCAGGTGAGGGATTTTTTAGGATGCTGAGTAGCGATAGGACTAGGGGAAATGGAGCAAAACTAGAAATGGGTAGATTCAGATTGGATGTTAGGAAGAAATTCTTCACCATGAGAGTGGTGAGACACTGGAACAGGTTGCCCAGGGAGGTGATGGAAGCCCCATCCCTGGAGGCTTTTAAGGCCAGGCTGGGTGCGGCTCTGGGCAACCTGATCTAGTGTGAGGTGTCCCTGCCAATGGCAGGGGTGTTGGAACTAAATGATCCTTGAGGTACCTTCCAGCCCTGATAATTCTATGATTCTACGAAAACTGATGTATTTCTGAGCTCACAGGGAATAGAGCAACTCTGCAGCAGTGGAGATATTGTCAGTTTCACTATCCAGCTCTGGATGAAATGATAAGGTCTGTCTGAAGTCTTCAAGAGCAAATACATCCTTTTTTGGAAACTGGCAAAAGAAAAAGTTTTAAATGTACATCCACTGCATCTTTCATAGACACACAGAGTGCACCATCATCACAACAGTTTAAGCAGAGAATTTTTGTATATTGAAATAAGTCAGACAAGTCCTGATGTGAAAAACACAAGTGTAAAAGTTCCTTAGAATACCACACTTGCACCCTTACCTGTCGATAAAGTTATGCCAAGGCAAACCCATACATCTGTGAAATAATATCAAGGCTAGAACAGTAGAACTCTAAACCTAGTACCTTATTTAGTTATATCTTCCAAAATGAAAATACAGGCAACTCATTTTTGTAGAGCTGGATCACTTCAGAATACCACTGGTTCCAAGCCTTCTCTGCCATTTTCCTGAGTTTTTAGTCTCCTCACTAAAAAACAAACAAAATCCCAACAACCCAACCACCCACAGAATAAATGAAATGCTACCTTCACTAAGGATGCATGACAATGAAATTGATTTCCCCACGTTCACTTAATGGTAAGTTTTGAAGGTTCTTATTCAGAGCAGTTCATAACAAAGTCAAAAGAATATGTTTTCGGGTTAAAAAAAAAAAAAATTCCCCAAGAGCTTGTGACGAGAAAGATCACTTATTTAAATAAGAAAGTTTGCATTTTATAATCTAACCAAGTTCTGAGGATGCCCTTCTTCCCCTCTGAGAAAACAAGTTTGCTATCTTTTCTCTTTTCCCATGATACATTTTCTTTCATTGTTCAAGTCTGATTTTTGCACTGTTACTTTAAAAGATAAGTAACAATAATTACGTGTTGTATGCCAGAGAAGATTTTAGCACTGTTTTGTACAAGGGCAAAGTATTTTAATAGTCTTTATGTCAGCAGAAATAAGTCTCATATAGACTAGAGCTACATTTGCCTTAATTTCTATGTGCTTCCAGTGTCCCTGTCTTGCAAATCAGTACTATACACAGTTAATTCTTCAGGTAACTTCCCTCCAACATCCTATTTTCATTTCAGCAAGAGCAACTGTTGTGTCTCCTTTGACCTTTTTTCCAAGTGCCCCTACTGCTTCCCATCTCCTCTAAATGACTAACTTCTCACAAAACCTCATCCTTGATCTTTTACTGAAGTCATAAATTCACAGATTGCTTTGGGTTGGAAGGCACCCTCAAAGGTCATCTTGCCCAACCCCACTGCAGTCAGCAGGGACACCTCCAACTAGATCATGCTGTCTAGGGCCACATCAAGTTTGATTTTTAATGTCTCCAGGGACAGGGCCACAACCACATCCCTGAGCAATCTGTTCCAGTATTTTAGTATTCTTATTGTGAAGAACTTCATCTTTAGTCTAAACTAAATCTACCCTGCTCGGGTTTCAAACAATTGCCTTTCATCTTATCACTTCAAGCGCTTCTAAACAGTCCTTCCCCAGCCTTCCTGTAGCTCCCCTTCAGACATTGAAATGTAACTATAAGGTCAGCCTAGAGCCTTCTTTTCTCCAGGCTGAACAGCCCAAATTCTTCGTAGGACAGGTGCTTCAGCACTCTGATAATCTTTGTGGCCCTTCTCTGGACCCAACTCCAGCATAAATTACCCTGTGTCAATTCCTTTACTTGAATAATTGCTTTTTTTAAACAGAGAAATATAATAGCAAGTTCCCAGTGGTGAACTCATGCTCCTTTTTGCCCTGTTCTCCAAGCCTTTAGTTACTTCTATGTTTAGAATTTGCTTTTAACCTGTGTATGCCATTAGCAGTCAGTCTAAAAGGCCACTAGATAGTCAGAAAGTGTATCAGTAATATGTCGCCTGACACAGGTGACCTTAGAGCGAGTGATGTATTTAGGTGTGCTTAAAGTCATAGGACGTAGAGGGTGCTATTGCACTGAATATCTAACAGATCTTTGTACAGCTCTGAAACCAGACGTTGTCAGTGTATTTTTAGTGAATCTTGCAGATGAAACTTAGGATATTTACTGTCATTTGCTAAAAGCTAAATGCTATTAAAAAAAAAATCATAACTCCCTTTAAGTTTGTAGAAGTGAAGATGGAATGATGGCAGCTCCAAGATCTCCATAGCAATCCAGTTTCTATTTTATAAGCCCACAAGTAAAATATTCACTGCCCCAAGCCAGATATGTTTTAAGTGTTGTGGGAATGATAAGATCAGCTCTTATTGTAACAATGTAGCATTGAGACTTTTTGTTGATCTCATTTGTTTTAACCATGAAGTATAATTTGGTGTTTTCCATTACTTTGGAAGTATTCAATAGTCAATTATCACTGCCACCCTCATAGCAGGGAAAGTGGCAGGAGAAAGTAGTCTTAGTTATAAATGGATGACTAATAGGGATGAAATACTTTAAAAATATTCTCTAATATATATTTTGCCCTAAATTGTCAGGAACTTAAATTGAGCCCTTCAATAAGCAAGTTACTACTTTGCCTTAGATTTCTGATGTATGTCCTCTATATCAGTATCCTAGTCAAGTCATTCAAAGGGAGCCAGGTGGCTTGTGCTAGCAGAAAACTTTCCCTTGTTTGTACTTGTAGTTAGGAGATGGTTTTTTAAAAGGAAGAAATAACTTTATAAGTCAAAGCACCTGTGCAATTTTTATAAGCTGCAATTCTTGGAAGCGTTTTTTATGGAGGGGAAGGAGAGGGGAAAGGAATAGGTTGTCTTTTTTTCTCCACTTCCTTGCCCAAGTCACATTGCTGTGAAGAAGCATTTGAAATATACAGCAGCTATACCTTAAAGACTAAAAACTAGGCAGCAAGTTAAAAATTCATTTGAAAATATACCCTTCCTTCTTTTCCTAATTATCCTTGGGCTGGCTTTATGACAGTCAGGTAGGGACTGTGATTTAAGCATTTGCAGCACATGCACAAATTCAAAAGAGAAAGGAAAACACTGCACTGTAGTGTCACAGCTCTTCTCTTAGGAGCCCACAGCACAGTGATGAGAGGTCTGAGGACATTCTGGCTGGATAAATTATAATGCTGCTTGTTGAGTTGCTCCCTTGGTAGAGATTTTTGCCATGAAGACATACTGGCATTTATGTGGGTTTTTTTGTTTGGTTTCTTTTTAAACAGATGGTATATGAATGTTAGATGAAAAATTGAACAACATTTTTAAGTGGCAGTTTCTCTTCTGTACTGTTGCAAATAGGAAAGAGTAACAAAGAGCCTTGCCTGATGGTAAGGAAGATGAAGTACATATATCCTAAGGGACTTCTGTCCTGGTAGGGCATAAATACTGCCAGGCCAGTTTAGCTGCTGCTCTCCTCCTTCTGTTGCAGGGAATCCCCAGGAAGTTAAGTCAGATGAGCAAAGCCTTGAGGGCTAGGAGGCTTAGCACCACATGTCGGGTGCCTTGTGATGCCCTCACCACACCTCCATTGTCAAAGGAGGCACAAAGCTTTTTATTCATCGTCCAGAACAATGGTGCTCGTGCCTATTGGCCAGTTAGATGTTGAAACTGAAGTATTTATGATTTAGAAACCTCCTTTCTGCCACTTGTAGCTTGTTAACCAGGAATCAAGGCAGCCATGTGTATGCATCTCACACCCACCAGCTTAGCAGCAACTCAGCTCTCCTTCTCTCTGCCTGGAATATTTTGTATTTTACCCTGGGATCATTATCACAAGTTTGAAAGCATCTTTGATACAGGAGACTTACTCAGGGCCCAAAAGCGTTGTCAATACATCTGCTGGAGTAAATGCCAAGACTCCATAAGCATAGTTAGAATTTCTCCTGTTTTCATGTTACTATTTTCCAAGTTCTGATTGTTTAAGCTGTTTAATTCTGTGCAATTACTTCCTGTCCACTGAAAATCCAAAGAATCTCAGGGAATTTTTCTGATTTTTAATATTATTAATAAAAACTAATATTCATACAGAAATTAATATTAATATTTAATAACCTATTGTTTATTTCCAATACAACTTCCACAACCACTGTCTGCACACTTTTCTGCAAAGAAACAGGAAGATAGATTGCCTACCTGCTGCCTAACTCAACTTGAGAAGAACAAGGAAGTTATTCTGTTTTGCACTTGCCAGCAGGCCCATACCTCAAGCACAGAGCAATTTACATGCGTTCATTTGTACCTCATGTTGAATGTGGTCATTTAGATGACAAGCTCTGTGGGACATGGACTTTGCCTGTTTGACTGTTCAGCCCCTTGCATCCCACATGCCTTGATGGTGACAGAAATCTTCTTGCAAACCACACTGCAAAAGAAAAAAAAGACAATAAAGATATTCAGTTTAGTGGATTCAGGACCAGGACATTCATAATACAACTACAGTGCCTAAATTAGTACAAATGAAATCTCTAAACCTTAAAGAAAACATTTTAAAGAGTTGAAAATTTGATTATTTGTTTGATTCCAACAGCATGCTGAGCTTGGTGAAAGAGAAAGCAAAACAAATGTCTGGCAAAGCTCATCACTGAAGGCACTTTTGAAGTGTACATTTTGATGTCTGTTTGCTTGGAACAAGGGAAGGTGAAAGATGAGTCAGTTCTAGAGAAGTAGTTGATGATTAGTTTATAGGGAGACAGCTGAAGCAATAAGCTGTAACATCAGAAGACTGAGGTTTGTCGATCAAGGCAAAGAACCAGTTTTCAGTGTAATGGAAGAACACAAATGTACAGATGACAATTCAGCAATAATTTATTACTGGGGAGCAGTAGTTCAGCACAACAAGGTTTACAGATAACCTTAATGGCATTAAGCTGACTCACTAGCATCTAGACACTCATCTAAAGCAAACCAGAAAACACAGGGCAGAGTAATACGAGGTGCTCTGAAGTCCAGCCAGAGGCTTTAATGGCAGAGCTGTTACCTTGCAGTTCTTCTTTTGACAAAAATTGAGTCATTTAGAAACCTACCATTTTTTTCATTGATTAATAACACAAACATATATCCAACAGCAAATTAATCCAACCAGCATATTCTTCTAGAGTTCAGCCTGACCTGTGCTGGAGAGTCAAGGAGCTGAACCAGGTCACCAGCTTGTCTGCTTTATCCATCTGATCTGTGATAACAGCCACCCTTGCTTGACATTCTCTCCCTTTCTCCACAAATTCTCCCAGACTGTCAATCTCTCCCTAACCTGCTAGCTGATCATTGTCTTTTGACCTTGGCTTTGGTGAATAACCAGGTTTGCAGTGATGTTTAGAAGTCCTGTTTTGTTTGAAGTGATGGACCTTGCCAGCACTTTTAACTTTCCATTGAATTTCTTTAGCACTGAATTTCTTCTGAGTGATCTAACTGCATTTCACATAATCTGCAATTATATCCCTGTTGTGGAAGGCTAAAACAGGCCTGATTTGTGTTCTGGCTTGTCCAGGCACCATTCCCCACTTCCCTTTCCCTCTCCTGGAGCAGAGAGTAACGCTGGAAAAGAACAAAAGGCTTGGAGATACCCAGTCTGCTCTTGTGGAAAAACAAGGTGTACACACTTGTTTGTGCATGGCCTGTGCTTTCCCAAATTTGGGTAAAGCAAGCCCCTGGCTTCACCTAATATGGTTAGTTTTGGCAAAGTGCCATGCTGATTTGTGAGTCTTTGTGGCCAAAGAGAGCCATCAGACTCAGGCAATTGATAAAATAGGAGCAAAGTTGTAAACGATGTGCTGTGCTCTGCCACATTTTGCTGTGCTCTGCTGTTTCGCCTTGCCTTGCTGCCACACTGCAGATCAGCTTTGCTGTGTGACAAGCTTTGATGCTTCAAGGTTGTTTACCTGGTTGTTACCAGGGGGAGGCATGAAGTGCCTTCATGCAGTAGGTAAGACTCATTGCTGAAAGCTGCCCGAATTGGCCAGCCTTGCCATGAAAAAGCTTGCAGGCAGCTAATAACAGCCTGAACTGTGCAGAAGGGATTTACCCAGAAGGTAGGGTAAGGTAAACCACATGCCTCCCTGCCACGGAAAGACCTCACTGCGGTCTGCATGGTGAGAGAGAGCAAGTTAGTGCCATCAGCAGGTCACTGTGTCTGCCTGCACGCCTGCAAACCTCTGTGCCAAGTCCGGAGCCCTGGAAAGGAAGGAACTGAAACCAGATCAGAAACTGTGCAACTCCCAGCACCTTGTCAGAGTCCTGGGCCAAACTCCAAAAACCTTCCATGGGTATCATACCTCCAACAGCACCCCTCCAGGTGTTTGGGTACTGTCTGGAACTGTAATGCAGCCCCAGAAATCCAGAGATACTAGTTTGTGAGTAAATAGTATGAAAAGCCTCTTTGTAATTAAAGCATTTGCCTTGGTTTGGTTCTGTAACTAACTGACTGTGCCTTCTGCCTTAGCAGAGAGGAGCCTCTCAAGTCCCCCTAGAAGGCAAGTGGCATATTGACCGCAAGAATCTCTTCCTGAAAGCTCAAATTAATGTTTGTGTTTTGATTAATTGTTTAAATTGCCTGTTCCCTGTGTAAATACCCACAACCATGTGTTCAAACCTTATTTATAAGGGGGTTTGAGAGATTTAATATTAATAAATTATTTAATAGTTAATTAATATTTGCCTGGTTATTAGTATTAAAATTACTAATTCAATAAATTTAATCTATATTACATCAATTTCTGCTGCCCAGCACTTCTATCTGTAATATTGATCATTGATCAGTGACCTGGATAAGGGGATAGAGTGTACCCTCAGCAGGTTCACTGATGATACAAAACTGAGAGGAGTGGCTGACTGTGTCAGGCTGTGCTGACATCTGACAAGATCTGGACAGGCTGGAGAGCTAGGAGAAGGCAAACCTCATAAACGTCAATAAAGACAAATGTAGAGTCCCACATCTGGACAGGAATAACACCAGGCACCAGTACAGACTAGGGGTCATCCTGCTGAAAAGCAGTCCGTAAAGAAAGACCTTGGAGTCCTAATGGCCAGGAAATTACCCATGGGACAGCTATGTGCCCTTGAGGCCAAGAGGGCCATGGCAGCCTGGGGTGCATCAAGAAAAGTGCATCCAGTGTGTTTTCCCCCACTTCTGCTCTGCCCTGGTGAGATCACACCTGAATACTGTGTCCACTTTGGGGACCCCCGTTTCAAGACAGACAGGGATCTACTGGAGAGAGTCCAGTGGAGAGCTACTAGGATGATGGGGGACTTCAACATCTATGAAGAAAGACTGAGAGAACTGGGGCTATGTAGTCTTGAAAAGCGAAGGCTGAGAAGGGATATTATTAATGTTCTTCACCATGAGGGTGGTGAGCCCCTGGAATGGGTTGCCCAGGAAGGTGGTGGAAGCCCCATCCCTGGAGGTGTTTAAGACCAGGCTGGATTAGGCTCTAGACAGCCTGATCTAGTGTGAGGTGTCCATGCCCATGGCAGGGGAATTTGAGCTAGATGATCCTTGTGGTCCCTTCCAACCCTGACTGATTCTATGATTCTATAATACCTATAAATATCTAAGAAGTAGATGTTAGGCTGAAGGTGATGGTCTCATTTCCATGGCGCCCAGTGACAGGACAAGGAACAACAGGTACAAGGTAGAACGCAGGAGATTCCACCTCCACATAAGGAGAAATTTCTTCATGGTGAGGGTAACAGAGCACTGGAACAGGCTGCCCAAGGAGGTTGTAGAGTGTCCTTCTCACAGAATCACAGAATCAACCAGGTTGTAGTGTTCCTGCATGGCTTACCCTGTGTGATCCTGCTTTGATATAGGAGTTGGACTGGATGGTCTCCAGAGGTCCTTTCCAACCCCTAACATTCTGTGATTCTGTGATATGAACAGTTTCTTCTCATAGTTTTATCCCCTTCTACTTTATTTCAGTACATTTTTACATATTTATGCCAGCTATACTTACAGAATTAAATCAAAGCACACATAACAGCTATGACTGGTGATAACATGTTTTAAGCTACTAACAGAAACACCAAAAGATGCTGCACAGGTGGAATTTCCCTTCTTCCTGACTTTAGCACTCTGCAATTACAAAGAAGAGTATTGTGGATGGGTCATTCAATGTCCACAAGAAACTGTGAATATAAGTTACCTGGAACAATGCCTGTAAAAAGTTTTGCTATGACATTACATTGCTATGGTAACATAACCACTCATAGACTTAATTTGAAGCACATTTCTTTGTTCTGAGAAAGGCTTCCCATTTTCTATTTGTATTCCCAGCTCTCTGAAATCTGTTATGTAGTGCTTCTGACCAAACACCATTGTAGTAAGTCAAAGAAACCTTTCAATAATAGCATGCAAAAATGAAATGGGAGGTCATGTTTAATCAGTAGACTTCAAGAAATAGGTATGAAATGAATTAATGACTGATATACCTAAGGAGGAGAAACACTGCACTTCAGAGGGTGCCCAGATAACAGACAAAACACTCACCACAATGCTGAAGCTAGAACATTTACTACTGTCAGAGACAAGTATTTCCAAGAATGAGGGTGGATAACTTGAGAAGAGATTGTGGTAAGAGCTTTACTGTAGCTTGGAATCATTTTATTAAAGCAGCCTTTGTAAGACATAGGTTGTAGTATAGAGACAAGGCAATCACCCCAAAACTGAGCGACATTTTATACTGACTGTTTCAGGTGGGATACTTTAAAAGTTTGTTATTAGCTGTCTGATTTTCTGAAACATTTAGTATTGTACAAACTGTACCAGGAAAGTAGTCACTATGACTTCTTAGAAAAAGCAGATGGTCTCCTCAGTCCTTCACTTCAGCAACAGAAGGAAGGATTTGCAATCAGTGTCCTACCTAAACAGAAGGTAAGAAAGCTATAAAAAAACAAAAACAAAGCCAAAAGCAAACAACCAACCAAGTAACCCAGAGAAACAACCTCCTTGACTGCAGAAGAGAAAAAACATGTGGTGGAATAGCAAATTAGGCTCTTATCTGAACAGATTTTTTCTCAGTATAGGTGGCTACATCTGCAGCTGCTTCTCCCAACACCTGCAGTTCATTTGCCAGAGTACACAGATTTCATATGCCAGTAACCCCAAGAGTGTTCCTAGCCCAAGCATGGCACGTGAATTTCTACAGCTGTAAAAGGAGATAACTTCTGTTTCCCTCCATTTAAAGGCAGCTCAGAAAAGGCACCTGAAAATAATCTGCTGTGGTAAGCACCTTCCATAGCTCTAAGCGCTCTTAACTCTATATGCCTTATCTGAATAGGCAAACAAAGTAAATGTAATTCCCCAGATTAAACTCTCCAGTGATTTTTATTCTGGGTGCAGAAGGTGGTTTGGATAAAAGAAAGAGAGGACAGATATCAAAGGGGAAAAACAGAACAGAAAGGCAAAGGTAAGAGGAGAGAAGAGCAGACAAGTCATGCATAGAAAAAAGATAGTCTAGACTTCAAAAGTGATACCAACAGCTTAACATCACTAGCTACAGACACCAGTTCACATGAGGATGGCTTGGTGGCTCAAAACTTATCTTCTTCCTAGCAGTTCTGAGTGGGAATGGGGACAGAAGGGGTTAGTGTGTTGGTGGTATCCTGATACAATCTTCTTGAACATAGAATCACAGAATCACAGAAACATCCAGGTTGGAAAAGCCCCTCAGGAACACCAAGACCAACCTATAACCCTACTCAGCAAGATTCACCCTAAACAATATCCCTAAGCAGCACATCCGAATGACCCTTAAACACATCCAGGGTTGGTGACTCTACCACCTCCCTGGGCAGCTCATTCCAGTGCCTGACCACTCTCTCCATGAAAATCTTTTTCCTAATGTCCAATATGAACCTACGCAGTCTTGCCTTGAGGCTATTCCCCCCTGTTCTGTCTTCAATTACCTGTGAGAAGAGACCAGCACCAGCCTCTCCACAATGTCCCTTCAGGTAGCTATAGACAGCCATGAGGTCCCCTCTCAGCCTCCTCTTCCTCACACTAAACAGCCCCAGTTGTATGCTCCTTGTGAGCCCAGGTTTCAAAACAACAGATGACAATAACCTAATTTTCCTTCTCATTCTACTGGGCTGTAGGGGAGCATGTGAGCAGCTGCACAGGGCTCAGCTGCCAGCTGGGTCTAAATCAGAACAGCACCCTACAATTTCACTTCATCTTCTGCTGCATCACTGGAGAAATCATCTCACCCTACACATTTTACTTCCCGGCTACAATAAACCCCTACTGAACTTACATGCACAAATAAGCAGAAAGTGAACTTGCTATGTGTGAGGCTGTTTAGTTCACACGGAGCAATCACAGAAAACTGAAAACACTTTGGCTGGCCAGTGTTTTTGCAGCCATCAGGCAAGCAGGTACTCAGCAGGAAACGCACAGCAGCACACAGTTGGTTACAGAAATTAAACACTCTGCCAAAGGCTTCAAACTGCTGTCAGCTCTGCCAAGATAAAGCATAATTAGACTTTCAGGGGCACAGTCTAGTTAGCTCTCAAACTACCACACTCCTCAAAGAAAAAGAGCATCTGATTGTAGCTGTCAGTACCTAGCAAGGTTTGAAGTGCAGCATCAAGTAGAGCAGGGGATAGATGTTCCTTTCACATACATGAATGCTCACAATGTATTTCCAGTGTTATGGAGGACTGTTTACAATGGAAGTAACTCCCACAGTTTATGGAGTGAAATCTGCCAGTAAGCACTGGCACATTGTCTGCAATGTCAAAGGCCCTGGTAAGGTCAGAGATGCTGGGAGTATGCACTTTCCTTAGATCATCAAAATTGCTTTATTCCTCCCGTCAGGCCTTACTTCACCACTGGGATGCCCCTCCAGGTCAATGCCAGAGCGCAGGCTGCTTTGCCAGGGTGCACTGCAACTGGAGATCTGGCTTTTACTCATTCTTCAGCTAACTGCAGGAGTTGGAAACCATTGGGAAGCCAGCTATACCACTATACCACTAGCTTCTTTCTGAAAGGGTGCTTGTTCAGCAGCAGAGGGGCTTTAGCTCCACTTCAGGTTTCCCTTCTTTCAAGCTTGTCTTCTTTCAAGTGGAACTGAGTGAAGAGCATACAAAGCGGCAAACTTCTTTTTTTCTGGCTGTCAGTCTCCAGATCTATAATGCTGTGCTATTTGATATATTTCATTAGAGCATTTGTCTGACAAATGATACAACTCATGACATGAAGCAGGCACTACAGGCTGCATGTGAATGGAACAGGATACCAATTTCCTTTCTTCAGAAACGTTACAAAAGCTTCTGTTACATTCATATCATGGATAGACTAGTACAGATTTGAAAACCATTTTCACTGGATTCTATGTTTTAAAAAAATAAGCACTGGCAAACAATTTTATCTAAGGTATATGAGCAGTTGGCTTTGACTGAGGTAAGGGAATGGGACACAATAGTGCATTCTTGACATTTACATCCACATAAGAAGAAAGATTGAAAATGCAGAAAGGCATCAATAAAAAAAATGTCATGAAGCCTGAGATTTACTTGCTTTGTATTAGACCATTCATGTCATAACATAAATATGTTTTTAGCGTTTTAACTACCTTTCTCTTCAAAAGCCTTTGGAAATTTGGTGTAAATGCAGTTTTCTTATTAAGTATTTTCTTACTGCCATTTTTAACTATATGGGCAACTAAGAAAGATGCAGATATTATGGATAAAGTGATCTGAGTGGTGATAAAGAGTTCTTACAGATAAAGATGAACAGATTGTTCTCCTGAAGTTTAACAAAGAAAAATCAAAGAGTAATTTTAGCTATTCAGAATCTAATTCTGCAATGAGAAAATGCAAAAGAATTTAGAATACTAATAATTTGAAACAGGTCTTTAGTGTAGATAGAATACAAAGAACAAAGGGATTTCAATAGTACCCATTAAAGTGAAGTTTCAATGAAACTAGCTGACTAATTTGCTTAAATGAGTGATCCAACTGGCATCTCTATGTATTTTCACACTAAATGAGATGTGGTTTTGCCATTTAGTTAAGCAAGTTATGCTGAGCCCAAGAGTAATCAAGTGACAGCTTAGAAGGCAAGGTCCTCAGGATGTCAAGAAACCTCTTGTTTCTCTTTGTGGGGGTTAAAAAACAGAATCACATAATTGTCAGGGTTGAAAAGGACTCTGAGAATCATCCAGTTCCAACCTCCCTGTCATGGGCAGGGACATCTTCCACTACATCAAGTTGCCCAGAGCCACATGCAGCCTACCCTTAAAAACCTCCAGGGATGGGACTTCTACTACCTCCCTAGGCAACCTGTTTCAGTGTCTCACCACCCTCACGGTGAAGAACTTCTTCCTAATGTCTAATCTGAATCTATTCTCCTCTAGTTTGGATCTATTCTCTCTAGTCGTATCACTACCTGACATCCTAAAAAGTCGCTCCCCAGCTTTCTTGTAGGCCCCACTGAAATACTGGAAGGCCACAAAATAAAGTCACTTTGGAGCCTTCTCTTCTGCAGAGTGAACGGCCCCAACTCTCTCAGCCTGTCCTCATAGGAGAGGTGCTTTGATCATCCTTGTGGCCCTTCTCTGAAGATGATGCAGCATGCCCATGCCTTTCCTGTAATAGGAGCTCTGGAACTGGACACAGTACTCCAGGTGGGGTCTCACTAGAGCAGTGTAGATAGGGAGAATCATCTCTCTCAACCTGCTGGCCACAGTGCTTTTGATACTCAGACTTCACTGATTTTCTTTCTGGTTGTTCAGCCCAGCTATATTGGTACATACTGAAGTAAGAGCAGGTTCCAATGTCATGCCTTTAACAATCAACTCAGAGGGAACCACACTTCCTCTCTTACCTAGGAACCATTTACATCTGTCAGAAGCATTTCAAGCGTTTGCAAGTTCAGCTAGTTCCATCCTGATCTTAGATGGTAACTAAAGATGGCTAGCTAAAGAATCAAAGACACACAGCAGATAACCAAGTAAGTATTAAAATACAAATGCATTCATGAAAATGAAATTAATAGGATGGCAATTACTCTTCCTAGACCACTGATTCATGTAGATACCTGAATCCTTCTGAATGGCGAAAATGAAAATATCCTAGATCTTAGAAACAACCTTCTGGCCTCTGAGTTTTTCTCATGAAAAAAATTGATATATCACACAAAGACTTTTACAGGTGCTCAATTAGTTACATTTTTCATCAAAGAGAGGAAAACAGTGAGAGGATGTCTGTAGCTAAAGCTCAGCCAGGGTGGTGCATCCTCACAATGCCATCCTAATCTCAGGCCCTTCAATGCTGGTTCCTCCCTACATCTGCTGTGTGAATCATTTTCCTTAATGCTGTGGGGCAACTCAATTTTCTCTGAGTCAGATTTCCCCTAACACCAAAGAACAAGTAATTGCATACATATGAGTGCTTATGTGTATATATGCACACCCACATGCATACATATGTGTGCTCTCTACATGTATCAGTAGTTCCTTGACACTGGTAGAAAACAATAAGCATAACTTTCACTCCTTGCATGTTGGTTTCTTGACTTCTTGGCCTCTTGACTGTCCAGCAGGACATGTTTGTTATTGCTGGTCTAGCCTGTGGTGAAGCAAAGGCAGAGCTATTTACAGCTTGATATTTTCCTGCTGTATCTGTATCTTTTAAATATTAATGTACTATTAAAGCTCACCAAGAATTTTTAGTTAGTACAAGTGATGTAGTCCAGCTGATAGATAAAATTCAGAAATAAGAAAGTGGCTAAAGCACTTGAATTATGGCACTTGCTAAGGTGGGCCTGCTGGACAGGTTTTGGACAGTTAGGGCACGTTCTGCCAAACCCAGGCACAAAGAACTTTCACTTCAGTAAATCCACAGGAGACATTTTGGAGCCAGCTTTTCACTCTCTGAACCATATGTTCTCTAGAAGTTTCCTTTCCAATAATGCATTCAGTATTTTAATTTCTTCCATCTCAATTTGAGGAAAAATAAATCTTTGAAAACATTGAAAATACTTCTGAGGTAGAAGTTCTGGATATTCAATTAGCTTTTGCAACTGGAATTATTTTACTCTCTGCTGCAAGGTCAAACTTCATCTTTGAAAGGATATTTATTCTGAGTGACACTTGCACCTAAATATAAGAGAAGGCAGAAATTATAATCAAATGTGATCAAAGTTTGCTAAAACTGGGAACATTCAGTCCACAGACAAGGCAGACATATTAATGCACAAGTATATAAAAGGTGGTTAGCCACAGATTATGACCTTTGTAATTAGTCGTTGCAGGCAGAACAAAATCTGCCCTCCTGCAGGGAATACTGAAGTTAAAGATTAGAAAAGGAACTTCATTCACTGTAAAGAAATAGAGCTGCCAAGTAGAATTGCAGGCTCATGATAACTGAAGATATTTAAGGCTGAGCCAGACTTCCAAAGGTGGATGAGCAATAATGAAATCATCATCCCCACCACCGCTCACATGCAAAAGAGAGGAAAAGAAATGTGATTTACTTGCAACTTCAGAATGAAAGAGCAAAGAGTCAAGATGAGTCACCAAAAAAATCTTCTCCAAAATGAAAAAATAAATAATAAAAAATTCACAACAGACCACACAAACAAATAAATCCACCTAAACTCACTTAGATAAGTAAGTTGCTTTCCTACAGCAATAAGGATGAGAGAGCAAATATAAATAAGGCATGACTATCCTTGTTTACTGAACATAGTGGTAGGGCATGATACTCAGATAATTCCCTGATGAAATATCAACCTAGCTTCAGGCTTGCAAGGGAAGTTTTCACAATTATGGTTTGCTTTAAGCTAAAGCAATGCAGAGTGATTTATGATACTTTAGAAGGAGAGAGATGTATCTGAACTTCTAAGATTGCAAACAGGAATATGAACATTCAGGTAAATAGTTAAGAGCCATTTTAAGGAAAAAAAACAACCAACCAACCAACCAACAAACAAACAATAACTTTCATTTAAAAACAAAAATAATTCCCCAGAAAATACTGTTTCTGGCTTTCAAAATATTCCAAGTTTCCTGCAGAAGTTAGCAAATCAGTATCTCCTATGGAATACTATGACCGAGTCAAATTAGCATCTTGTTAGCTTCATTCCAACAGTACCAGATTCTATAAAAACAGATTTGCAAGATCAAAAGAAAAATGTTGTAGTGGTGTTTTTATTTCAGGGCTGGGGAGCAGTCACAATGGTAAAAACAACAACAACAACAACAAAAACCCAAACCAACCCAAACCCAAAAATCACCACAAAAAGCATTTTGAAATTGTGAAAGAATGAAACTCAACACTTGGGGAAAAAAACCCTAGAAGAAAAAGGGTTCAAAACCAACTCAGAACTGTTAGCACTTTGGTGTGTAAAGTGGACAGAGGTAGAAAATATCAGGAATAGTGTGGCCAGTAGGACAAGGGAGGTTATTCTTCCCCTGTACTCAGCACTGGTCAGGCCACACCTCGAGTACTGTGTCCAGTTGCGTGCCCCTCAATTCAAGAGAGATGTTGAGATACTGGCATTTGGGCAGACAAGGGTGACAAAGCTGGTGAGAGGCCTGGAACACAGCTCCTGAGGGAGCTGGGGGTGTTTAGCCTGGAGAAGAGTAGGCTCAGGGCAGACCTCATTGCTGTCTACAACTACCTGAAGGGAGGCTGTAGCCAGGTGGGGGTTGGTCTCTTCTCCCAGGCAATCAGCAACAGAACAAGGGGACACAGTCTCAAGTTGTGCCGGAGGAGGTCTAGGCTGGATGTTAGGAGGAAGTTCTTCACAGAGAGAGTGATTGGCATTGGAATGGGCTGCCCAGGGAGGTGGTGGGATCGCAGTCCCTGGAGGTGTTCAAAAAAAGACTGGATCTCCGAGGAGTGTTAGGGTTCCATTTGCTAAGACTTACTCTCAGTTTCAGAGATCCCATCAGCTCTAAGAGCTTCCTACTGTAAGAGCTTCATAGAAGTGCGAGAAAAATTACGACCCAGACCTGCCAAGTCAGATTTTAGCTATCCTATGTTTTGTTCAGGCTGCTGGGAGCAACATCTCATATTGCTATAATTTGATAGCTGTCAGCAATATGAGTTAGGTCTAGTGTCCATTATCATCAGGCAAAAATATCTTTCAGCATGTTTAGACGCACAGGAACTGAAGGAGCCATGAGTCACTGAGTGATACTCTGTAACATCTTTGCACTGCTTTCTGTGCACCTTGTCATCACCTAAATGAGTTGCATTGTCAGGTTAACTGTGGGAGGTTTGTGTTATGGTTGTATTTTTTTCTGCCTCAGACTGTTTAAACCATGAAGCTTCTATTTTACAGTCTTAATTGATGCCCTGTTTATAGGCATTGGTGACATTGTCCTTTGGTTAAGACCTGATGTTTAATCCTATTTACAGACCACAATCAAATTCCCTCTCATCCACTATTATCCCAGCTAAGCCAAAGAATCCTAGCTGCCCCTAAAAAATGGGGCTCATCACTCCTCTGACATTTCTAGTAGCCATTCTCATAATTGAACAAAAGAGTTATAGACAAATGAGGCATCAGCAGACTGTTTATGAAGATGGCAGTAACCCTTCTTCTGGTAGAAATAACTTCTTTTCACATGTTTTGGGACTATCCTGGCATTTTTCAAGTCTCTTGTAGTTGACCAACATGTTGTGAGATTTTTCCCACCTCAGATGCTTTTAGATGAGCTCCTCAGAGCTTATAAAGAAATTTAGGTCACAAATCCACAATTTTCTGGATTTTTTGTTTGTTTGTTTTTAACTGCTGAGTTCTTCCTTCATAAGGCAATCCTCAACCCAGTCTATTTCTTCCTAGTCAGCACCTCAATAGTCTAACATTAACCGCGATTCTTTGGTATCAGCACATGCCACGTGGTAAGCTGCAGAGCCAGGGATGTGTGGCTGGAAAGCTGCAACTTTTAGAGGGACCCGGGGGTATTGGTTGATAGCTGGTTGAATATGAGTCAGCAGTGTGCCCAGCTGGCTAAGAAAGCCAATGGCATCTTGGCTTGTGTTAGGAACACTGTGGCCAGAAGGAACAAGGAGGTGATCATCCCCCTGTTCTCAGCAGTGGTGAGGTGACACTTTGAGTACTGTGTTCAGTTCTCAAGGACATTGAGGACATTCTCAAGGACATTCTGGAGCTTGTCCAGAGAAGTGCAGTGAGGCTTGCAAGGGGTGTGGAGCACATGACCTACAACGAGCAGCTGAGGGAGCTGTGGTTGTTCAGTCTGGAGAAGGGGAGGCTGAGGGGAGACCTCATTGCTCTCTACAACTACCTGAAGGGAGGTTGGAGCAAGGAAGGGGCAGCCTCTTCTCCTTGGAGACAAGTGACAGAACTAGAGGAAATGGTTTCAATCTGCACCAGGGGAGGTTTAGACTGAATATTAGAAAATATTTATTCACTGAAACAGTTGTCAATCATGGGAATGGTCTGCCCAGGGCAGTGGTGGAGTAACCACCCCTGAGGGCGTTCAAGTGCCATGTAGAACTGTCACTTAAGGACATGATTCAGTGTAAACCCTTCAGTGCTGGGTGGAGGGTTGGACTGGATTATCCTTGAGGTCTCTTCCAATCAGATGTTTTCTGTGAATCATTGCTTTTGACTTGACCACATACCATTTATATCCTTGGCTTGAAACACAACTGATGGGTTTATTTATTAAAAGATATTTCTACTGCAGTTTATTATAGTATGGAGACAAAGTCTTGGGCAGAAAATAAATAAAGTCTGAAAATAAGTTTCTCATATCGGTCAGGGAAAAAAGAACCTCCTTTTTCTTCAGTAAAGATGATTCAGTCAGGCCAGAGTATCATGATGAACAGGTCTTTCCAGGAAGACACTCCTCCACAATGACTTGAAGCATTACACAGAGATAGTAGTGGAAACAGCCACGCCATCAATCAAAATACGCTCATAATCTTGGGGAACTCTTATCCAAGTACATTAATAGAAGCTGGACTCATGAGTGCTCTAGTTGTGATATGTCACATAGCAAAACAACACTACTGGTGTGGAGGTACAGTCTGTTGCTCTGTAAGCTGACTGCAAGGCTCCTGCAAAGATTAAAAACTAAGCAGAACATTGAAAACCCATGGGAAAGTACTCCTACATCAGCCAGCATTCCACAAATCATCTAAGTAACAGAGAACAAATATGACTAATTTTGTTGGAAATACATTCTCCAATAAAATTAATATCTGAGATCAAGGAAACAAATTCAGAATGAATCAAAACAAGAATGCACTTGTTTGGAGAAGAAATACAGGATGGTATTGGTTCCAACTCCAGAACCATTTCTAGAGTGGTAAAGCTGGATTTGTATATCCTCTCACAGAGACCCACAGCGAAGGGAAACATGCTTCATTTTCATATGCTGCAGGTGGCACTTAAAGGTTCACCACAGAAACAGACAACGTCTGAAATGTCAATGCCTGTTCAAGCTGAGAAGCTGGACATTATAGTTAGCTATTAGATTCCTTTTTTAAACAAAAAGGCTGCAGAAAAAATACCCTTCCATTTATGCCATGCTGTACAAACATCTGCTAAGACCTGACTGTCTCGCATCAAAATCTTATCTGAGATGCAGAGTGAAGTATCTCTGATGACTTATTAGTTAAATGACATCAAACTTTTCTCAATACAAATATCTGAACACAGTTGGTGTTTATGGTATTCATGTAGAATCCTCTCTTTTGCTTAGCTCTTACCAGAGTCAGCTAAAAGATGAGCAAACAACAATTTAAATTTGCTAGGCATTAATGCTTGAATAGACACTTGTAGTGGTTCAAGGCTGATTGGAATATTCTAATAAGAGAAATTAGATCATTGGTTGTAGAAGAAGAATAATAACAAGGTCTGTATCATTCATTAGTTTGCTAAAAGGTAGTAAAAGCCAATGTGTAAACAATTCATTCTTGCTTTGCTTTTGGGCTCTGAATCTCCTTGATTCTCTCTGCTTCTCTCTCTAATCTCTTCCACTAACCTTGACTGCCCAGATAACATGCAAGCCTTGCTGGTTGTTTACTATCTGTAGAGAGAGAGGGTGGCATGGGTCCCTTCTGGACTTTGTGTGTGTGGGGAAGGCTGGGTTTCTGTATTATTTCTAAATTGTATGTAACTCTAAGTACCTATAAATGTATTCTGTATGTATGCTTGTCAATTTAGCTTTGCTGTAAATATAGCTTTATCTTACTTCCAAGCCGTCTGAGCTGGTCTGGTAAATTTCAATTAGTGGGGGGGAGTTCCCAATCTATCACAGCACTACAATGATGAAGGTGGAAATGGTGTTAGAAGAGTGAAAATTGTGCAGTTCCAATTAACATGATCCAAAGTAGAATTTGTTCAGTCAGAAGTAAAAAAAACCCTGATCAAACTATGATGATTACAAGACATGCACAGTGTCATAAGTTCAGCAGGTGAATCAGAAACTCTTGTTATATGTTAAGCCTGCAGACTGAAATATGTGCATGACTGAAGGAAAAGAGGGGACTGAAAGTGATGAGACCACTTTTGGCTTTACACAAACCTCACTTCTGAAAGAAACATCTGCTGAAGTACTGAGGATGACATAAAATTGTTATGCCAAGCTTTATCGAGCGTCAGAAATTCTCCTGGCAGTTCAAACAGCACAGATGAGGGCTCAGATTCACTGTTTCATTACACAGCTCCAATATGACAAGTACTCTTGGGAACTAGGATTTAGTTCAGATAAGCTATTAGTCATAAAATTGTGTCTGGCAACAGAAACACTTTGTGGACATTCAAATAAAGTAAGAAATATCAAATTTTGAATGCTGAAATCTGAAAATAGGAAGGGAAGATGTTGTGGACAACCTGAAAGGATGTTATGGGGAGGTTGGTGCTGGTCTCTTCTCACAGGTAAACAGTGATAGAACAAGAGGGAAAGGCTGCAAGCTGTGACTAGGTAGGTTTAGACTGGATATTAAGAAACATTTTTTTTCCCAGCAAATGTGATCAGGCATTGGAATGGGCTGCCCAGGGAGGTGGTTGAGTCACCAAACCTGGATGTGTTTAAAAGTCATTTGGATGTGGTGCTTAGGGATATGGTTTAAGGTGCACCTTGTAGCATAGGGATACTGGTTGGCCTTGATGATCCTGAAGGACTTTTCCAGCCTGATTGTTTCTGTGATTCTGTGAAGCAATCAGTGCAGAATGTGTTTTGAATACTTACTAACCAAGCACCCTATTGTGTCTATGTAGGGCTGGAAAATCTAAGTAGATAAATAATAAAATACTCCAAACTCAAATGGGCCAAAGCGTTATCAAATCAATTCATTGTGTGCCACAGAATGTATTTTTTAGGCCAAGCAGACCCATAGTACAGAAAATAAGACATCTTTTCAAAGTTGAAGAAGGTGTGAAGGTGTTAAGAAGTGAGTCAACCATACTGCCTATCAAGGCTGGAGACTAAACAAAACCAAGGATGTACTGGGAAAGGAAAGCCCCAAGGCCTGAGATGACCAACTGAATGCTCTTCTGTTCTACACCGTGCAGAGGCTCACAGTTCATCGTTGTGATCACACAGAGCTGCGGCAGGTGGCAGTCAGCAGTGAGCAACTGCAAAGCTGCTCATTAGTTCAGCACAACTCCCACTAGAGCTGATTTCTTACTTAGCAATAACAGCAGAAAATGAAGAACATTTTCATAGGTGTTGTTTGTTATGTAACAATTTAACTGCTGCTCTGATCTTTCTTACTTTAAAACACAGATGTGGGTAGTAGCTGGCAAGCTTCTTATTCTTCCTTCAATCCCATGATTTTCCAATGAGGGCTTGACTTTGCAGTGATAAACTTCTGTGGAAAACTTGCAAAGCTTCCACAATGTTATCTGACATACAGATTAATTCATTCTTTCCTGTCCCAAATTAAATAAGCCCCAAAATATCCCCAAGACATATCTCCTCCTTATAGCCTCCCAACTATTTCTCCTACTCTAGTTAGCTCTTGTCAGACCACCCCTTGAGTACTATGTGCAGTTTTGGTCTCTGCTGCATGGAAATGATGCAGATATGATGGAACGTGTCCAGAGAAGGGCCACGAGAATGATCAGAGGGCTGGAAGCCCTGCCATGTGAGAAAAAGCTGAGAGAACTCAGTTTGTTCAGCCTTGAGAAGGCTTAGAAGATACCTTATTACCATGTTTCAGTGTATAAAGGGCGGCTTCCAGGAGACTGAATACTCCCTTTCTACAAGGAGTCACATGGAAAAGTCAAGGGCTAATGGTACAAGTTACTCCAATTGGCCTCCAGAAGAAAAAATGTTCACCATGAGAACAGTCAGACACTGGAATCATCTCCCAGGGGAAGTAGTGGATTGCCCTAGATTGGTCAGTTTTAAGACTCAGTGTGATAGAGTGCTGGGGCATCTAATTTAAACCACACTATCACCTAGAAAGGTTGCTCTAGACGATCCTTGGGGTCCCTTTCAACCTGGCAGTCTGTGGTTCTCCCACTTTGCTCTATTTGTCACATATGCCCCTCCCAACAGAACTTCTCCCTGCTCTTAGGAAGATGCCCTTTACAGGCTAAGGATCGCTGGAGCAACAGAAAGCTGATCTTGCTACCTAGGTACTGCACTGCTTTCTCCTCCTTTGTCTTTGTGTGAAATCCCACTTCACAAAGTCTGCTGGGAGAAAATTTGACAAAGACAATATAAAGCATTTGTGTTCCTTCTATGTGTGCTGCATAGTGGAGAGAACCATTTCTTTGGATATTAAGCAGCTGGGTTCATCCTATTTACCGATGGCAGGATGAGATGTCATAGACCTGAAAGATGGACATGAGGGAGAATAAAAGATGCAGTAAAAAGGTTTTTTTATAAGTATGTATTAAATAATCTAATGCAGAGGAAGAAAACAAATATTGTTTATTTCAAGGTCAGTTATAGTTAACTATAATAGAATACTAATGATGCACAATGACTAATTTTTCCTCAACTTCAAATCCAATCAATAAGTAATCAGGATAGCATCACAGGAAAGAAAAGCCTGTGAAGCAAGTGCATAGAGAGACCACAGCTAACATGGCATTATGTTCTTTTTTCAGTGCAGTAAACAGAAAGAAACATAAATGGTGCTCTTAGACTCACAGACAAAAACATTTCCCAGAAAAGGCTATTAGATCCTGACCTTCCACTAGGATAAGGCAGTGCAAGATTCTTTGCTCAAAGGACCATGTAACAGTCAGATGGAGCACCACAGAAAGTTCAGGGTTTTCAAAAGCAAAGCGAGGCTGCACGCAGAAAGTACCTGATGGTGCACATGGGCAGCCAGCCAGCCTGACCTGCTGGCATTGCATGAGAGGAAACCCAAAACCTTAATGACTTGTCTGTGCCAGTCTGCAGGAAGCAGGTGATTTTGGGGACCATATGGATTTCTAAACTCTTTCAAAATTTTTTTTTCTCCTTAAATTAAAAAAGAACATCTCTAAAAATAAGTATTTTATACATTTCCTTTGCTTCAAATTCTCATTACAGTGAAGAAGAGAAGTCCTTTTTTGTGTGCAACTTTGTCCATCACAGAATCACAGAATGTCAGCAGTTGGAAGGGACCTCAAAAGCTCATCCAGTCCAATCCCCCTGTCAGAGCAGGATCACCTATTCCAGATCTCACAAGAACACATCCAGGCAAGTCTTGAATATCTCCAGAGAGGGAGACTCCACAACTCCCCTGGGCAGCCTGCTCCAGTGTTCTGTCACCCTCACAGCGGAAAAAATTCTCCTCACGTTTCCATGAAACTTCCCATGCCTCAGCTTCCACACACTGCCCTTTGTCCTGTTGTTAGGCATCACCAAGCAGAGCCTGGCTCCATCCTCTTGACACTCAACTGGCTCCTCCTCCTCCTCCAAGCTAAAGAGCCCTAGCTCCCCAGCCTCTCCTTGTAAGGAAGATGTTCCATTCCCTTAATAATTCTTGTGGTTCTGCACTGGATTCTTTCAAGCAGTTCCCTGAGGTCCTTCTTGAACCGAGGGGCCCAGAACTGAACACAGTATTCCAGATTCAGCCTCACCAGGGCAGAGTAGAGGGGGAGGAGAACCTCTCTCGACCTACAAACCACAGCCCTAGGGGTGTGATTCTTGTCTAGGGGTATGATTCTTTTCTGTGTTTAGCCCATATGTAGGACTAAAACTACAACAGTGTTCTTCCACCTAATGACCCCTCCCCAGCTAAGAAGGAAGATCAGGAAAGAAAAATAAGACCTGCAAGTTGAAATGAAAGCATCAAAGTAATACTAATGCCAAGTAAATATACAAAGTTATACGCAGTCCAGCAAATGTATGGCGGTCACAATAAGTGGGAAGGCAATCCTTGGGAGCAGACTGGTGAGTGAGTCCCTCTAGGGATGGAAAGAAGCAAGAGAAGGAGCCCAAGCAGGAGAAGGAGATCCCTTTTATAATGAGTACGATGTTTATGGGATACACCTATGAGCCAACTCAGGTCAGCTGCCCTGGCTGACTCCAAAATGCTAATGGCCCACAGATCACAACTGGCCTAGGATTCTGTCCCAGCAAAACCAGAACAAACCTAAAGAAGATGATTTATGTACTAGTTTTCAATCTGGGAGGCAAAGCTAAGCTTGTAAATACAGAGCTTACCTTGAGAAAATTCAGACTGAACAAAATGTAGCGACATAAATTCAAACCACTGAAGCCTATGCTAAACCCACAGGTAGTACAATGCTTGTACAAAAGATGCTTTAAGTTTAAGCAGTCTTTAAACTGATTCATTTCTCATGAAATACATATGTCTCAATTCCACATTTTAACTTTTTTTTAAAATAAAATGTTAAAATTACTGATATTTTGAATTATTTATTTGAATGATTTCTGTTGCACTGGAATAGCTACAGAATTTATTGTAGGTTGGAGTGTTTTGTTGTCTCTGGCTGTATTCCATATATCTGATCAACTTTAATGATCCTTACTACATGCACTTTGCTACAGCAGACAACACAGAATTATAGAATGGCTTAGGCTGGAAGACCTCAGAAATCAAACTCCAACTTCCCTGCCATGGGCAGGGATGCCTCCTAACTATACTTGGTTGTTCAAGGCCTCATTGACAGAATTACAGAATCTTAGAGGTTGTAAGAGACCTCCAGAGATCATTGAGTCGAACCTCCCTCCCAAAACAGGATCTCCTACAGTAGTTCACACAGGAATACACCCAGGCAGGTCTTGAAAGTCTCCAGAGAAGGAGACTCCACAACTTCTCTGGGCAGCCTGTTCCAGTGCTCTGTCACTTTCACTGTAAGGAAGTTTCTCTTCATGTTGTGGTGAAACCTTCTGTGTTCCAGTTTGTAGATGTTGCTCCTTGGCTTATTGCTGTGAAGCACCAGAAAGAGATTGGCCCCATCCACTTGAAACCCACCCATTTGTACACATGGCCATGGACCTCATCATTCAACCTGGCCATAATCATTCCCAGGGAAAGGGCATCCACAACCCCTCTAGGCAACCTGTCCCAGACTCTCAGTACCCTTGTACTAAAGAACTTCTGTACTGAAGAACTTCTTGGAAGGTAGGAGAGCCCTGCAGAGGGACCTGGACAGGCTGGATGGGTGGGCAGAGGCCAATGGGATGAGATTTAACAAGGCCAAGTGCAGGGTTCTGCACTTCGGCCACAATAACCCCAAGCAGCGCTATAGGCTGGGGACTGAGTGGCTGGAGAGCAGCCAGGAGGAAAGGGACCTGGGGGTACTGATAGATAGTAAGCTGAAGATGAGCCAGCAGTGTGCCCAGGTGGCCAAGAGAGCCAGTGGCATCCTGGCCTGCATCAGGAACAGTGTGGCCAGTAGGACAAGGGAGGTTATTCTTCCCCTGTACTCAGCACTGGTCAGGCCACACCTTGAGTACTGTGTCCAGTTCTGGGCCCCTCAATTCAAGAAAGATGTTGAGGTGCTGGAACATGTCCAGAGAAGGGCAACGAAGCTGGTGAGGGGCCTGGAACACAAATCCTATGAGGAGAGGTTGAGGGAGCTGGGCCTGTTTAGCCTGGAGAAGAGGAGGCTCAGGGGTGATCTTATTACTGTCTACAACTACCTGAAGGGGCAGTGTAGCCAGGTGGGGGTTGGCCTCTTCTCCCAGGTAACCAGCAACAGAACAAGGGGACACAGTCTCAAGTTGTGCCAGGGTAGGTATAGGCTGGATGTTAGGAAGAAGTTCTTCACAGAGAGAGTGATTTCCCATTGGAATGGGCTGCCCAGGGAGGTGGTGGAGGCACCGTCCCTGGGGGTCTTCAAGAAAAGACTGGATGAGGCACTTAGTGCCATGGTCTAGTTGATTGGATAGGGCTGGGTGATAGGTTGGACTCGATGATCTTGGAGGTCTCTTCCAACCTGGTTGATTCTATGATTCTATGATTCTATGATTCCTAAGATCCAGTTTAAACAAAAATAAGTTTGGAGTATATGTGCCTAATGGGTCACAGAATGACAGAATGTTAGGAGTTGGAAAGGACCTCAAAGGATCATCCTGTGCAACGCCCTGCTCCCTGCTTATCTTATGAAGATAAGCCCTGTATATCAAGAAAAATGCCACTTCAAATATCACAGGATCACAGGGTGTTAGGGGTTGGAAGGGACCTCTGGAGATCATCAAGTCCAATTCTCCTCCCAGAGCAGGGCCATAATCTAGTGCAGGTCACACAGGAATGCATCCAATATCCTTACTGCACAAAGATGATTAGCTGCTGGAAAGGGAGACAGACTACTCAGGCAGCCAGGATGTATATATAGATGCATGCTACAGAGGACCAAGAGCCGTAAGGGCTGCCCAGGGAGGTAGTGGAGTCACTGTCCCTGGAGATGTTCAAGAAAAGACTGGATGAGGCACTTAGTGCCATGGTCTATGTGACTGGATAGGGCTGGGTGATAGGCTGGACTGGATGATCTTGGAGGTTTCTTCCAACATGGTTGATTCTATGATTCTTTGATTCTAAGGTTACAGCACACCACCCACAAGAGTCAGCTGAACACATTCAAGAAGAGCCAGGAGTCACAGTCACTGGAACACACTGCTGCACTATGTCCTTTTCACTTTGCACCACTAAGTCATTTCTGAATTCCTGTACCTGGCATCACCCCTGCCATAGCGCCTGACGAAAAAGAAAGAAAATGGTATGTCTCAGAGAGAGAGGAGCTCTGTGGCTAGGCAAGGCTGAGATATGCAGGGCCCTGGAATAAGAGACACAGTTCAGAGCAGTGATTTGCAGTCAGCAGGCACATAGCTGCCCTTGGGGTAAGGTGTAGGGTCAGAGCAGCAGTGCCCTGGGACAGCACAAAATGACAAGTGGAAGAGAGAGAGGCACACTGGAAAGGGAGATTTTGAAAGCAGCAACTCTGCAATTTCCTCTACATAAAAAAAATGAGTCAGAATGACAGAATGTACTGGGAACTATAATACAAAAGAAGTGGAAGCTCTAGAGGGATGCAGAAGGGTTTTCTTCTTTTTTATTGCATCAAGGGCCAGCCAAACAACTCTTCTCATTCAGAAAGAGGCAACAGAAAGCAGCTTGATCATAGTCTCTCTGCTCTTCTATTATGAGCTATCTCAGGGTGGTATTCACTTTGAAATATGTCTGCCTATCATTACACAAAATAATCCAGGTGAATGCCCGCATCACATCTACTTTTACCCATGACTGATGGTTAGGGTTCTTCCCTAACAAGTGGATTACAGCAGGGTGTTTCATCTAGACCACAAGTTTCCTTTCATCACCTCAGAAGCAACAGAAGGTTAAGGAGAGACAGTGACAGGAAGTATTAATGTTGTAGCAAGTATTCACCCTTAGATAGTGTCCTGGAAGGCTAATAGGCCTATTAGATATCTTGGCTTGCCCCACCCTTCTGCTGACGGGGGAAGCAAGGGCAGGAGGAAAACAAAGTGATCAACAGGTACCCATAGGTGTTTAGGTACTTGTTGGTGTCTTGCCCAAATAAGGGTGAGCAAGCACTGGTTTCACCTAATATGGTCAGTCTTGCAAATGCCATTTTGACTGGTGAATCTCTGTGGCCAAAGGAAACGTTGCACTCAGGCAAATAGTATGAATTAAGTTGCAAGCAGCTGGGCTGCCTCTGCCTCACTGCTTTTGGACAACGTGTTCTGCTCTGCCTTGTGCTTCAGACCAGCTGAACCCTGATTTTTCAGGCTTGAACTACCTGGAAACCCAAGTGCCTCAAGTTTCCCAGGAGAAGGCACTGAAGTACCTCAACAACATGACAAGAAGTGCCACTGACGTTGTGGTTTCATCTGCAAGAGATCCTGCCTGCACTTCTGCAAACCTTCAGGCCAAGAGGAACCAGGATCAGCTCAGAGATCGTCTGCCTCTTTCCCAGCACCCTGGGAAGATCTAGAAGCCTGTCAATGGCCGAGCAGTTCCAACACTGTTACAAAGGAGCCAAGCCA
This sequence comes from Pogoniulus pusillus, assembly GCF_015220805.1. Classification (NCBI taxonomy): domain Eukaryota; kingdom Metazoa; phylum Chordata; class Aves; order Piciformes; family Lybiidae; genus Pogoniulus; species Pogoniulus pusillus. Next base: position 7,892,356 of record NC_087284.1, on the reverse strand, counting down.
GGGACTATCTTGAAATTTCTACTCCACTGCAGTGAGTAGAACAGACTTTCCCTAGGGCTCCAGGCTACCTATTTGTACGTGGGGCAAAGCCATTTGGTGGCTAAACTCTTCCAAGTTTTCTGATTCTCCTAAATGAATGAATCACCCATAGACATCCTTGTGAAGATTTTCCTGACTGAATTTCATTTGTATATAGTTTGGGTGGGGCTTTCCAGAAATAAAGTTAACTACATATTTTATAATTCCTGCCTCGTTAACTGCCACAACTAAATCAGATGGTTAATCTACTGTGCATCATTTTCATGTTTGCTTTATCTTTGAAATATCATCACCTCATCTTGATTGGTTTTGGGTTCAGTTTTCACAGTTTCTATCTGAGACCCTTCCTAGTGCTGGACTGGGCTGAAGGAATGGACAAATACGACCATTTTGGCCTAGACTGAAAAGATTCTTTAGAGATCCATTAGAAAGGGAGATGCTCCAAGGGAAATGTCCCATCATATTTCTGTCTAGTCAAGCTTCCTGGTGGCTCTAATTTACAGAAGCTTTACCTAGACATAAATCTCAATGGTGCAAACAAACCTTGAGCATCTTGATCACATCTCTTTTCCACTCCTGTGCAACGCTGGGAGCTGTGTAGGAAACTGAGCCATAAAGCCCCTTTATTGGGCCCTCAAGGACAGTACTGCCTTTTGGAAATACTCAGAGAAGCAGTCTGGGTTTATTCTTATCCACCTTCTCACCAGCAGAAAATAAAAAGAGCACAGGACAGAATCACAGGCTTGATCTATTGATACATCAGAGACCAAAATGGTACCCAAAGCAATTTCTTAGTCTACAGCTACAAAATCGGTTCACTGTAATGTAAAGGTCATTAATCATAATGACTTTACGTAGCAGAGTCAATTTCCTACCTGTTCCACTTCTAGATGAGAGCAGCTGAAGTTTTCTGCCAAGATGTTTCACTTTCCCATGTCGGTTTCACATCTCAGTGCAGAGGCGAGAGCTGGTACATTCAATATCTGAGCACATGAAATGCTCTTGGGAAGCACCATGCCATATCTCTGTTGTGGGTTTTTTGATTCTTAATCCCTTACACATTCTTCCCCACATTCATGCAAATGGGTAAGTTTTATAGGAAAAAACACTGAAAGAAACAGTTACCATGTCTTTTATTAGGGTGACAAAGCTGGTGAGAGGCCTGGAACACAGCCCTATGAAGAGAGGCTGAGGGAGCTGGGGTTGTTTATCCTGGAGAAGAGGAGGCTCAGAGGTGACCTCATTGCTGTCTACAACTACCTGAAGGGAGGCTGTAGCCAGGTGGGAGTTGGTCTCTTCTGCCAGGCAACCGCAACAGAACAAGGGGACACAGCCTCAAGTTGTGCCGGGGCAGATATAGGTTGGATGTTCGGAGGAAGTTCTTCCCAGAGGGAATGATTTGCCATTGGAATGGGCTGCCCAGGGAGGTGGTGGAGTCACTGTCCCTGGAGGTGTTACAAAAAAAGACTGGATGAGGCACTTAGTGCCATGGTCTACTTGACTGGATAGGGCTGGGTGATAGGTTGGACTGGGTGAGCTTGTAGGTCACCTCCAACTTGGTTGATTCTGATTCTATTCTATTACCATAAAGTCCATTTACATAGCAACAGCTCCTCCAGAAATGAAGACCTACTGAGAGAAAGAGGAACACCAAACTTCCTGCCCTGTTAAAGAAGAGGCATGCCAGTGGATAAGCAAAAGCCTGGAGTACTACTGACAGAAACCTCCCTTGCAAGGGGCACAAGAATAGTCCTGTGAAATATATGAGAGAGAAAAAACATCCTCTCACACTACCTGCCAGACTTTCCCACTTCCCAGAAAGTAACTGTACGTCTGATGATGCAGAAGAGACAGTGAATGCGTTAGCAAGCAGGTGTATGAGTGGAGTGACCAAAACTTTTAATGCAATAGTCAATTCTCCCCTGTGCTGAAGAGAGATTTGCATCACAGGACCAGAAAGACTATCAATGAGCCTAATACGGAAAGCTGCAGCACTCCAGAAAAGCAGGAAGAACAACATGTATGCAAAGTATCATGTGGAAATTGAAGGCAAAGCTCCAATTTGCCTCTTTTCTACTCTAATTTAGAGCAGAACTTGGAGGTTGGAATAGATGACTCTTAAAGGTCTCTTCCAACCTAAAGGATTCTACGATTCTATGATTTTGGAAATCCAAGGACTACAGGAATAGTTTAATACAATTATTTCAAATAAAGGAGATACAAAAGACCACCACTGAAAATCCAGACAACAACAAAATTCTTAAGGGTGATTCCGATTTGTCTCCATCCACTACTTTTAACTTTTGTTCTCAGAGCCTCTTCGCAGCCATTTACCTATTCTCATGCTACTCTCCTATGTTCTGTATGATAACCATTTTCAGCCCTCTACATGTTCATAAAAACCCCTGTACTTGCAATAGCCTCTGAGTGTTTTTCTTGCTTTCTAGTCACCAGGAAACGTAGCTTGATTAATTTAGAGCTCTCTTATCATAAATGTGGAAGCAAACAAGAAAATTAAATTAGCTTCATTTTACATTTAGGTCTGTAAGTACTTCAATGACTACTCTTAATCTGCCACTGGTGTCTCTTACACCACTCTGTGATACACTCATATCCTTACCTCAGATTACTGCAGTAAGACTTGATGCTCCCAAAAGTTCTAGTTACAGCTGGAGGACAGCCTTCTGAATTAGCTCTTAATAGACACAGGGCATCTCACAGCAAATACCTTGTGATACCTCTGTGTCCAGAGAGCTTCCAAGACAAAACTTTCTGTTGGGATCTGATTACAGCTACCAACCAGGTGCTGTGTTTTGTGTCAAATGGAGCTTTGTCAAGGTGTTGTAGCCTTAAATCTATCTCTGTTCACTATTGTTGACATTTTCAAACAGCAGGGTGCCCCATTTCCAGAAAACAGAGATCCTCTACAATTCAACTATTGTGCTTTGCTGCTTCTCTCTTTATATTTTCACCTCAGGTCTAAAGAATTAGTATGAACTATTAAGATGATCAGAGGTCTGGAGCACTTCTCCTATGAGGAGAGACTGAGAGAGTTGGGGCTGTTCATTCTGGAGAGGAGAAGGCTCCGAGGAGACCTTTCTGTGGCCTTTCAGTATCTTAAGGGGACCTACAAGAAAGCTGGGGAGAAACTTTTTAGGATGTCAGGTAGTAACAGGACTAGGAGGAATGGAACAAAACTAGAAATAGGTAGATTCAGATTGGATGTTAGGAAGAAGTTCTTCAGCATGAGGGTGGTGAGACGCTGGAATGGTTTGCCCAGGGAGGTGGTTGAGGCCCCATACTTGAAGGCATTTAAGGCCAGGCTGGATGAGGCTTTAGACAGCCTGATCCAGTGTGAGGTGTCCCTGTCCATGGCAGGGGGGTTGGAACTAGATGGTTCTTGTAGATCCTTGTAGTCCCTTCTAATCCTGACTGATTCTATGATTCTATAACTATGTAATACCTGTCTAGAAAGCAGAGCTTTTACTTTTCTACCAGTGAATAATTAATCTCACCTTCCCTGTCAGTGTTTAGCTATATTTTATATGAAGCTAAGTCAACGGTGAGAAAAGGCACAGCAACTCTGGTTCCCCTGTTTACTGACATGCTTCTGGGAACATCAGCACATTCAGTGGAACAGAGACTACAGTTTTCAGTGACAGAGACTTCGGTTTAGTGAGTGGCAATGCTGTACAGAAAGACATTGCAGAATAATAGATATACCATATTGTTTATATTGGAAAACATGTTTAAGATCATTGATTCCAGCCATAAACCAAACACTCCTAAGTCCACCACTAAACTATGTCCCTAAGAACCACAGCTTTTAAGTGCCTCTTTTAAATATCTCCATGGATGATGGCTTAACCACATCACTTGGCAGCCCATTCTAGTGCCTCACAGCACTTTTGGTGAAGTAACTTTTCCAGTCTAAGCCTCCCCCAGGACAAATTGTGGCCATTTACTTTCATGCTGTCAGTTGCTGCTTGGGAAAAGAGAGTGACACTCACCTTGCTACAGCCTCCTTTCAGGTAGTTGTAGAACGCCATGAGGTCTTCCCCTGAGCCTTCATTTTGCCAGACTAAACAATCCCAGCTCTATCAGCTGCATCCCACAGGACTTGTTCTCTAGATCTTTCATGAGTTTTGCTGCCTGCTTTTAGACGTGCTTCAGCACCTCAATGTTCTTCTTGTAGTGAGGGGCCCAAAACTGAATCCAGTATGCAAGGTGCAGCTTCAAAAATGTGTAGCTCTACCATTAAAAAGGAATAATCACTTCCCTAGTCCTGCTGGCCACACTCTTTCTGATGCAAGCACAAAAGACTCACCTTCTGATTCACCTGTTATAGTATATGTCTGAACTCCAAAGCCAAGGACCAAAAGAAAAAAAAATTAAGAATAAGATAATTGCAGTCATTTCACTCCCACTCTTTGTGTCTGGGAAGCTTTGCTCTGTAGTTTCCAGTCTGATCTTCTGCTCCTTCACTATACATGTAATATTCTCAATTCACATTAGCTCATTTGGAAGCTGATGCTCAGGCTGTCCTCAGCAGCTAATTAAGTTCTTTAGCTTTCAGTCTCCAGCTGGCCTCAGGGACTCCATCACCCTACTTGGATGTACTTGTTGTGCCTGTTGTGCAAAATCCCAGACCCAAAAGTCACATTTTTTAGCTCCATACACAACTCACTGGAAGACATAGGCCATGCAAAAAAAGCATCCCAAATATCCTGCAGGTTGAGCAGAGTGGCATATGGGCTTGCATCTAGACAAAGAAGTAAGTATCTCTTAATTCTTGCTCCTTCACATAGCTCTCTGACAGAGTTGCAGAGGCCAGAGGTCCCAGCTCTAGATAAATAAATCTGAATCCTAAGCCAGGAGCTATCAGGGCTCCTGTAAAAAGCTTTAAACTAGATTGGAAGCAGACAGAGCACAAACCCAGGCTTGCTAGAAATAGGCCTGAGGACACCATACCAGTGTTTGAATGATGATCTGCTAGTGAGGTCTAGAGGGAGGGAACAGAGACCCACACAGCAGCAATGATGCTGGGGGTCACTGATGAATTAACAACCACAGAAGCACCTGAGAACAGCCAGGCAGGAATTAGGACTTTTCTCTTCAAAAAAGTGGCAAGGCTTTTAGACCAACTGTAGTGCATCTACACTGATGCACATGGCTTGGAAAACAGAAAGGAGCTGGAAGCCATTGTGTATCAGGAAAACCATGATCTAGTGGCCATCACAGAAACATGATAGGATGTCTCAGGCAACTGTAGTGCCACAATCACAGAATCACAGAAACGTTCAGGTTGGAAAACCCCCTCGGGATCACCAAGTCCAACCAATATCCCTACTCTATAAGGTTCATCCTAAACCATATCCCCAAGCACCACACCCAAATGATTTTTAAACACATCCAGGATGGGTGACTCTACCACCTTCCTGGGCAGCCCATTTCAATGCCTGACCACTCTCCATGATTTTCTTTCCCTAATGTACATCAATGGCTACAAACTCTTCCAAAGGGATAAGCAAGGAAGGAGAGGTGGTGGGGTGGCCTTGTATCTCAGGGATTGTCTTCACTGTATTGCGGTTAATGAGTGTGTATGGGTAAGAATCAGGAGGAAGGCCAACAAGGCAGATGTCCTGGTGGGAGTTTGGTGTGGATCACCTAACTGGGATGAAGAGACAGATAAAATATTCTTTAGGTCTCATGATGACTGGCCCTTTTTCATGTAGGGGACTTCAACCCCCCTGGTGTCTGATATGAGTAGAACACAGCAGAGAGCAGTCCCAGAGCTTCCTACAGTGTACAGAGGACATCCTGACACAGCTGGTGAGGGACTCAACTAGGGAGGGTACCCTGCTGGACCTGCTGTTTGTGAGCAGTGAAGGACTTGTGAACAATGTAAGGGTTGGAGGCCATCTTGGGTATAGCAATCATTCAATGATAGAGTTATCAGTTGGTGCAGAAGTGAAAATGGGGTTCAGCAGAAATGCCACCTTGGACTTCTATCAGGCAGAGGTTGCCCCTTTTTGGAGACTGGTTGACAGAGAGCCTTGAGACACAATCCTAAAAGGCCAAGGAGTCCAGGAAGACTGGACATTGCTAAAGAGGGAAGTCTTAGAGGTGCAGGAACAGGTTGTCCCCATGTGCCAAAAGATGATTCAGCATGTGAAAAGGCCAACCTGGCTGAATAGAAACATTTGATTGCAACTTAGGGATAAAAGGAAAGTCTGTGGTCATTGTAGAAGGGGCAGGCCACTAGTGAGGACTACAAGGGAAGGTCATGGGGCACATCACCTTGAGTACCATTATGTAGCATGTACAGGGCAACCAGGTGATCAGGCTCAGTCAGCATGGGTTCATGAAAGGCAGGTCCTGATTGATGTCTCTTTCTACAGCAAGGTGACCCACTTAGTGGATGAGAGAAAGGCTGTGGATGTTGTCTACTTGGACTTTGGTAAAGCCTGTGACACGACACTTTCTACAGCACCCTCCTGGAGAAATTGGCTGTAAATTGCTTGGATGGGTTAAAAGCTGGCTGGATGGTTGGGCCCAAAGAGTGGTGGTGAATGGAGTTAAATCCAGTTGGCAGCTATCACAAGTGGTGTTCCCCAGGGCTCAGTGTTGGGGCCAGTCCTCTTTAATATCTTTGTAAATTATCTAGACAAGAGAATCAATGCATCCTCAGTAAGTTTGCAGATGATACTAAGCTGGGTGGGAGTGTTGAGCTGCTTGAGGGTAAGAAGGCTCTGCAAAGGGATCTGGACAGGCTGAATCAATTGGCCAAGGACAATTGTATGAGGTTTAACTAGGCCAAGTGCCAGGTCCTGCAGCTGGGTCACAAAAGGCCCAGGCAATGCTACAGGCTTGGGGAAGAGTGGCTGGAAAGCTGCCTGGCAGAAAAGGACCTGGGGGTGATGGTTGATAGCTGGCTGAACATGAGCCAGCAGTGTGCTCAGGTGGCCAAGAAGGCTGACAGCCTCCTGTCTTGTATCTTGGTCTTTTGTCTTTAAAATGCTTCCAAATATATTCACCAGATGATTCAGTTTCTTCTTCAAACTTCTTTTCCTTTCTGAGGCTATCCAGCCAGATCTTTGCTTGACATCCCAGTCATCATATTGCCAGCCACTTTACTGCATGCTGCTCTTTTCAGAAATAAATAAGTCTCCTTAGAGTGCAAAGCAGCACATTTTCATATGCAAGGAAGATTCAGAGAGTATGCATGAAACTCAGAGCAGCTGTTTTGACAGCCTGTAGATCTGAGAAGCAGTAGCAATAATTGCTTGAAAGGTAGAATACAAAGATATTTGGAAGTCATAAGCAGGAAAGCAATGATCAAAGAGGAGGATAAGCAAAGTAATAGGATTAGCTCTAGGTGGAAGAATCTGATGTGATTGCAACACAACGAGAAAAAAGATAAAAGAAAAAAAAACAACACTAAAAAGGCTTTGGTGAAATTCTGAGTTTGGATTAAGAAGACTAAAATGAACTTCTGCAACATGCTTAAGATCTTCAAATGTCCTTGCTCCACCTTGGTTCCATTTTTGTGCAAGCCTTATGGCCAATACCCAGCTACTATATTTCTGAATTTTGTTCTAAGTGTAAAGAAGTTGACAAATCTCCACAGTAAGTTTGTGAATCTATAGCAAGCTAGAAAATTAATTAGCATTCAAGCATCTCAGCTGCATGGAGACAGACTTTGCTATTGGTTTCTATGCTCTAATAACACACATGAGCTTTCCTACTTGAGATTGGCATAAAACAATTATTGCTGGCATAAAAACTAAATAATATTGGGGATTGCATTTCACTTCCATAGGGTTATATCAATTTTCAGGGTATAATTTGAAGCTTCTTGAATCCTTATTTCAATTTCATGTAAAGAAGTCAGAATACTCAGTTTGTAGTAAGTACAAATTTACACGTAAGAGACGCTTGCACTTGTTTTCCTTCAGAATCAATTTTCTGTTATTTCAGAATTAGTATCAGTTATAAAAGAAAGAGGGTTTGGGTTTTTTTTAATACAAGATATTGAGATAAATGAACCCTTGTAAAGTCAGCATATTCAAATCAAGCAGGAATTCAGTCCATGAGAAATCCAGACATCTCTAGAAGTGGTTCTAAATTACACAGCAGGATGCTGTAACACAGAATTCCTTAAAATAAAACATGTTCAAAATGTAGTAACAATTCACCTGTTTGAAATAAGAATATTATGGAAACTATTTGAAAGAATCTACTGCCTGGCCAAAAAGAATCTGTATTTGTGATACTTCATATTTGTAGAATCATAGTCAGGGCTGGAAGGCACCACGAGGATCATCTAGTTCCAATCCCTCTGCCATGCCCATGGACACCTCACACTAGAGCAAGCTGGCCAGAACCCCATCCAGCCTGGCCTTAAACACCTCCAGGGATGGGGCCTCAACCACCTCTCTGGGTAACCCATTCCAGGGTCTCACCACTCTCACAGTAAAGAACTTCCTCCTCACAACCAGTATGAATTCATTTGTCCTGTCTGAAGATTCAGCTTTGAATTGTGAAATATTGGTTAATGTTTTGTTTCCTTACTCTCCTTTAAAAAATATGGTTTCTTTTCCTGGCAAGCACTGGAAATCCTTTTCCCACAAACTTCAGATAAACCACAGATCTCAAAAGGCAGTAAAAGTAGAGCAACATAAATGACAGAATTTGACAGGGGGAAACATATTATTTGTTTAAAACTAAAGGCCAAGAATTCATAAAAAAGCAGCTGAAAATTTCTCCCCACATTTGGACATATGGGGTAGCCTCTTCTCCCAGCCAGCCAGGGACAGAAGCAGGGGACAGAGGCTGAAGCTGTGCCAGGGCAGGTTGAGGCTGGATGTGAGGAGGAAGTTCCTGGCAGAGAGAGTGATTGGCACTGGAATGGGCTGCCCAGGGAGGTGGTGGAGTGACCATCCCTGGAGGTCTTCAAGAAAAGCCTGGATGGGGCACTTAGTGCCATGGTCTGGTTGACTGGGTAGGGCTGGGTGCTGGGTTGGACTGGATGATCTTGGAGGTCTCTTCCAACCTGCTTGATTCTATGATTCTATGATTCTATATGCAGCTGCAAGTAGACCATGGTGGGCAGCCTTCTGCGCAAAGCTAGCCACAGCTTTGAAGTGATGCTATCTGCACTTTCTTTGTGGGAAGCTGATGCAAACACTACAGAAGCTTTCAGCCTCTGGAGAGAGTGTTCCCTTTATCATGCTTTCAGACAATGAACTTTTGGCATAGAGAAGGTACAGCTCTGCTACACAAGATGCATTAAAGAAACTGCAGTGAAGTACCTCCTACTTTTCCCCAGACTTGCTCTCATTTCCAGCAACTTTTTGTACCTTCCTGAGCTGCAACACAGTTTGTTCTAATCCCTCTGCACCTCTAAGGAAGGAGATTCAAATAAATCTTTCCATCACACCTGAGTTGTATCAAATTCTTTCTCTTCCTGTGACAGTTCCAAGCTTTATGTTTTCTTAGCTGCAGTGTTTCCCTCCTGCCCTCCCTACTATGCTTTCCATCATGTTCGCCTCCTCACAGATAAGGAGAGCTCTGAAGGGACAAACAGGAAAATGGCAGAAGAATGTAGAGAAAGAATTTTTGAGTAAGAAGCAATACAGAGCTGTCATGCACTGAGTCAAACCTGTTGTTGTTATTCATGCCAGGCTGCAGTCATGCCAGCTTCAAAAAGTGGAAGTGTTAACTGGAGCAAAGTATTATTAGGCTTGAAGTTCAGCTTACTGCAATATGGGAGGCTTCCTGTTCTGGTTGCTGCTTCTGGGATCCAGCTTCTTGAGTATGGGTTTTTTTTTTTCTGCAGGCATGGTGGCAGAAACAGTGGGAGTCAGGAGGCTGCTGGGTTTGGTTTTCTGGTTTATGCTGTTACGGTTCCCCCCCCCCCCATGTGTTTCACTGCATTTCTTTTGCAAATAGGCTAAGCTAAAGTAGTCATGTATTGTATTACTAATTAATTAGATTATTAGCTAAGGTAATTGTGCATTATGATTATGATATCTTATGTTGTATTAAACTCTTGTCTCTTTATCTCAACCCTAACTTGTGTGTGTTCCTCTTCCCCTCACTTTTGTGTTGGCTAGCCCTTGCACTAAACCATTATGACAGCCTAAGTTAGTGGGGAGGAATAAATTGGGTGAAGAAAAAGAGATAAAGGAAGGTTAAGGCAGAGCTTTCTGTTGAGGATTTAGAACCTGATTTTTATGACCATCTAGAAACCTGTGCAAACAGTACTGGGTCCTTTGGGTTCTTTCAAGCAGTCACTCTGACATTAACAAGAAAAAACAATTATGAGATGTCATAACAGAATACTGCAATTTTGGGTAAAAACCATGGTGAGAAGGTTATTCTAATTTCACAATGCACTTTGTGTAGGTCTATTGGAACAACAGTAGCATTTAAATGTCAAAGGTGAAATCCAGAATTCACTGAAGAAAGATAATTTCCAAGGGGCCAGAATTGGACCAGAGAGTTTCACAAGGAGGTTTATAATCTCTAAATACATATTGGTATTCCTACTACTGCTCCTTTATTAATGCTGCATAAATGCCCCTCAAAAACTAAAAGCAAGTAATACTTCATCTCAATCTGTTCCCTCAATGTGTTGGAATGAAAAGACGAAGAATTCTGACTTTTATCACTACTAAAAGAAGTCTTCTTAAGGTTTCACTGGCAATGCTTTAATGAACTGCTTCCATCTCTGAAGTCCCAGAAATTCCCCAAACAGGGAGGGGTGAGAGGGAGATACTCATCTTTCAGAGAAATTGCTTTAATTTCCTGATAAATTATTGCAAAATCCTATCACATACTAAGGAATTCAGCTTCCACTGTTCAGCAACTGTAATAATAACTAGTAAATGATCTAGGTATTATTTAGTCTAGAAACCCCTTGAGATGGTGACTACTGTACTTTTGTAAAGCACTTATTCCAGTGGGATCCAATAAGGCTATGGAATTTAGGAGTTACTGTAACAAAGACTTCCTCTTTAAATCAAAACAAATAACACAAAATCCTCCATACACATGCAGAGCAGTTAAAACTGTTTTAAATTTTGTTTTACAGAAAAGAAAATGGGACACAAAGAGTAATAAACCACTTGAAAAGAGGTCATTGTGATTCTGTAAAATCATTTAAGGAGTTTGCTGTAATGTTAGGACACTACTGCAGAGTTCACAGGATCACAGGATATTAGGGGTTGGAAAGGACCCAAGGACATCATCAAGTCTAACCGCCCTGCCAGAGCAGTACCACACAATCTAGCACAGATCACAGAGGAATGCACCCAGACAGGCTTTGAAAGTCTCCAGATAAGGAGCCTCCACAACCACTCTGGAGATCTTGTTCCAGTGCTCTGTGACCCTTACAGTAAAGAAGTTCCCCCTTGTGTTGAGGTGGAAACCTCTTGTGCTGCAATTTACACCCATTGCTCCTTGTCCTATCACAGGGAGCAAGTGAGCAGAGCCTGACTCCCCACTCCCAACTCCCAGCCCTCAGGTGTTTATAAACATTTATTAAATCCCCTCTCAGTCTTCTCCAGACTAAGCAGCCGCAGGTCCCTCAGCCTCACCTCATAAGGCAGTGCTCCAGTGCCCTAATCATCCCTGTAGCCCTCCACTGGACCGTCCCCAGAAGGTCCTTGTCTGTCTTAAACTGGGGAGCCCAATACTGCACTGCAGTATTCAAGGTGAGGTCTCACCAGGGCAGAGTAGAGGGGAAGGAGAACCTCCTTTGATCTGCTGAACATAGTCCTCCTAATACACCCCAAGATCCCACTGGCCTTCTTGGCCACAAGGGCACATTGCTGTCCCATAGTTAACTTGTTATCCACCAGGACTCCCAGGTCCCTCTCCACAGGGCTGCTCTGCAGCAGATCACCTCCCAACCTGTATTGGTGCAGTTTATTATTCCTCCCCAGGTACAGGGAGAAAGAGGTTGCATTAAACAAACAAAAAAAAAAACCACACAGATATGCTTGAAAATTATCAAAGACTTCAATATCCCCACATGGATGACAGCAGCTATAAATTGATGATGCCTTTGGGACAATCCAAGATTTATGCAATATACTTAAAATTAGCTATTACAGACTTGCTCTGGAGTTAACAGTGCAGTCCTATAGGGATGTTGTAGCAAAAGTTCTAAGCTGCACTGATTTTCTGGCCAAAAATCAGTGAGAGCTTAAATGTATTTCCTACTTCTGCACTTCTTGTGGCTAGAAACTGGGAGAATATTGGAAGAGTTTTAGAGCAAAGTGCATGTCAGGTAAAGAAAACATGGCTGCTAATGATAGTTAAGTGGATTAAGCAGTAAAAGCAGTGCAAATGGCATCTTAAAAGGGAAAAAAAGAAACAAGTACTGCTTCCTGAATCAAGTGCCATTATGATTTTAATATTCATCTCAGTAAAGTACATTTTTAGTGTAATTAGAAGCCAGGTTCTCATTAGAAGCAATGATTCAATCATTAAAATATCTATAGCTAGAAAGTTGATGCTTTTCTGCTTTCTGCTGCATTTCTAATGTTCCACTGTTTTTTTACAAGTTAGTGCCTGGGAAATATCAGAATGTGTTAGACAAATAAACTCTTAAGTAAATTAAGTTGAATCTTTGTTGTTAGTACAAGGAATATGAGTCTTCTGTTCATACTACTTTAACTGTTTAACATCACAGGATCACAGGACGTTAGGGGTTGGATATCATTGAGTCTAACCTCCCTGCCAGAGCAGGACAATACTATGTAACACAGATCACAGAGGAATACATGCAGACAGGCCTTGAAAGTCTCCATAGAAGGAGACTCCACAACCTCTCTGAGGAGCCTGTTCCAGTGTTCCATGACCCTTACAGTCAAGAAGTTTCCCCTTGTGTTGAGGCAGAACCTCTTTTGCTGCAACTTACACAATTTATGTATCAACCCTTTCAGAAGTTGAAACTCTTCCTAACTTCAGGCTGAATGGAATCCTCAAATTCACTTTGGAACCATTTTTTTTCTCTGTGTTTCTTATTATAAAGCAACAATAAATGGAAATTCAGAAGCTCATGTTAAGCTTTTTGGACTGGTTATTTCAAAGGATTATGTGACCTTTAAAGTATAGTAGTAGCTTGGAACAAATACTGAAAATTCCCTTAGCTGAACCTACCCAATTTCAGAGATACTCTGTGTATTATACTTCATGGGATAGGAAACTGCAGAAATCATTCCTTGCCTAAATTGGCCAACTGCAGTTCTGCAGTTCCTTTCAGTCACTTAGAGATGCCCACGAAGATTGCCAAAAGGAGCACACTTTCAGAAGGAACCACCACAGAGTGTCTCTTCTGGAAAAAAAATAAATAAAGGGGAGGGAGAAGAAGGATCCTAACACAATTTCCTTCTCAGACTGACTTTACAAATCAGGGGGTTTGCTTTAAAATCTTGCTTTAAAATCTTGATAGTTCTTCTTTGATTTCAATTTTAGAGGTGTACCTGAAAGAGGAATTAACTGCTGCCTTAAACTGCAAACTCTGTGGCACATAAAACCGTGTCAGCTGAGACAGCTATCACAGAACGGTTTGAGTTGGTAGGGACTTTACAGATCATCTAGTTCCAAACCCCCTGCCACAGGCAGGGACACCTTCCACTAGACCGGATTGTGCAAGGCCTTGGCCAACCTGGTCTTGAACAACTCCAGGGAGGCAGCATCCACAACCTTCCTGGGCTTTCAGTGTCTCACCACCCTTCCTGTAAGGAATTTCTATCTAATATCCAGTCTATTCACAATTCCTGCTTTCCAGGAAGCCTTCTGGACTCCCTTGGCTTAGCCAAATCTGGGAAACTGTGGGAAAGAATTACCTCAATAGTAGAAATTATACTTTTTTTTTTTTTTTAGAATCATAGAATCAGTCAGGGTTGGAAGGGACCACAAGGATCACCTAGTTCCAACCCCTCTGCCATGCCCATGGACACCTCACACTAGAGCAAGCTGCCCAGAGCCTCATCCAGCCTGGCCTTAAACACCTCCAGGGATGAGGCCTCAGTTACCTCCCTGGGCAACCCATTCCAGGCTCTCACCACTCTCATGCTGGAGAACTTTTTTTAAATGATTATTCAGATAACTTGTTTTATCTGCCTTTTCCAGGGGGAAAACAGATTTAATTATGGGGTGAATGTTGAACTCTCTATGACCTGTGTTATCATGAGAAATCTCAGAACTGCTCAGAGATGTTATCTCCAGAGATTTTTACAGCAAATGTTATATTCATAACCTGTTCTAATTACTCTGTACTTCAAAATGGTTGCTGCAGATATTGTATAAGTAAAGTGGCTTGTTTATGCTCTGCTGATAGTGGCTCCAAATGTATTTGGATTGCTATTTGTTTTCTCACCCTCACTCAGGTTTATCACTGTCTTCAACAGAGAATGAAGCTCTAACGAGCTCTATGTGTTCTTTTAACAAATATTAAGGTATGGCAAATTGAACATCTACATGATGATCAGTTTTCTTTTTGCTACCTGGAAACCCATAGAAATTACTTTTTATTGATGCATGACACAGCATATGCAAGATTTGCAATGCACTCCTGCTTTCTTGCCCAGCAGAGGCTACAGCCTGATCTGTGGGGTCCTGCAGATCTGGATCAAGGAGAATGTTCCAAGGTCAGATTTCGGTAGCTGACATTTCCACAAAAGGACTATCTGAAAATCAGCTAGGGAAAGGAATCATTCTGAGTATTGAAGTAATATACATAGGATGAGATTCAATTCTGCAGTGTTCAAAGTAATTAATTCAGAAGCTAATAACAGGTGTTGAAGCTCTTCAGCAGGAAAGAGGCCAGGAGGGGCACATTTGTGACTGATCAGTTCATTGCAGGGAAAAAAAAAACCCCACAACTATCAAACCACACAATCTGTGTACATGAGAGGCAAATAATTTAGTTGAGAAGTTGTCTGTGGAACTGAACTAAAAGGTGCAGAGCAATGTGACTTCACCTGAAATGCTGCTACACTGTTGTTGCCTACCATGCTGCTTACACCGTTGTTGCCTACCACGTTGTACCTGGTGCAGGTCCACCCAGCTCTCCCGGTCCCACCGCAGGGCACAGCCGAGTCCCTCAGCCACAGGCAGGCATGTCAGGGAAAGCCTGGGTAAGAAAGAGCAAAATCCTGCCTGGCATCCAGGGCTGAGGGAAACAGTGAGAAGCAGCACTGCCAGCTCCGAGGGGAGAGCGGGAGGAAGGGAGGAGTTGCTCCAGGCTGCCTAGCAGAGTCTCCCCTGCGGATCCGGGAGAGACTTTTGCTTCCTGATTCTCGTATGTTACATTACAGCCGGTTATTGGGGAAAAGTGGAGAGCACCAGCACCCAGTCCCAATTCAAGCAGACTGCCTCCTAGGCTAGGCAAATCCACGAGTCCCTTTTCTCCAGCAGAACTGAAAACGAAAATCCTTACTCCTGCAAAGTGGAGACAAAACCTTGACACAGAGGAACGTGCCACGATTAAATAATGCAGCTAAAACACAGAGTGCTGAAGTGATTAGAGTCATAGATATTTAAAGAGACAAATCTTGTTTTCCCAGATGAATTTCAAATAGAAGAACATAGCTCTAATGATCCTGCAGTCTCCTCTCTCCAGCAAGCTAGATGAACGTATTTGTCTTTCACAATGCTCATTTCTATGGCTCTCTGCTGAAAAGCTGCTGGAGCCATAGGCAAACAGGAAACTGATTCAAATACTCAGAAGGAACAGAGCATCTGGGAATGGGGAAATTATCTACAGAGGAGGTTTGCCAGCAATTTTAATAAATTACACTTTAAAAGATAATACCATGAAATGAAAAAGTCATCTTTAATTAAAAGCTCCATTTGAAAAAGCGTGCATATACATTTAGATGTATTAAATAAGCACAGAGGAACTGCTAAGCAGGCTCAGAGTTGCTAAAACTCTGGACTAAGTTAATTTTTTTAATTGGCTTTCTAAATTAAATTTATAGCTTAATGAGGTCACAGCTGTCTTAAGTAGTCTCAGTCCAAATAATTGCAAAAGAGATGTGCAGCAGTTTTGGAAACGGCAAGAAAACTCTTGATGTAAATTTCTCTGAGCCTGGGGTTGCACAAAGAAGTGAGACTGCTAATTTTAAGAATCAACTGGGACTTCAGAAAGTTGTTTGCAGAAAGAGCATCATCAGAATTCATGTATCTTTAAGTTAGTTGTCTGGTCCCTTTATAGCCTAAAGGAAGAAAGAGAGACTTTCAAGGCAATGTTCTTGTGCCACTTTCCACTGGACCATCTCTCCATCTGTGGACTACAGAGGGAATATTTGGAGTCCAATATAATAATTTACAGTCCTCAAGTAACTGAAGAGAGACAAAACAAAGGTCAAGTGAGATTTGTGTCTTGCTCAAAGTAGCATCAGCAATTTCTTGCATTATTGGCAGAGCATTTCTGCATAGCTAGAATCATGTCTTATGGGAGAGGGAAAGGTCTTTCATAAACTCTATCAGATTTTTGGGCAGACAATTTAAATATATTAATTTAGTGCCCAATCCCCCTCCCCTCCCTGCTTTAAGCTTTAATCTTCCTTCTTTTGGCATTTTTTTTATTCTCTACTTAGTGGAACCAGGTAGGGATGTGCTACTGAAATGTTTATTGTTTCTTTCAGAAGAAAATAACTAGAGTTGATGTAGTAGATATATTTCAACTTCTTCCTCACTGCAACCGTCATGATGTGGCTTTACTCTGCTTTCGTGAGACACCACCTGGAGTACTGTGTACAGTTCTGGAACCCCCAACACAAGAAGGATATCAAACTGTTGGAGCAATTCCAGAGGAGGCCATGAAGATGATCAGAGAGCTGGAGCACCTCTCCTATGAGGACAGGCTACAAGAGTTGTGACTCTTCAGCCTGCAGAAGAGAAGGCTTTGAGGAGACCTTGTGATAATCTTCCAGTATCTGAAGTGGGCCTACAGGAAGGCTGGGGAGGGACTATTTACAAGGTCTTGTAATGACAGGATCAGGAGGAATGGGTTTAAACTGGCAGAGGGGAGATTTAAGCTAGATACTAGGAAGAAGTTCTTTACAGTGAGGGTGGTGAGACATTGGAATGAATTGCCCTGGGAGGTTGTGGATGCTTCCTCCCTGGAGGTGTTCAAGGCTAGGTTAGATGAGGTCTTGAGTGATCTGTTCTAGTGGGAGGTGTCCTTGCCTATGGTTGGAATTGGATGATCTTTGAGGTCCCTTCCATCCTAAACCATTCTATGCTTCTATGATTCTAATATTATTTCCTAAATCTGAGAGAAGCTAAGAGGGATGTATTGTGAGCAGCGTGGTGAATGGAGTGTCCCAAGTGAAAGATTAGGGGTGTAAGAGACCAGGTTTCTCAGCTGCTGGGCTACCAAGGGACTCTGATGCATAAAGTCAAATGACTTGCCTTCTCTCCCTGTAGATAAATTGAAGCTAAAAATACTGAGAACCACTTTAAGTCCTTCCTGCTCTTTGACAGAGGTCCAAATGTTGTCACAGTTTTATAAGAAAAGGTACCCACAACTGAAAGATAAGCTTCTGCCTGCAGAGCCAGGTAGCAAACATTAGGCTGTCATGAATAGCTTTTCATTGTATGTCTGTCTCTAATTAGGGAACAAGCAGCTTGAGGTAACAAGGCATTTGCAAGAAAATTAATAGGACTGCTTATCTAGTTAATTCACTAATCATCATCCAGAATTAAAACCAAAATCATTCTGTACACTTCATTTTAGCTTTTAAAAGCAGAACTTTCCAGGTCTTCTACCAGTTTTCACTATGTTTTTAATACTTTCTGAGAATAAGTTAATTAAATTTTCTGTGCCCTTGCATAAAAACTGATATTGCTGAGGTGTTCATAGAATCCTGTGTACTCATACTGTAGATACTAGATACACTTAGATACAAAGGTGCTAAAATGAGAGAACTGAGGTCCCTATCATATTCTGTGGAGGGTGCTTTAGCATGAAATTAAGAATGTGTCAAATAGATGCTTGAAAAGGTGAACTGGCTTCAAGCAGCGGTAACACACAGGACTGCCAGATACAGAACATGGATTTACAGACGTGTCAGCCAGCAGCACCTCTTCCACAGGATAGGATTGCCTCAGCAAAACTCATCTGCTCCACAGTATCATCAGAGTTATTGAGGCCAAATCAACACATGCCTTGACGTGTCTGTGATGATCCTGGAAGTGGATTCCATCTGCTAACAGCACACTTCAGAACAGAGGGCAGCTTGTTTCTATCAAGGAGAGATTTTCTTCTGAAGCACAGAGTCCTTGCTACCCATGGCACCTTAGAACAAGCAAGGACTAAATGCTCAGACTGAAATTCCATTTTCATCTTCATCAAGCACATTTCTCAGTGAGTCTTCACCTTGGTGCTGGCACTGTCAATGTTAATACTGTACCTGCTTCATGGCTCAGTGGAAGGTGCTAGTCTACCTGGATGCCAGCCTACAATATCCAGGGCTAACTGATGCTCCAGGGAGCAATTTCAACTTTACAAAAGATACTTTTGGACATGCATTAATTATCATCTGGGGAAAAAAAAAACAAACCACAAACCAAAAAAAAAACAAGCACTGATTGTCTGTGTAGCAGGCATTTGAAAAATCTTGTTGTAAGCTGTAACTGTAACAACAGAATTGCTGCTGCTTGTGGAGTAGAAGGGATAGAGTTCAAAATTATGAATGCAAATTATTGGTTGCAGTAACCTTTATGAAAACATCTGCTAATTCCAGAGTACCTCTAATCCATCAAGAAAGAAGCCTATACTCTGTTTTCAGCTGTATATAATTTAATGGATTGCTATAATTACTTGAACAGATAAGGAATGGTGTCAGACAATATGTACTGTAAATCAGGCAAGTTATTTATTTTGTCAGCAGTTGGAAGGTAAAGCTGCTCCAGTTTGTTGGTATTTCACATTCATCATTACATTTATTTGCTTACTTACAAAGGATATGAAGTGCTCCTTCTCTTTCCAGCCAAATAAATTACAAAGTAGATAACACAAACATTAGACAAAAATGTGAATTGCATATGAATGGGAAACAAAGATGAGAGGCAGAAGACTCAGAAAGAATTGCTCACTTTAAGCCAAATTCTGCTGAGAAAGAGAATCTGAAGGCTTGGAAGTTTGTATTGCATGTTGTGTACACAGCAACACATCCAGGCTGTTTAATATTTGCCAGGCAGATCACAAAGCCCTCGCAGGCTACAGCAGCATATAATCTCCTTGAACGTTTTCCTGAGCTCCTGACTCCGGAATGCATAGATAAGGGGATCGATGATGGAATTGCACATGATGAGGATGAGGTAGAAATTAAAGTGGGACATGAAGCATACACAGTAAGGGTTGTAGGGGCAGGAGATATAGAAAATCAGGTGAAGGAAAAATGGAGCCCAGCACACAACAAAGACTCCAATCAAAATGGTGAGAGTGATGGCCCCTTTCATGTTGGCCCCTTGGCGAATAGGGCCAGTCCCAGGAAGAACAGCAATCTTTTTGATGTGCATCCGTGCCATCATAAACATATGGACATAGAGGGATGCCATGAGAATGAGCATAGTGAAGAACATGCTAATGAGACAGATGATGACAACACTACTGTCAGAGTAAATGATGAACAAAATGCCTGAGACTGTACAAGCAGCCCAAATGCATGTGATGATGACGCCTACACGCTTCACCGTCATGATATTATGGTACTGGAGGGCGTAAAAGATAGTAAAATACCTGTCCACTGCTATTGAGAGCAGACTGCAAATTGATGCAAGCAAGGAACTGCAAATCACTGAGTCAATGACATTGTCAATGTTTATGGTAAAGCTCTGTGCATCTGTGTCTGTATTGTTTAGCAGCGTGATGACAATAGTTTCTGATCCATTAGAGACACTCACTAGCATATCAGCCACTGCCAAGCTACAGATGAAGAAGTACATGGGTGAATGGAGGTTCTTGTTCTTGGCTATTGCCACAATGACCAAGACGTTCTCCAGCAAGCTGATGATGCCCAAAGTCACAAACACTTCGGGGGATACAAAGAGTTGCTCATAGCAGCCTCCTGAGGAGTGGCCCTTTGCACTGGGCTCGCTGGCACCTCCATGCGGTCCATAGCTGTGGTTCCAGAAATGGAGAGGCTGGAGTGTCCCACGGTGCTGGGTGAAATTCATCTTACGGAGATGCCCCTTCAGCTTCCTGCTTTTAAAACTCCTGTCCCTTTTGCATTCCTTTGAAAACCTTCTTTTGCTTTTCGGCTTGGGAAGAAAACAAAAATAAGGCAGCACTGAGGCAGGCAGCAGTTCAGAGCACTTTGACTGCCGTTACAAAATCAGGTTTCAAACTCAGAAATACTGCTTTATGCTCTCACAGATGCAGTTTCTGATCATCAGCACGTTTGCCTTGGCGGTGCATGTCACAGAGTCCAAACAATCTGTACATTTGCATCAGATTCTCCCCTATGGTCAGCTCCTCTTTAGTTCACTTGTATGCTGCAAGGCTTTTTTGCTCCCCTCCACTAAAAGTGGCAAACGTAAAATGCCCAAGGGACTGAAGCAGAGCAGAAACTAATTTCAAACTGCAAGCACCGGTCTGGCTGTCAGATAGTGCATGCCGGCTGCCTGCTTTATGGTGTGTGGAGGAGAAAAATATTCAGGGCACTCTCCGCCTCTGCTTTGCCTTCCAGCCAATGGGGCTCAGGAGCCGCAGAAAGTCGGGGGGCTGCTGTTTCTGAGCCTCTCTGGAACATCGCACAGCACGGGAGAGGCAGATGCAGCACAAGCTACCAGCAGCTACAGGAAAGCAGATGTACTTCCAGAGATGTGCTTCCTTTCTTTTACTTGAAATAGTATTTTAATCCAGATTTTTAA
Source organism: Pogoniulus pusillus (assembly GCF_015220805.1). Taxonomy (NCBI): domain Eukaryota; kingdom Metazoa; phylum Chordata; class Aves; order Piciformes; family Lybiidae; genus Pogoniulus; species Pogoniulus pusillus. The sequence continues at coordinate 7,871,416 of NC_087284.1, read as the reverse complement.
CCAGCAATCTTACAGAACTGTGCTGGCAGTCTTACAGGATTGCTGCAGCTGAACTGATGGCTTTTTAGCTTTTCAGACTGATTGATTTACTCTTGCATAAAATTGCTCTGACTTGTATATGTGGTAGGATCAGATAGGGAAGCAAGAGAATACTTCTTCTATACTTCTTCTGTATTTCATCAAGAAATATCTGAGAGGTGGGTGTCAAGTGGATGGGGCCAATCTCTTTTGGGTGGTGCACAGTAATAAGACAAGGAGCAATGGGTACAAGTTTCAACGTAGAAGGTTTCACCTCAACATAAGGAGAAACTTCTTTACAGTGAGGGTGACAGAGCACTGGAACAGGCTGCCAATAGAGGTTGTGGAGACTCCTTCTCTGGAGACTTTCAAAACCTTCTTGCATGCACTCCTGTGCAGACTGCCCTAGGGGATCCTGCTTTTGGCAGGGGGGTTGGACTCAACGATCTCTGGAGGTCCCTTCCAACCTCTAAGATTCTGTGGTTCTGGGATTCCTGGTTCTCTCTCCCTGATCTCCCTTTCACTACTAACTTTTCTATGCTTTATTTGTCCATTTGCAAGATGTGTTCTTGCAAGGTTGTGTCATACTCTCTAAACTTCTTATAGTTTATAAATAATTTAGACTATCTAAGGACAAAAAACAGAACAAAGAGACAAAGTCACAAATGGCTTAATTATCCTAAAGAAAGCAGGTAGGTGTTTTTGTTTTTTTCCCAGGTGCCTTCTTCACCTTGTTTCCAGGAAGGAAAAGATGCTAGCATTGATTGCAGAAACCCTGTTGCCATCAGGAACTAGGATGTTGGGCAGAAAAAGTCAGTATTTAGTAAAGATGAAGAAGAATACAGCACAGTAGTACTGTATTAGCTCATACTATAGTAATGACACATATGCATCAATAAATCTGCTAAATGCCCGTCTGGAAAGATGTTCCTGTGCTTACCTGGCATAAGCTGTACACCAGCTTGTGTGCAGTCTGCCAGGGAAAACCCTTGAGAATAAAGAGGAAAGGAATGCCAAATTAATGTGAAGAGACAGGGACAAAAGTATTTTTTTCTGTTTGCTCTTCTAGCCAATATTGTGATTGCAGTATTCACAACAAATATACTAGGCACATCCTAAAGTACAAGTGGATTTTAAAGCTCTTGAAGCTACAAGGAAGTCAGTCACTACACGTGAAATTAATGTTTGAAAGGAAATTAGTTGAATTAACATTTCCAGTCAGCTACTGGAAAGGCCATGGAGTGGTCTGTATCTGATGCAAGAGTCTATTTTCTTCAGCATCTCAAACTTTTTTATCTTCTATGTATCAGATAGTTTTAAAACACACAGCCATAAAGATACAGGCATACAGCAAGAGTGTGGAAGCACAGCTGTCTGTGTTCAATATCCCAGCCACAGGGTGAAGCACGATTTTACTTTCACATTTGGATTTGCTGTAGACCTGTGGTTATAAAGACCTATATCAGAATAAAAGCCTCTGTCAATTATTTCTGGGCCTCTCCCCAGACAGATTGCTTCATAAAGTTGAAACATAAACATCCAAGACAAACAAAATAACCTGCAGCACAGAAAACACACATTTATCAGTCTGGAAAACATCACTCACCAGCAGCATTCTTACAATGAAAGAATAGCTTGCTGCTGAGAGGGTGAGATTTATTTTCTTATCAAGATACAATGCAAGCCAGGATTCACAAAGATTTATTATCTAGTTACTGATCCCTGGGCCACTGTACACTAACTCCTGCCACAGACAGGACTTGCATACCTAACTGTCATGGGCATAGTTACAATGTGAGAGCAGTGAGAAAATTGATATCAAGACTGGTGTGGGAGAGAAGCATCTCTTCAGACAAGGCGTTTTTCTATACCTGCAGCCAGAAATACAGAGTCAAGTTATCCCAGGGAAGAAGCCTGTAAGCATTCCTACCCTTATCACCCCAGTCTGTGCTGGAAGTGCCCAGGTGGGGGTTGGTCTCTTCTCCCAGGCAACCAGCAACAGAATAAGGGGACACAGTCTCAAATTGTGCTGGGGGACGTCTAGTCTGGATGTTAGGAGGAAGTTCTTTACAGAGAGAGTGATTTGCCATTGGATGGGCTGTCCAGGGAGGTGGTGGAGTCACTGTGTTCAAGAAAAGATTGGATGAGGCATTTAGTGCCATGGTCTAGTTGATTGGACAGGGCTGGGTGATAGGTTGGACTGGATGATCTTGGAGGTTTCGTCCAACCTGGCTGATTCTATGATTCTATGATCTGCACCCTTCACCTACTTAGATGGAGCTAGAGTAGGAGAGGCTGACAAGAACAAAGAGAAGCTTCCTCCAGAAGATATTGTTCTGTTTGCTCCAGCTGTTTGTCTGTCTGTCCCTCTTCTGGTTCCTTCCTTTCTCAGCACATTGCCTCTCTTCTAATTCCCATTTATCTTTCCATTAACCACCTCTCTTCAGCCAGAAGCTTTACAGGCAATGCTCAATTTTTGTCTGGACTTGGTCATAAGCGTGCAGTATTGGTTATAAACAAGGAGTGAAAAGGACACTGCTCTCCCACTCACAGCTCTCACTCACCTCAAAACCTCTATTTATGATCTGCATCCTTGGAGCAAGGTTGTGTTGGACTGTCAGCCATTCATATTTGTGGGATGACTGAAAGCAGAAGACTTATAGTAGCTTAATAACTCAGACAGTGCACTGAAGAGGTGATATACTATCTGCCTGCTCTAATTAGAAGATAAAACAAGTTATATGAGTACCTTTTAGATGACAGAGGACGTATGCACATCTAAATACTTCTACAGCAGAAGATGGATACATTCCTTTGGCTCCCACTTAAGAAAAATGAAACCATAATGCCTGAAAATGTGTCAGTATTTCATTTTTCTAAGTCATAGATAACAGGAGCACTGCCTGATGTAAATTGTCTAGATTATTCTTAAATGTTGAAAATCAAAGTTGAGCTAATATTTCTTTCAAAAGCACCATGGAAAAACAGCCATAGCTGCAGAGAACTATACACTAATATGAGCTGAGGCTCTTAAGAGAAATAAAACATCAATGAAATGTTTATACCAGCCTCTCCATTTAACATAATGAGGAATCACAGCCTCCTACACAATTCCCCCATGTCTTGTCCTCTCTTTCCACCTACTCTCTGATGGTTACCTTCCAGATAGGGTTACAGTCATCTCCACCTCTCAGCATTTTGAAGAGTTGAATTATCCTCTGACAGGTACTTCTGAAAGCCAGAAGAAAGCTTTCACTGGAATCAACAATAAGCAGATAAAATCCCAATAGAGATGCAGGAGCACAGCCATGAACAGGCTGTATAGGTCCACTATGGAAGACAAAGAAAGGTAGTAGGAGTTAGCAGAGGCAATTCTCTGCTCAAAGGCAGGGTCTGAGAATTCTTTGAATTCCACATCCACATTGAATAAGCACAGAGATTTTTACCACTTCAACTGCTTTCAGTGGAAACAGAGGAGGGGCTGTGAGAAGTTGGGTAGAAAGAGGAGCCAAAGAAGCATATCATTAGCACTTAATTTGTCCCTCAGATTTGTGCAAATGTCCCAGGCCTGTGCAAAGGGCACTGCTACATTTACATGGACAAGCATAATTGCTGGAGCGAGTGCAGAGGAGAGCAATGAGCTGGGGAAGGGCCTAGAGAATGAATCTTACAAGGAGTGACTGAAGTTGCTGGGGATGGTTAGTTTGAAAGAGAGGAGGCTGAGGGGAGACCTCATCACTGTCTACAGCTACCTGAAAGGAAGTTCTGGAGAGGTTGGTGCTGGTCTCTTCTCACAGGTAATTAGTGATAGAACAAGAGGGAATGGCCTCAAGCTGTGACTGAGTAAGTTTAAGACTAGATATTAGGAAACATTTTTTCCCAGCAAGAGTGGTCAGGCATTGGAATGGGCTGCACAGGGAGGTGGTGGAGTCAACAACCCTGGATGTGTTTAAAAGTCATTTGGATGTGGTGCTTAGGGATATGGTTTAGGGTGCACCTCATAGAGTAGGGTTATTGGTTGGACTTGATGATCCTGAGGGTCTTTTCTAGCCTGAATGCTTCTGCGATTGTGTGAAACAAGATTTTGATACATGTGCTTAGATCCAGTTTTTCAGTTAATTCAAAACCTGTTCTTAATTTGACTGGGATAGAGTTCATTTTCATCCTTGTAGGTGGTATAGTCATGTATGTGTGATTTAGGATGATAGCACAGTGATGCTCTGGTCATTACTAAGCAATGTTTATACTAAGCCAAGGAATTTTCAGTTTCACACACTATCCCATGAACAAGTAGGCTGGTGGGTACAAGAAGCTGGGAGCAGGATACTGACCCAAACTGGCTGAAGGGATATTCCATACTACATGACATAAACAAGAGGGAGGACTGGCTCAAGAATAAGCTGGAATTGGTTGGTGAGCATTCTAATTCTTTTACCTTTATGACTATATTTCCTTCTTTTTCTGTCCTATTAAACTGTCTTGATCTTAAGCCAGAAGTTTTACTCCACTTCCCTCACAATTCTCTTCACTATATCATCATCATCTTCATTGTTGTTATTATTATTATTCCTCCTGTTGTTCCTTCGATGTTTGCAACAAACTCTCCTTATCTCAACCCATGAAGTTTTACATTTCACTCCAAATTTCTTCTTCCCATCCTACCAGAGGGAGGGGTTGGAGAGAGCAGTTGAGAGTAGCTTCACAAAGAAGCATTTCTTTGATTGTTTCATCTACAGTAAATTAGCAATGAGCAATACAGAGACAGTTGTTTGGTCCTGTATTTAGACTGCTAGAGATATCAATACAGACCTGACTACCTATTGGAAGTAAAAGAGAACAGTGGAAAACCACAAAGCAATATTGTTGATAAACAGAAGGACCAGAGCAGAGGCAGGCTGGGTGGTGATCCAGTTGTCTATGTTGCCATGGCACTAGGGAAGAACAAGGAAGGTGAAGCAAGGTGGGGCTGGGGGGGGAAGGCCCTGTAGTCTAACAGAACAATGACTTGTCTACAGTCCCACCCCTGCACTCTGCATGATGGTAGATAATGAGGTATAAATATTGCTGTGTTTTGTACCTGAGGAATGAGAATTCAGTACCAAACAGCAGGGATAGGTGAGTGGGCTTGTCCTCCTGCCCACCTGAAGGGATGACTTGTGTTAAGATTTGCAACCTTGGCTACACCAATTGCTTCCCTGGGAGATCAAGCTTGTGACTGCAAGCATACTCTGGAGCTACAGAACTATTCTGCAGTTTAGTTTTTCACTGGCAACCTTAGAGAATGTGTACACTTTGCATATGAATAAACTGTACAATTCAAGCACCTGACTGGGGGTTAGACTTGAGGAGGGGGTTGGACTCGATGATCTCTTTGGGTCCCTTCCAACCCCTGACATCCTGTGACTGCTGCTTTAGAATGCAGCCAGACTTGTAGCAGGCAGTCTGTTTGTGCATCTGGTGTCACAACAATAACTAGCACATCCAGTAAGAGATAAGTAATCTATGAAGAGGTAAGTCCAGCACTAGCCCCTCTAAATTCTGAGACCAGCTAGAACATACTGCAGTATGTAGGATTAAGTACAAATTAAACATTGCCATTCATCCAGATCCATCAAACAAAAAAAACAGTGATCTTGAACCTGTGACTTCCTCAGTTTGCTTTATGTTAAAAAAGAGAAGATTTTAACCTGGCCTCTTCTTTCATTTGTTATCTTCATATACAGATAGAGCTAAGGAAATCACAGAATCACAGAATATTAGAGGTTGGAAGGGACCTCCACAGATCAAGTCCAACCCCCCTGCCAAAGCAGGATTCCCTAGGGTAGTTTGCACAGGAATGCATCCAAGAAGGTTATGAAAGTCTCCAGAGAAGGAGACTCCACAACCCCTCTGGGCAGCCTGTTCCAGTGCTCTGTCACCCTCACTGTAAAGAAGTTTCTCCTCACATTGAGGTGAAACCTTCTGTTCCAGTTTGTTGATCCTTGTCTTACTGCTGTGAACCACCAGAAAGAGATCAGCCTCATCCACTTGACACCCACCCCTTAGATATTTGTAGACATTATGAGATCTCCTCTCAGTCTTCTCCTCTCCAGGCTAAACAGCCCCAAGTCTCTCAGTCTCTCTCCACAGGGGAGATGCTGAAGTCCCCAAGTCATCCTCGTGGCTCTCCGCTGGACTCTCTCCAGCAGGTTCCTGTCTCTTGAACTGGGGAGGCCAAAATTTGACACAGTGTTCAAAGTATGGTCTCACTAGTGCAGAGTAGATGGGGAGATGAACCTCCCTAGACCTGCTGGACACACTTTTCTTGATGCACCCCAGAAATACTTCTAATAATACATGCTCTTCTTCACTGCCTCTATGGTACTGAACAGAGTAGTTTTCAGCATTACTCTCACTGTAGATAATAACATCCCTTTGTATCCTGTTTAGAATAATCTTCACTTTCCCAGTTTATCATATCCAATTTTTTACCATAATGATATTCAGTGTTTTTCTGTGTGAGAGTTTCAGCAGCATTTCATTCTAGCAGAAAAATGATCTACTCGGTCCAGCTGTCTAACCATGAAAGCTTGAAAAATGATATGTCTCATTGTAGTTGAATGAGAAATAGAGAACCCAGGCAGAAAAATGGACATGTAATTTAGTGACAGCCCACAGATCCATTGCAGTGAAAAGAGTAGTTTTGGATGACATCTACTGAGTTTTTTCAGAGGAGTCCTCCAGGTAGGATATAACCTAAAGGTTAATGAGACAGGAAGTTACTAACTAGCTAGAAGTTACTAACTAGCTTAAATTTTCTCTTCCAGTGCACTCACTTCTGAGGGTGATTGTTGTTAATCGAATGGAAAAGTCATACAGCCACTTCTTCAACTCATTCTATGTGGTAACAGGTGCAAAAAGCTTAGCAGGTTTAAAATAACTTGATTAGGCACCTCTGTCAATCAGGATTATTTATTATCTGAATTAAGGAGGATACCAGCAGCTGTGGGCAGAGCTTTAGCTCCAGTATGTGTGCTTGCAGAGTTCTGGGGGCAAAACCCCTTTGGTGATGCAGGAATTGGGGGCAATGACAGGCAGTTAGATCTGAACATGCCTGATAAAATAAGAAGGAATATTAATCCTCCAGAAAGCATAGTCTGATAGCAAATTGATGCAGGAAAAAAACACACTAAGGAAGTACTGACCACAGATGCCAAAATAAATTCCAAACGATCCAGTATTTAGTAACTGGAAATTTACACCTCCAGTGTTTTACACCTACAAGACCCTATGTTTGCATAGGAACATACAGAAAAACTTTTTCACAGTGAGGGTGACAGAGCACTGGAACAGACTGCCCAGAGAGGTTGTGGAGTCTTCTTCTCTGAAGACATTCATAACTTGCCTGGATGCATTCCTGTGTGACCTATTCTAGGTGATCCTGCTCTGGCAAGGCGGTTGAACTGGATGAGCTTTCAAGGTCCCCTCCAACCCCTAATATTCTGTGATTCTATGATCCAGCTTATTATTATTAATAATAATCTTATTATTAGGCTACTGCTGTTACCGTGACATAATTTCTTTCATACCGTTACAGAGAGATTTGTGTGTCTAGTGGACACTGTTCAAGATGATCTCTGAAGTGGCTTACATATTCACAGTTACTGAAAGCAAGATTACTTTAACCCTTCCTAAATGTTCTGCACACACAGAGACATATATAAAAATAGTTACTTCTTCCTCAGTTCCATATGGTGCAGTTGTAATCTGTATTGCCCTGCGCTCTTCCAAGTAATTCCCTGTATAGCAGGTTAAAAGCTGCACCAGTGTAAGCTCTCTTAACAGAGTTAGTCTCTAATTGTGTAGCTGCATAGTGGACTTGAATGGCTTCTCTTCAGTTTAATTACACCTGTGTTGTTTTGAGGCTAATTGGAATATTTTAATGAGAGAAATTAGATCATTGGTTGGGAAAAAAAATATTAAGTCTATATCCCTTTGCTGAAAGGGATAAAAACCCAAAATATAAACAATTCTGTCATTTCTGCCTCAGAATCCTCTCCCTTCACTTCTCCTTTGCTCTGCTCTAATAGCACCACTAACCAGATAACAAGTAAGCTTTGCTGGTTGTTTTGATTTCTGTCTGGGAAGAGAGAGTGAGAGGGAGAGAGAGAAGCTTTGACTCCCTTATGGTCAGTTTCCTTGTCCAGGAGGGAATTCGGATCTCTGTATTATTTCTCAATTGTATATAATTGTAAATATATATTTTTATATATATATATGCTTGTAAATTTTGCTTTGCTGTAAATAAGGCTTTATCTTACTTCCAAGCTGTCTGAGCTGGTCTGGTAAATTCCAATAGTGTGTGTGTGTGTGTGTGTGAAAGTTCCTAACCCACCACAACCCATCAAAGTACTCATATTTTCAGTAGAGATATTGGATGAATCCTGGAGAGAGCCTGCCATTTTGGCAAGGAGTGCTTATCTTCCCTGTGAACTGTTTTCCTCCATAGGAATTAAATTACTAATTATAAGGGCTTGCAGTGATGGACGAGAGGGAATGGACTGAAGCTTGAGAAGAGTAGATATAAATTGGACATTAGAAAGAAATTCTTTACAGAAAGGGTGGTGAGACACTGAAACATGTTGTCCAGGGAAGTTGTGAATGCCCTCTCCCTGGAGCTGTACAAGGCCAGGCTGAATGAGACCATGAGCAGTCTGGCCTAGTGGAGGGTGTTCCTGGCAATGCCAGGGATGTTGGAGCTAGATGATTTTCAAGGTCCCTTGCCACCCAAATCATTCTATGAATCTATGGTCTAGAAATAATTGCAGTCATAATCTGGCACAAGACATATGCACCAAGCTATATGACAAGAGGGAAGGGACAGGCTCTTCTCAGTTGTGCCCTGTGATAGGACAAGGGGTAATGAGTATAAACTACAGCACAGGAAGTTCCATCTCAACATGATGAAGAACTTCTTTACTGTAAGGGTCACGGAGCACTGGAACATGCTACCCAGGGAGGTTGTGGAGTCTCCTTCTCTGGAGACTTTCAAGACCTGTCAGGATGTGTTCCTGTGTGACCTGAGCTAGATTCTGTGGTCCTGATCTGGTAGGGGGGTTGGACTCGATGATCTATGGAGATCCCTTCCAACCTCTAAGATCCTGTGAGCCTGTGACAAAGAAGTAAGCCAGCAGTGATGTAAAAATAAGACTGTAGATTAAAGATCGAATCTGAGAGGGCAATCCAAAATTGTTACAGATCTCTCTCTCTCTAAGAGAGGGAGAAGTACAAAACATGTACACTTCTAAAGAGCTGCAGTGTGTATGCAGCAATCTGGTTTCTTGACAACCTCTTTACATCAGTCATCAACAAGAATACCCCATTACATCTTGTGACAACTGCTGATACTCTTGCAAAAATCTCTGATATTTTAAAAAGTCTGAATTAGAAGACTGCATTGATAATAAAGCTGATCCTCAGGAAAGCAGGAATATAGCACTTATGGAAAATGTCACAGAAAATTCAAAGGCCTGAGCCAATACCTTTCCTGAATAGCAGAGATGAGCTGTTCTAGGGCCATACTTGGAACTTCCAATTCTCAATGAAGGGTTATTTTTATTAGACTCAGGTAAAGCCTCTTAGTTTCTTTTCAGGATGAGAAAGTATGCACTATAAATCTTTTTCCTCTCTACTGCTAGGATACAGATTTTATGGCTGCCTGTGTCAGAGGTTAATAATTTTCTGTCAAAGAAAGCTTTCATGAAAAGGAAAGGGTGAATGAATATATAAAAGCAGTGCAATAAATTAAATTGAGTAGCTCTTGCCTTTACAGTGTTCAAAACTCTATATTCTAAAGCTATTAGAAAAAGAACTGTAAACAGATAAGGAAGTCAAGGTAGAAGAGTAGCATGTGAATCACCTTGTCATGATTTGGTGCAGAGCAGGATGGCTGAGAAATCAACCTCACTTTTCTTCAACAGAAGTGCAAATATTGGAAATGAATTAAAGATTGATAAGAGCTCAGAGGCCTTTTATCTACACTGTGGGTGAAAGTACCTCACCTTTGAGAACTGATCAAGAAAATTCCCAGAGGCCTCAAGTTAGACCTGATAATCTTTAAATTTTATTAGCAATATATTAATTACTAATGTAATACTTTTTAAATGTTTCTATAAATACATGAACAAAAAGAGAGTTAAAGAAAATCTCTATCCTTTATTGGATGTAGGAGGGAACACAGTGAGAAAGGCTAAGAAAAGGACTGAAATACTGAATGCCTCAGTCTCTTAGAGTGTGATCACTTTTTCTCCAGGTATCCAGCCCCTCAAGCTGGAAGACAGGGATAGGGAGCAGACTAGAGCCCCTATAATGCGAAGTGAAATTCTTAGTGCTGCACCACTTAGACACACAAGTCCATAGATCTACCCCAGGATACTGAGGGATTTGGTAGAAGTGCTCATCAAGCCACTTTCAATCATTTACCCGCAGTTCTAGCTAACCAGGGAGGTTTCAGTTGACCTGAAGTTGCTTTCTATGGTGTCCATCTACAAGAAAGGAAGACAGTCCTGGGACAGTCACTTGTCCATGAGATCTGGTGTAGGTGATCCTGCTCTGGCAGGGGGATTGGGCTAGATGATCTTTTGTGGTCCCTTCCAGCCCCTAACATTCTGTGATTCTGTGATTCAGTTTGTTCGGACTTTTGGTAGACACCGTCTGCAAGCTGGGAAGAAGGGGTTAGAACAGCAACAGTAAAGAGGTGTGGAAATAATCCATTGCTAGAGCTATTTTTTTCTTGGAGAACACAGCCAGTAAAGTACCAAAGAATACTGACATACCATATGGATGTGTCTTGAATGAAGAATTAAGAGAAAGGAAGTCTCTGCAGCTGTGTAAACTAGGACACCAAATGGCTGGTGGGCAGGCTCACTTAGTTAGCTCTCTATTCCAGAATGATTTTTACTGTGACACTGTGAGCAATAGAGATGAGAATTCTTCCTTGTATAATAATGTGCAGAAATGAGGTAGAGAACTGTAAACATGAGATGCAAGGGAAACAAAGACAATTTTAATGCATGCTACATTTCCTCTCCTGTAAGGGAAGGCAGAAATCAAGCTAAGATCCTTTCAGATACTGCTAGCCTGAACAAATATATATTGATTATCCAGAATGCTACACTTTAAGATATCATGCAGTGTTACAAATAACGAAAAAAATACCAACAGGGGAAAAAAAGATACTTCAGATATTAGTTAGGAAAAGAACCTCAGAGAAAAATGAAAACAAGCAAACAAACAACAACAAAACAACTAAACTTGATTTTTAAAAAAGTGATTTTTCATTACTCTGGGAAGCTTTTAAAAGCTTACTCAAAATTAACACTGTAGATAACTTCATCCTGGAGAGAACTATCTGAGCTAGATTTCATTTTTCTTATTGAGAAACCCAAAGATTTCCTGTAATTATAACTGCTACTATTAAAGAGAATGTCCTAGGCATCTTAAGAACTCTGAGTGCTTTCTCTAGCTGCCTTCAAACCTAGATCACACATTACATGTTTTCCTAAAAAAATGCTGTTTCATCTTTCTTCCTTTAATAATGAAATTCAGAACTCCTTTCAAAGAAATCAATCAGGAAACTTTTTTCTCTGCTTATGAGGTTTTCTTTGTAATTTTAGAAAATGCTTATTGAAACGGGAAGAATAATAAAATACAGCTTGAATGAGTGAACTACTTTGTGTTACTAAATCTATATGCATTATCACATGCTTAGAGACAGATTCACTTATTTACAAGCATAACTCTCTATCATGGATGGAAGTATTAAGACAAATGCCACTTCTCTGAAGCAAGAAAAAACAGAGAGGGAAGGAAACCAGTCCTAGTGCCATCTGAGAAGCTACTGATGGGAAGGGTACAAGTTTCTAGGTGGTTCTCATCTATGAGGAAAAGGAAACACTGCCAAGTTGTGGAGTACTTTAAAAACAGCTCTTCCATCACTGGGTAACTATTAGTATGAAAAGATTTTTTCTGCAATAAAGCATAGCAAGCTCCATGTGAGAACCATCAGCTTCTTTTCCACCTCACCTAGTACAAAGTTCACAAAAATAAGCAAGTGATTTTTTTCATTTAAGTGACTCAAAGCACTCTAAGCCAGAAAAGAGCACTTTTCTGTGCTAGGCTCGTGGAGGACATGTAATTACATTACAATCAAATATAGGAAAGAGAATAACAGAACAACAGAATAACAGAATCATTGAGGCTGAAAAAGACCTCTGAGATCATCGAGTCCAGCCTGTGACCTAACACCACCACATCAGCTAAACCACGTCACCAAGTGCCACATCCAAACTTTTCTTAAAGACCTCCAGGGATGGTGACTCCACCACCTCCCTGGGCAGCCCATTCCTGTGCCTAATCACCCTTTCTGTGAGGAAGTGCTTCCTAATATCCAACCTTAACCTCTTGTCCTGTCACTGGTTGCCTGGGAGAAGAGCCTGACCCCCACCTGACTACAACTTCTTTTTAGGTAGTTGTAGAGAGCAACAAGGTCCCCTCTAAGTTTCCTCTTCCCTGGCTGAACAATGCCAGCTCCCTCAGCCTCTCCTCATAGGACTTTCCCTCCAGCCCCCTCCCCAGTCTTGTTTCTCTCCTCTAGACCCGCTCCAGCACCTCAACAGCCTTCTTGAAGTGAGGGGCTCAAAAGCGAGAGTCCTACAGAGATATTTGCCTGCTGCTTTCCTAAAACCAACCTCTCTAAAATGATGAGTTCAAGAGGGAGACCTGAAGTACCATCTCAGACAGCCTTTCCTGCTCTTCTAGATCTCTTGAAGTTTCTTCTTTATTAATTCCTGTTCTCTTTCATTTAGCTGCATGGAGATCAAGCACTTTCCCATCTCTCCTTCCCATCCACCTCATGAATCTGCCTCCTCCCAACCCTACCCCATAACTGAACTTGTCCAAGGCACGCAGAGCAGAGCAGAACAGAACAGGCAAGGCCAGTCACAGTATCACAGTATCAAAAACCAGATGAAGCATTATAGGTCTGTCGGATACGAGAATGTGCTCCCACCGTTTGCTATCACACAATCACAGAAAGGTAGGGCTTGGAAAGGAGCCAAGGGATCCAGAGATTGAGTCCAAGTCCCATGTCAAAGCAGCATCACCTAGGACAGGAACACATCCAGGCAGGTTTTGAAAGTCTCCAGAGAATTAGATTCCAAAACCACTCCAGGCAGCCTATTCCACTGCTCTGCCACCCTCACCATAAAGAAGTTTCTTGTGTTGAGGTGGAACCTCCTGTGTTCTAGCTTGTACCCGTTGTTCCTTGTCCTATCACTGGACACCACCAAAAGTGGACTTGACACCCACCTCTCAGATATTTATAGAACATATACTTTTAATGACTGGATTTGATACCAAGTGTTTGGCAGATTTATGTGAAGGAACCAAATGAGCATGGGATCTCATTGTCCTAGACAAAATACGATTTATCTCTTCCTCAGAGAACGACTGGCATCTCGGGGTGGACTGGTTTTAACACAGGAAAGTAATTTTTGCCTTTCCTCTACAATCTCCATTTAATCTACAAAATTCTACTGCACCCAGTCTCATAAAATACTCAGTGTGGTGCAGATGTCATTATTCTTATTAATTCAGAACACTCCCCAGGACTTAACTCAAATTTTTTAAAATCAGCTATTTAAAACAAAGGTCAAGCTTCACAGGAGGCTTAAATTTGTGTGGTCTTTTGTTAGCTCCATCAAATGGCGTTTGCTGCTCAAAAGAGGGTTTCCAAGCCAACACTACAGAGATAAATGGCAGGTGTAATCAATAAGCTACACTTTGAAACAAGTTTCTTGGGGAAAGCTGCATGTGCTTTTAGAAGCTCCAAGTTCTCATTAATATTTCAGTCTAACTCAGGGCTTTCTATCAGTTTCTTTTCATGTTTCCTAGCCTAAAGGAGTATCCCCTTTTCTGTGTTTGTGTACTAAATGTCTTATCATCTCTGGGGGTTACTGTGCAGACTGTTTGTTTGAATACAGGCAGTAAATAGACTTTACTTTTTCATGTCTGAATATCATTCATTTGCTATTTTAAAATTAAAGTGGTGGTCAGGTTTATTATCTTCCACCTAGACAGAGGCAGGAGAATTTCTTTTCCATGTAGGAGTCATACAAGATCCTCCTCTTAGGTTATTTCATACACACTATCTAGTCCTGCTCAGGCAGAACCTCTTAGAAGTTTTACTTGTAAACCTTTGTTTGAACCAGCTCATTTTATGAAATTCAGTTCCCTAAGCTCTTAAACTCTTGGCAAGCTTATACTAACAAATGTACAAGAAAAAAAATAGAAGAAGAAATGAGTATGAATTGTTTTCAATAACCAATATTAACACCCTGAAACTCTTTGATGATACCATTTTTTGAAACACAGTGTCTTTTGTTGAATGTATTGTTAAGGCTCATCTGACATATGGCAAATGCATTGCAAATGTATGAACAATCAGTCATTTCTCAGCTATTGAAGCTCTCTTGAAACTGATGGCATGTTTTTTACTAATTCATTAAAATCCTGTCTTTAGAACTGGTTGCAAATTAGTTATCCAAAGTCTGCCTTTGACTGCCATCTTTCATTTAAGCTAGGATGTACAAAATGAAAAGGAGACAGGAAACTTTGAAGTGTATCTTCCTGTTCAGTTTTCCAAAGAGCTGAGAAACCAGTAATTCATCCTTAGTTTAAAAAGACTATTGTTAGTTCCTTTTTTACAAAAGCAATCATTTGCAGTGAACATGACAAACTTTTCTTAGAAAGAAACTAGCCCACGACCAGAAAAATTCAAGATTTCTTTCAGAATCAAATACTGATTGCCATTGATGGAAAGTCACTGCACTGAACAAGCTCAGATCACATAATCACAGAATATCTCAAGTTGGCAGAGAGCCATAAGGATCATCAACTCCTGGCTCCTCACAGGACTATGTAAAACTAAACCATAAGACTAAGAGAGGAGCATCATTCACATGCTCCTCCAACTTCAGCAGGCTTGGAGCCATGACAATTTCCCAGTTAACATGTCCATAAGTGAGTACTACACAGAAAAATATGCATTTTTCTGTGATTATCAAGTGGAAGTTGCACTCATTACAACTCTTACCACTTTTATACTGCACACAGATGATCTTGCTATACACCTGGGAAAGACCTGTAGGAATGTGGGTGTAGTGTGGGAAGTGGGAAGCTGAACATTTTAAAGTCTTGTGGTTGACAAAAAAGCAATGTAGCAAAAGAGTAGACACTATCTTCCTTCCAAGGCCCAATATACTGTTAATAACACTATGCTCCTTGAAAGACAGAGCATGTGCTGGTTTAGACCCAGAGAGTGACTGAGCCTCATGCGGTCACTTGCACACTGCCCTACTGCCCTCCCCCACTAGCCCCTCACCTCAATCCTGATGGAATGGAAAATGGAAGGAAAAAACCAAATCCTCATAGGTTGACATAAGAGCAACTCAATAGAACAATCTAAATAGAGAAGAAACAGCAGGAATAACAGTTACATAAATAAAACAGTATTTAAAGCAAGTGATACAAAGTGCAGTAGTGATGGCCTTGCCTGGCCTGGCCGAACTTGCCCCAGCCCAGCCTGTCAACCTGCCTTGCCATAACCACCTACTCAGAACACACATTCTTGCTCTGGCCAACTCTCCCCTTGTATAGTGGGCATGACATCAGCATGGTATCAAAGACCCCACTGGCTGGTTCAGCTTTCTGTCTTGGCTCTGGCAGCTCCCAGCTTCTTAGCCTCTTGTGAAAAAAATTAACCCTGTCCTAGCCAAAACCATGACAGAGAGAAAGATAAGTACCAACATTTTATATTTTTAGATCTTCAGTCTCTTTGAGGTTTTAGCTTTTCTTTTTCACCAGGCCTTAACAACAAGCACATCAGTCACTATGTTTGGAAATCTTAACATAGGAGGTG
The DNA here is from genome assembly GCF_015220805.1 of Pogoniulus pusillus. Taxonomy (NCBI): domain Eukaryota; kingdom Metazoa; phylum Chordata; class Aves; order Piciformes; family Lybiidae; genus Pogoniulus; species Pogoniulus pusillus. Next base: position 7,855,440 of record NC_087284.1, on the reverse strand, counting down.
TTGATACCTTTCACTGGTTTATTCTAAGTTAGGCACATAAAGCCAGAATTTACTCCCCTGAGAAGCCATGATATAGGAAGGGGCCCTCAGGCATCTTCATCTCTCCCCATGCATCTATATCATCCCTGGCAGACAACTCTCCAACCTGTGTATAGATGCCTGGCAATGACTGATTCTCTGTTCTTATGCATTAATGTTATTCTCAGAATGGTTTTCCTGAATCTTTACTGCTGTAATTTATGGTCATTGTTATTTTTTCTTCATCTTGAACTTGAAAAACACCTGGTTTTATCCCTGTGCAACTCCCTAATAAGTATTATTAACCTATTTGATTTATAGTCCTCGTTAGCTTTTCATCTTTAGTTAATTAATTCTATTTTTCTTCATGGATCTTGTCTTCTGGACTTCTGGTCAGTCTCATAGCTGTTCTCTGGATTTTCTCCACTTGGTTTGCATCTCTTTTCAATGATGAGTCAGCAAGGTTAATGGAATTTGGCTTTATGCTACTGCATGGCTGATGCTTAGCTCTCTGAGCTCATTTTGCTAATGCTGTTACACTATATTACATTATTCAAAGCAATATAAAACGTTTGCCTAAGAAGCTTATGTTTCTTTTTCTGTTTGTATGGCAAATTCTCTGCATAATGTATAGAAATTATCTCCAACTATCATAAGCAATGGCCATTCATTAAAGATTAATCAGGAAACATTTGGACAGCTCTTTTTGCAGCTGTAGGATCCAGTAGTTTTCAAACGTTTTTAATTACTCACTTCCCACGCACTTTCAGAGAGACAGGAAAAGAGAGACATGCTTCTGACTTTTATACTTTTCATCCATGTGTAATATATTCCTGCATGCCAACAGAAACAGAATCATTCTCAAAGTGTTTTCCCAGGTGTCTCCTTCCAAGTCCCACAGAGGCAGCAAGTGAAAATATTTTTCTGCAGAACTGTAGCTGTTGGCACAGTTGCTGGTAGCAGTTATTTGCATAACATTGATTTCTGCACCTTTAGCAGGTCAGGAGCTCTCATATCAGAATAAAAGACACTTTTTATAATGGCAACTTTACCCTGTACTATAGGACTTGCATAAGCTACAGATCTGGATGACTCATATTGAAAATGCATAGCCAGTTGTTTTCTTTGCAAATACTGTTATGTTACAAAGACTTTTTGTAGCAGAGAGGTTTGTTCTAACTACAAGAGAAAAATGTGATGGGTTTTGTTTTTTTTTTTGGTGATCTGAAGTTGGAGTTACAAATTCTTGTATAACTTGTTGATTCATTACAACAGGCAGACAACCCTTTTCTGGGAATTACATCATGCCATCTAAAGAAATCAGATGAATCTTCAGCTTGCATATGTTGAAATCATGTAAAAAGACACTTTTTGCCCAGGCTTTCTCAATGCTCTTCTGTCCCAGATTTCAACTAGTGTGTTCTTGTTTACACCTATATTCTTTGTAATTTGCAGTTACCTAAAGTCCATCTACTTGACTAGGAAACCCAGCTAAAAGAAGGATTAAGCCTAACCAAGAGTAATTACACAGACTTGCTTCCTTGCGTTGCTGGTTATAGAAGAGGATTAGATGTTAGGAAGAAGTTCTTCACAGAAAGAGTGATTTGCCATTGAAATGGGCTGGCCAGGGAGGTGGGGGAGTCTCCATCTCTGGAAGTGTTTAAAAGGAGACTGGACATGGTGCTTGGTGCCGTGGTTTCGTTGATTAGAAGGTGTTGGGCGATAGGTTGGCCTTGATGATCTTGAAAGTCTTTTCCAACCTGATTAATTCTGTGATCTGTCATTCTGTTGGTCAGTGTTATGTCACTTGGAATATGTGAAGTAAGGATCATCTTTTCTGTGGAAAGCTTCTTTCCAAACAAACTTGCTAATTGCTCATGGGTACTGCTGGCAAGTGCTAAATGTTCAAGGGATAGCGCTGCATGAATTTGCCAAGTGTGAAGAGGATACAGCTGGGTCTTCCCAGAATAACAGACCATGCACCACAGCTTTTCTTTCTAGTTCTCTATTCCTGCTATCAATAAACACTGCTCTGAAGTCAAATGCCAGCTGACTACTCCCTGGCATCAAGCTTTAAATCTGTATTTCACAAGAGAATGTTGCAGTAAAAACAACAGAGAAGAAATCATAACAAGTTACATTAAAGGAGGGAAAAAATCCACTTCCTGCTAGTCTGTTCCTCCAAATCACAGCAACAGCTTCTCTCACTGCTCTGCTCATTCTCCAAATGAGTGGCTGTTTCCTGTCAACCTGTAGAGTATGTTCAACCTTCCCAATATATTCTGGCCAATAAAAAACTGTTCAAGGCACTACCATGTTGCAGATGCCTATGTTTCCTGATAAAGAAGGCTTCAAAGTAAACAGGTGGAATGTTAAAATCTGGCCACCTTATTTTTCTGCAATAGGTTTTCTGTGATAATTAGCAGGGATGAAATGTTTATTTCCTCTCCCCAGCTACCCTCACAAGGGTGAATAAGGGCTTCCATATAGGCTAATTTCTCAGTTTAATAGTTTTGAATATCAAAGTAAACTGGAGTAAGTTACTACCCTTGTACTCTAAATGGTTGGCATCCTACAGAATTAGATGGACATCCTCAACCTCAGTTATGAAGGGCTGCACAGCTAAAGTATTCATCAGCAAAATAATAGGAGGCCTAATTCTCTTTCTCACTAAGTAGACAGTAATTTTTCCACCACGCTCTGGAAGAGAAAAACTTGGACACTCAGTTTCATCACAAGAACACTTTGACTATTTAATTTTTGCTATTTAACTTCTATGTGCCTGCAGTTCCTGTAATATAATGTGGGTTTAATGTTTGCCTAAGGAGAAAGTAGAAAGCTTATTTCCTTTATGAAGGAAATACATCCTTTACATTTCTTTTCCATATTTCCTCTGTATCTGTGATATGTTATATTCTGTGGTATGTTATATTCTGTGGTATGCTCACTTTAATGAGCATATTTCCTTTATGAAGGAAGTAAGCTCATTAAGGAGAACATATCACAGAATCACAGAATGTTAGAGGCTGGAAGGGACCTTGAAAGCTCATCCAGTCCAGCCCCACTGCCAGAGCAGGATCATCTATACCAGATCACACAGGAACACATTCAGACAGGTTTTGAGTATCTCCAGAGAAGGGGACTCCACAACCCCCTTGGGCAGCCTGTTCCAGGGTTCTGTCATCCTCACAGTGAAGAAATTTTTCCTTATAGAATCATAGAATGGTTTGGGTTGGAAGGGATCTTTAAAGCTCATCTCATTCAAACCCCTCTGCATGTTTACATGGAACTTCCTACGCCTCGACTTCCACCCACTGCCCCTTGTCCTGCAATTGGGCATCACTGAGAACAGCCATCTTACTATCTTAAACAGTTATTAAGAGTTTAAGACTGAGAGGTATCTCTATTCCCTTTAAAAGTAAAAGAAAAAAAAACAAACCAAACAAACAAACAAAACCCCAACCAACCTTTTTTTCTTCTTCTTTTTTATTTTTAAGTTCCAAATTACCATTTAGCATTCATATAAAGTGATGCCAGGCCAATGTTTTCCTTTAGCCACCACTGAGCAGTTAGAGAGTGCTTAGTAGATGCAAACTGGATGTTTTGGGGCAGAGCTTCAGAAATATTGCAGTCACTCCCTTAAGAGAAGCAGTTTACTCCCTCTCTGATTTGTCAAGTATACTACTACAGATTCAGCTCCTTCTGGCTGTCACTGTGGTTAATTAAAGATAATTCAAAGTTTTATGATTTCTATGATCTGCTAAAGATAAAGTCAAAATATTTCTGAGGTACTCTCTAAGAAAGCAAGGTAAGCTTTTCCAATCCCTCCTGTACTTACATGCACACACACAGAGGTTCAAATTCAGTATATCTTATGGAATACTATGCTGTAGTAGAAGCCACTCCATTGCAATTTTGATCCACCGATAAAGCTACTCATGACTGGAATCTATCGAGCTCATACACACTTGAAGTAACTTGAAGGCAACAGACATATGTGCCCTGAAGGAAAACCTGTCAACCTCTTGGAAAACACATTTTGCTTGATTTCATACTGCCTCCATCAAAGGCAAAAATAAACTAAGAGAGTGAATAAGATCATTCAAACATCTGGGTTTTTTTTTGTTGACAAAAGGAGTGAAAAAGAGAAAATCAGCAGGAGAGGATAATAAATATTTTATATTCACCATATACAGCATCTAGTAACTACTGAACTAGCTCATGTTCCACGATTCATCAAAAGCATGCTGGTTTGGTATCACAAGAGTCATTGAATCACAAACTTGCATTAGTTATGCCCTTACATACTGGCAGTCATCAAAGCTATACCTGCAAATATGGAAAAATATTCTCTGGATAGAGCTGGAGCACTAATGAAAGGTTATTTTCATTCTTGTGCTAGTTTGAAGCTAGCTAGAATGTTTTGGTGAGAAGAATTAGATTACAGGCTGTGAAACAGTGGTGATGTCTACTTCACTCATAGGCTTGCTGAGACATAGAAGAACAAGGGTATAAACATACATAAGATAGTTGCTCTCTGTCTGGGCTGAGGGCTGCATTTTTCTCTCTAACCTAACCTGATTAATCCACCTGCTTCCTAACTCCTCTGGCCAACCCTTCATTCATCCTTGGGCACAAGGCAACATCTGGGGTAAGGCAGAGGGGTGGGAGAAGGGGGAAGGGAGGCTGGGAGCCCCTCCTGGGGACTCAGGTTTCTGGAGGAGTAATGTATTTCTGTATTACCTTTTTAACTTGTATATTTCTGTATTACCTTTTTAACTTGTATATTTCTTTATATAACTGTAGATATATATTGTATATATCTGCTTGTATGTTGTGCTAAGCTTCATTCAATTTCCAGAGCCAGATGAGTCTAGTCTGGGTGATTTCCAAAGTGTGTGTGTGTGTGTGTGTGTGTAACACCCAAACCATCACCTGCAAATAATCTTTGGATAGAGCTGGAGCATTAATGAAAGGTTATTTTCATTCTAGCTGCATCTTGTCAGCTGGAGATACAAGCTGTAGCCCACAGCAGCAGGTGCAGCATAGAAATACTTGACTCATGGTCAGATTTGCTTTCCTCATGCACACGTGCAAGCAAAGAAACACACAATGTAATTTTTCAGGAATCTGAAACAGAGCCAAAATAAATTCTAGAAATGTTTCAGTTATTTCATGGTTCTGTATTATTAATGCATACTTTAAACCTGACTAATCAACATCTGTTCTGGAATTATGATTGTTGTTCCTGTAAAGAACTACCTAGAGTTATGCAAGCCTTTAGGATAAAAAATTACAGTGCAGCTAGGAGCACCACTATTTTCATGATCTTCAAGAAGTACAAATCTTATTCTTAACATCTTCAGTAATACAGAATATCAGCAGAACAAAAGCAACTGAAAACAGAGAAGGGAATTTTTTCTCTGGGAGTGAAAAGGCAGAGATATTGACTTAGTGCTACAGACTTCTACCGTCCAAGTAAGAAAATGACAACAGGAAAATTTTCCATGGAAATCTGAGAGCAGGCTTCTTGCTGTTGCATACTTGCAAAACCTGAAGGCTTTATAACGCACCAGACCCAATGCCAAGGTGCAAGTATAAAACAGAGCATGCATTCACTTCTTAGAACTTAATAGATTAGAACCACTGCAGATCTATTCAAACTCTATATACATTTGTCCAAACTTGCAGAAAGACATACCTTAAAACTCTAGGTACAGAATCATGGAACCTTAGAGGTTGGAAGGAACCTCTAGAGATCACTGCCCAAGAAGGACCACCTAGGCCACACAGGAACACACATCCAAGTGGGTTTTGAAAGTCTTAGAAAACAAGACTGCACAACATCTGTGGGCAGACTGTTTCAGTGCTCTGTCACCCCCACTGTAAAGAACTTTCTCCTCATGTTGAGGTGAAACCTCCTATGTTCCAATTTGTAGCTGTTGTTCCTTGTCTTACAGCTGTGCACCACCAAAAAGGCAATGGACCCCTCCACTTAACACCCACTCCTCAGATATTTACAGACACTGATGATATCTCCTCTCAGTCTTCTCTAGACTAAACAGCCTCAGGTCTCTCAGTCCCTCTCCATAGGGGAGATGGTCACATCCCCCAGTCATCCTTGTGACTCTCCACTGGACTCTCTCCAGCAGATCCCTGTCTCTCTTGAACTGGGGAGCCCAAAATCATGCACAGTAAAAGCTCTCATGAGGAGAGTCTAAACTCTGCTTTCTGAAAAGAAAGGCAAAACCTTCAAACCAACAGAGAACACTAGACCTGAAGATGCATGGGCTACCTGAATACAACCATAGTTGTGCAGGTCCAGGAAAGAGAGCACACATGTTAGCTAAGAGATGAGCAAATACAAATAATTTAATAAGAAAGGTGGATCTTGATGCTGCACATTTCGTTTTGCTACCTGAGCCTTGTAATGCAATGCAGAGCATCACCAGAAGGAACAGACTGAAACAGCTTTCAAGAAAAGTAGCCTTTATTTCAGCCACTATTTCTGTAGTAACAACTCTGTCAAGCCTTTTGGACTGTTTCTGCATTGAATTAAAGTTCAGAGCAGCAGAGGAGAGAATCTCCCTTCAGCATAAATGACACTAACTTATAAGAACCTTCCAGAGAAAAGACCAGTATTATGTACCACTGCTCTGCTAACAGAGGAGGTCATCCAGTTCATATAGGTACTAACACATACAGATTGGAGAACATGGCCCTTGCTACAAAGCTTGTGCATCTCCTCTCAATGGGGCAAATTCTTCCTTCTAGAGTGAGAATTCAGGGAGCCAAGCAAATACATAATCTTAAAACTATGCAATATTCAAGCTCCTAAAGAGCAAGTTAATTTTTATTTCAGAAAGCAGCTGCAGGTGGAGTTGTTAAGATGTGAGTTCAAGGTGTGAAGGAAAATAACTCCTTTATATAAACTCAATTCCTTTGTTTAAAAACCCAACAGAACCAACCATAATTAATTCTGAATACTGGGACATATGTTTCAGCCACTGTTTATCTGAGTACCTTAGTTGGATATTAAGATCATTTAGGAGATATAAGAAATCATCTCTTCACACCACAAAATCTGAAGCCCTGTACTTGCATATTTTCCAGTCTCTCTGCATAATGACCCATTGATGCTCCCCCTGGAAACTCTCTAGGTGCAGCTTTGGTCATTCCAGCATGGTTTCCTGTTTCACATACTGCAACAGACCTTCTGCTCTGTAAAGCAGACAAGTTCCATCAACATCTCTAGAATTACTCTGGTACAAATGTTTTATGCTTGGCTTTAAGGTCCTGACAAAAGGAATAGAGAATTTAGAAATATTATTGAGCTTTGTAATATTAACCTTTTAAACCTTGAAAATTAAATGTGTAGTTCCAAGGGATAGCATTCACAGTTCTGAGCTGCATGTGGTGTTTTTAAGATAAGAATTGAGGTCCCTTAAGGCCTGGGTGGCAGTTATGCTAGGCATTTGAAGACAGTAATTTTGAAGGTTGCACTCATACTTTGCCGGGAGTGGGGCTAGCCTATAATTCACATCTGCTTGCCCAATAATAGTACATTTATATATTACTCATAAAACACCTTCATGCTTCTTTTATTAAGCTCTGGTGCTGCTTTCAAGCAGTCTTTTTGTTGTTTTCTAATATTTGCCTAATTTAAGTTTATTGAGAAGAAATCTTGTATATGGATGCTCAGCATCTGTCAGCCTTGCAGCTCCAGGGAGCAAAAGAAATTGGAGCGGTGTTATTGTCAGTACTTTTTAACATGCCATAAGCTTCATCAATTTCAGCTTGGTGTTCAGGGACCTGGCAACAACTTTCCAGAAACACTGATTAAAGAGATTAGAAATGTTCTCTGTACTTGCCCAAGTGTGAGTTCTCTATCCATGATTCCTTCCTCACTAGAACAGAGATCAAGGCTTCCCCATGAGTCTCGGGCTGGTGCACTGCTTCCATGCTTCACAGGAAAGAGACAGCTACCTTCACACTGAATCCAATCACATCAGCTGGGGTTTGGAAGCCCTAAAAAGTAGAGAGAGGGATCAGTAAAGCACTGCAAGAATTGTTCTCACTCTGGAAACAAAAAAAATAGCCCAGCTTTTCTTTCAGTAAAACAGTGATGGAGTTCACAACATCATGTTTGCAAGCAAGGAGGGTCAAGAGGTTGCAGATCACAGAACATAACTACTGGCTTGTGAGAAGACACATAACTGTGCAGAAAGGATGCAAAGGCACAGAGCCAGTCTAGGAGGTTAGCTGGCAAGGTGTAACAAGTGTCTAGGACCTGGCACTCAAATGCTGAAGCTGAGAAAGCTCAAATTCTCAGCTGTAAAATGTTATTGATAATAGCATGTCCTGACAGAGTGTTAGGGGAAATTATAGTATCACTTCTGAGTGTCTTCTGAAAAGAGGTAACTTTTTCAGGAATTAAAATACTAGTCCCACAAAAGGAATTTTTGAGTGGAGTCCTGTCACAGAGATATCAAAGACACCAGGCTAGAATAGCAACATCAAGGTTTTCTCAGCCTCAAGAACAGTAACTGAGTTTAATAATTAACTCTGGAGTAACCCATACTATTACATTTTATGGGCAACTTTTCAGCAGCACGGACTGAATGGCTTTGAAAACACTGCCTTGTTTATGCATGCAAAATGTGGACCACGCACTGGAAATCCTGTTGCAGGTAACAAGTTTTCACCAACTCAGAAACATACCAAAGAATACATCAGCATACACTCCCATTCACTAAAGGAATTGTTTCCATTTTTCTTAAATGCTGCTGCACCTTTCCTCATGAGTGCATGTGGACAGTGCTTAGCCAAACACTTGCATGACACCCTAAGACCCCCAACGGGTTCAGTTATTCCCCAAAGTGATTTTTTAAGACAAGGTGAGTAACAGAAGGATCCACAAAGCACAGAGGCACTTTTGATCTAACTGGAGCTTTGAATTTGAAGCACTGTTCTAAGTCATGATGTTCTTTTTTCAGCTTGCCTGATATCTTCAGGCACTGACATGTGGATCCTGTCATGAGTCCATGGGCATTTCATTACAGCTGATAAACATAGAGCAAATTCTATCTAGTTTGCAGAAGTAAAAACATCAAATGGATTTAAGCTTGTGGAAGGTGGATTCAAACTAGATATCAGGAAGAAATGCTTTACAGTAAGATGCTTTACTCTTCATTTTGTTTTTGACAAAGCAAAACCACTGAAGCTTGCAGCTGTATAATCAAAATCAACCTTTCTGTAATTGCAGGTCAGTGCGACTGGCTACAGAACATGAAAGAATTCTGCAGGCTTGTGTGATATGGATTAGGTGATCCTGCTCTGGCAGAGGGGTTGGACTGAATCATCTGAGACCATCGTGAGACAGGTTAGTTTCACCCTACTGATTATGTGTTGTTGCAATAGTAATCCTGCTCAGTATGAGAGGAACCCCAGGTTCAGACCCCTGCTGCGTGCACTTGGCTAAGGAGCCACTGGCTCGAGTCTACCATCTGCGGGGCGCCTGATGCTAAATCATTCGTATGCGACCTGATTCTGGGTCAGGGTTTCACACATAGCAGAGCAGCTCCCTCGCTGCCATCTATTGAGAATCAGCCCCCGACACAAGCTTTTATAGGGCTGGGTGATAAGTTGGACTGGATGATATTGGAGGTCTCTTCCAATCTGGTTGATTCTATGATTCTATGATCTGTGTTGGTCTGGGAGTTACCCAGCGCCACACACAATGAAATCAGCCAGACTAGAATCAGCTGACTGGAAGTTAAGAAATGAAGCTACATTTACAGCTTAGCACAATATACAAGCAGGTATTTACAATATATTACAAATATATACAGCTATATACAGTAATATACAAGTAATACAGAAACACAACAGCCCTCCCAGAAATCAGAGTCCCCAGGAGGGGCTCCCAGCCACCCTTCCACCTTTTTTACACCTCTCTACCTTATCTCAGAGTCTGCCTTACAGTCAAGGTGAGCTGCAAGGATTGGCAAGGGAGGTTAGAAGCAGAAAAGATTAGTTGGGTTATACAGCAAATCCCAGGGAGGAAACACAGACATCAGATCCAACAGATACTCTCACACTGTCTTATCTATATTTGTGTCCTTGCTTTTATACATCTCAGCAAGCCTGTGAGTGAAGTAGACATCACCATTGTTTTCCTTTTCACAGCCTAAATCTAATTTTTCTTATTAAAATATTCCAATTAGCCTCAAACTAGCACACCATCTTTCAAGGTCCCTTCCAGCCTCTAATCTACTGTGATGCCTGTAATGGGATTTTCTGACCCCCTAGCAGGCAAGACAAACCAAAACCATATAACTCAAGAATGTATTCTAAGCCTACTCATGCCAGGCACAAGACAACTCTGTTTCACATGTGTATTAAGCCATTTCACAGACACTCCACTCACCCTTTTTCATGAAGACACCACAGTGTAGTTTTCTTGCACCTGAATTGGTTGGAATATGTTAAAAGCTTCCATGATAATCAGTAAAAAAGAGCACCTGGTGACGGATACACAGCCATAATTTCATGGGGTCATGCTCATTTCCAGCTCTCATTATGACTGTAAATAGCTGGTGGAGACTGACTGGCATCATTTTAGGAGTCAGTGTGAAAAGGTGAACAAAAAACAAGAAGAGGAAGATTTCATTAAATCATCTGTTATTCTGTTAGAAAGAAAGAGGAATTAAAATGTCATGATACAAAGTGCTTTAGCTCACTTTCAGAGGCACATTGGAATATTGTGATGGCTTATTTACTTGAAGAATAATTGTTACTGAAGGGTCCAAAGAGAAATATATGTAGCCCATTCTGGTAGGAGCTTTATTTATTTTTTTTAATCAAGAAAAATACCAAGAACAAAGGGAAAGTCTGCAAAAAATTTGCAGTAGTTTTAAAAAAAAGAAGAAAAAAGGCTAACATTTTCCTACAGATCTGTTCTAGAACTTGGATAATAAATGGCATGGTAGTTTATAACACTGAGCTGCTTTTGTCCCTTTTGCCATGTTCTTATTGTGTAAAGATTAATTTACTATGGTTTATGCAAGGAAGTCCCAAGACATGCAAGAAAAAGGCAAATGGTGTTAATCTGTTATTGATTACCCTAGAGAACTCTTAACAAATTGTCTATTTCTGTGAGGCCCTGAAACACATGTTTTTTTTTAATATAGTTTCCAGTTTCCTTCTATTATTTAACTTTCTGGTTGAAATCAGAAGAGTAACAAAGACTATGACATTTCTAACACAAACCAAAACACAACTGAAAGGCTACAAGCAGCAGTAAATACAAACATGCTCAGTTTGTGCATATTTCCATTAGTTATTTTCTGCATGGCCCTGCATTAAATTTATTTTTTGTCAGAGAATCAGACAGTATCAAAAGGTAACAAAGTTAATTGCTCCTTGCCTAAATGTCACAGATTAATTATGTTTAAATAAATATAAATAAATAATTTGATGCACAGTAATACAATGCTTTCATATGTTCTGGTGTCATTGAGGGTGCCAGAAAAAACAACATCAAATTACTCCTGAATGGGTTTCCTTCTTTCTTTTTCCTCTTGAAATGCCTTTTACTTGCTATGGAGACTAGGGTTTCTATTTAAAATTATTACTAACTTATGCTCTCATTGATCTTGAGGATGGGCTGAGGCCAATGGTATAAGATTTAACAAGGCCAAGTGCAGTGTCCTACACTTTGGCCACAATACCTCCATGCAGTTCTACAGACTGGGGGATGAGTGACTGGAGAGCAGCCTGGCAGAGAGGGACCTGGCAGTGCTGAGTGACCCCGACCTTAACCAACTGGATATGAGCCATCAGTGTGCCCAGGTGGCAAAGAAAGTCAATGGCATTTTGGCTTGTATCAGGACTAGTGTGGCCAGCAGGACTAGGGATGTCATTCTGCCCCTGTACATAGCACTGGTGAGGCCTCACCTTGAGTACAGTGTGCAGTTCTGTGCCACTCACTTCAAAAAAGATATTGAGGTGCTGAAGTGGGTCCAGAGGAGACCAATGAGACTGGGGAAGGGACTGGAGGGAAAGTCTGATGAGAAGAGGGTGAAGGAGCTGGGGTTGTTTAGCCTGGAGAAGAGGAGAGACTCAGGGTAACATTATCACACTCTACAACTACCTGAAGGGAAGTTGTAGTAAGGTGAGAGTCAGGCTCTTCTCTCAGGCACCTTATGACAAGATGAGAGGATATGGCCTGAAGCTGCCCCAGGGGAAGTTTAGGTTGGATGTAAGGAAGCACTTCCTCAAAGGGTAACTGGACGCCGGAATGGGCTGCCCAGGGAGAAGGTGGAGTCACCATCCCTGAAGGTGTTTAAGGAAAGCTCAGATGTGGCATTTAGTGACATGGTCTAGTCAGTGTGATGGTGTTGGGTCATAGGCTGTACTTGATGATCTCAGAGGTCTATTCCAGCCTCAATAATTCTGTGATTCTGTAATACAATGCAAGTCTCAAGTTTCAGAGCAAACAATTTTAAAAATAAGGTAGTAACTCTTTACAAAGTGAATGCATCAACATTTCAAAGGACTGCTAGAGCTGTCCACAGGTCACATGCATACTGAGTCCAGGCCTATGTATTCTGCTAAACAGCAAGGACAGAACCTTAATTTTCTTGCACTGCAAGAGCAGGACTAAGGCTTTTGAGACACAAACTCTACTTAATGCTCCTGCCTAGAGAAATTAATGACACAATCTGATTTTCACTTCCCTATGATGCTTTTCTTGTTCTCCTTATTTTGGCTATATAGATTTTATGCAGTAAAGACCATCATTGATTCAATTTTTGTACAAGGCCTAGATCAATTGTTTCTTGAGTGAGACAAGCACTTGAAATAATAGAAACTTCTACTGTGCACTGAGCTAGCAAAGCTGTCATTATGTCTGTACCACTCTCTTCCCACTTCAGTGGGAAAATCAAGATACAAAAGCAGAAGGGAGACTGCCTATAACATTTATTTGTGCCTACTACAGAAATAAGTGAAAGGTGCTACTGTAGTTTGCAAACCCTCCTGAACTTCTGAGATAATAAGACTACAGTCTCTGGAATAGTAGCCAGTTTGGGAATCATAAGAAAGGACCATATCAGGGTTTACATTTGTTGTGGGATGTTCAGACACTGTTATCTTATAAAACATGACATACTGCTGCTCATGCATGGGACCACTCTGTTCTCCATAGCCATACAAGTCCAGATCCATAAAATATTGCATAGGAAACAAAGGATATGTAAATTCCTGCCTCCAGCACTATCCTATAGAGAAAGAAGAGAGGTTTGCTTGTATGGAGGCATCTCTGAGAAGGCAACTGTGGGGTCTGGAATCTCTGTTCTCAGAAAAAGGAAATAGGTTCAACTTGCCTCTTTGAACTAATCTACTCTAAGGGCTGAACCTTATGTAATAATTGCTTTGTGGGAATTTGTTCTATGGCAAATGTACTTTTGAGCATCAGGAACTGAGGATGATGCTGAGTCATTCTCTCAGCTGGATCATGTCTGATTCATGTTGTCAACAGTAATTTTAAAATACTCCACTCCCTGCTCTCTACTCCCTGCTCCTACTCCACCATTACCAGTATGAGACAGGAGCATTCAAACAAAATGCAGACAACAGGTAACTATCTGGTTTGGTTTTGTACATCCTTCTGCCTTCACTTACAACAGAGGGCAAAGCCACAACTGCTAAATGGCTCATTATTTCTTCTTTTCTCTTTGCACAAAGCAAGACAATAATTTCAAAGCAAGCACTTGAAAGCAAGGAAGATGACAGTTCATCTCTGCATTAAGAAAAAAACAACCCTGCACACACGGAAAGGAAAGGAATCCTGCCCACCATAAGATTGCATTCTTGGGATATTTTCAGTGTGCTGTAGTGCTGAGGCTTGCCAAGTCAGGGCTGTCACTGCTGCACAATGCTATTAGTTCATCAAACATCCTTAGACCTAGGGCAGAGAGTGTGAATCCATTTACAACTTCACTGCTTCCAGAAGGGAGCTGGGGTGTATTTCTAATACCCGTTCTAAGCAGAGAGCAGACACAAAAGCAAAGAACTGTGAATTTGTCATCAGAGATGCATTGAATAAGTCTGTTAACCAATGCAAATGGTGTCATTTGAAACAGTATGTTTACCACATTTGAATCTCAAAGAGAAGTATCTATGGGAGAAGTGATGAACCTAGGCACCTGAAATGAAGGCACTGTTTCTCACACGTGTAACCTCAAAACTGGCTGTGGTGCCACTACCAGAAAGAATTCTGAAGTGCCAGGTACAAAGTTAAACTGGGCTATTTTGGTGAGTAGTGGTGCTTTCTATCATGCAGCCTCATTAAAGATGATGGGAAGGTAAGTGTAGGTGAATATAGCTGCTGGCACCTCGCAATGTGAGATTCTGTTACTGCAAGTAACGACTTACAAATACTGAAATGAGTTGTCAAGACTTAAAAAATGCTGTGAAGCACCATTTTGCTCTGTAATATATTAAAGCCTTCTATCCTTTACAATACATTTTAACTACTGTTCTCTTAATCACATTAAATTAAGCAAAGTTGTTTTTAAAACATCACTGTGTGTATTTGTCAGTGAATTAAGCATTCCCTTGAACGGTGCTGCATACAGATTAAAGTAATGGATTTGTCTTTTTCAGCAATCAGTTACAGGATAAAAGTTGCTGGTGTGTTGCACAGAGTGAATCATTAATCATTTTTACCAAACAAAGATTTGGAACATACCCTTTGGGTTTTCTCTTATGCAGCCTACATATTTTATTACATCTGCCATACACAAGCAAATAGAACCACATAACAACTTGATAGTGTGGATATACATAGCACAGAAAGTTCAGTTTGAATCCTTAATGAATTGGACTTCTAAGTTCAGGACTGGAGCCAGAAGTCTTTCAGTCAAGTTCAATGTCAGGAACAGATCCAGAAAGCGTAACCTCTCTAAGCCAAAGAGCACTGTGAATGGATGAACCTTAACAGCTCTGCAGGAAGGCAGCAGAACCGACACTCTGCTAAATTCAAACTCCTCTTACCTTGTGCTCCAAGACTGCTGGAAGCATTAGACACATTGCTCAGTTTCCAGGTAGCAGTGCTACTGGCATGCTCTTTAAACAGTTTGTAAAAGCACAAGTCCCATGTTTTTACTTTTCCCTTTGGAAAAAGATGGAAATTAGGGCTGTGAGGATGATTCGGAGACTTGAGCATCTCCCCTATGGAGAGAGACTGAGAGATGTGGGGCTATTTACTCCAGACGAGAGAAGACTGAGAGGGGATCTCATCCATATGTATAAACATCTGAGAGGTGGGTGTCAAGTGGGTGAGGCCAATCTCTTTTTGGTGGTGTACAACAGTAAGAGTAACAGCTACAAACTTGAACGTAGAAGATTTCACTTCAACAAGAGGAGAAATTTCTTTACCGTGAGGGTGACAGAGCAATGGAACAGGCCGTCCAGAGAGGTTGTGGAGTCTCCTTCTCTGGATACTTTGAAAACCTGCCTGAGTGCATTCCTGTGTGGACTACCCTAGGGGATCCTGCAGGGCAGTTGGACTCGATCTCTGGAGTTTCCTTCCAACTTGTAACAATCTGTGATTCTGTGAGCAGGTTGAAACCACAAAAGCTAGAAACACACAAGAGGCAGCCACCACCCTACACTGGTGAGGAGAACAGAGCAACTCATGCTGTCACACCTTCAGAGGAGTGTAAGATTAAACAGAAGGGTTGTGCCTTTGTTGCTGACATACTAATTCCAGACACCACCAGAGAACAACAGCCTCAGCTATGTAAGTGACCAGGAAAGCCTGTAAAAATACCAGCTACCCAGATTTTGGCAAGCATTCATAGCCAACACAATGATGCCCAACTACACTGTTGAACTTCTCTGCCATAGGTTTGATGTTACTTAGTACATCTTCCACTGTGGCTAGTCTTTAACTTTTCTTGATTTTCCTCCTCTTGATGTTCTTTTAACCAGCACTGTGCTAGGCCTTCTCAAATGTACTTCCTCCTCTGCCCTCCTGACAGCACTACTTAAAACAGGTCAAATATTTGTTTCATCCATTTTAACCTGTTAGCTTCAGTGCTGCTTATTCACACGTGTCCTCTTTGTAAATATTACAGAAACACGTTGCTTCTCTTGAAGAGAGTAAGTTTTAAATAGGCTTCTCATGAACTTCCACACCTGGAACTCAGTAAAAAATAATCCAATGAGAAGACATCAAGAATTCTGCAGTCAAAGCAGAATTTCAAGTGCTGGGCTGCAAAATATACTACTTAAAAGTAACAACATCATGATAGCACCTTAAGTACTTCTGAACAGAAAGCAGATAATGTCTAAGAAGGAAAGTTTTGGAGGGATAGCTCTCTGAAGATACAAGCTCTCAACTCATCAGTTTAAAGGTCAGTAATCTGCCCTGGCACACTCTTCCTGGACAAGTTAAGACACATCATGTGTGCACAGTTCACTCCATTTGTGTTCCCCACAGTGTGAGCTACTTCTGTGTCAGAAACTCTATAAACAAATACATTAGTGCTATGTTGTGCTCAAGACAAACATCTCAGCTTTGAAGTTGAGCTCAAGCAGAGTACTGTATGATCACAATGATATTTTCAGTTTGTATCAGACCACTTTGTAGTGTAGGCAAAGAAAATCAGATGATTGCGCAAATCAGTGCAGAAATAATTCTCTCCCTCAGAGTCCAGGATTTGTGATTGAAGAAGGAAACATGAAAGAGTCAGATCCTTTGAGGATTTGTTACTGGAGAAGAACATATGAAGGATTCAGATCTTTCTTTGGGGAGTTTAGGAGGCATGTGCTTTTATGAGACCTGAGTCTCTGGTCCTGACCTATAGACCTTATGTCTCAGGCATCTCCAGGGCTGCTGTTTATATCACGGAGATTAGCAAGCAGAATATCACATATTTGAGGAAAATCCAAAGTAATGTTTCCTGTTGGGCACCTTTTAGTCAGCTTTGAAGACATATTAATCTATATTACTGAGAGCTGTGGAGGGGTTGGGTGGAAGATTTTTTTCTGGTTTACTCATTATCTTCCTCTTTAACAATATTGATTTGTGTTGCCCTTTTGTTTTGCTAGAAGGCTTCTTGGACTGTAGCCTCAAGAAAGAAAGACATTTTAATTATCTCACTTTTTTTTTTCACTATGAATCCTTCAAGCATTATTCCACCCAAGTTGTTTTCAATTTATTCTACATTCTTTCAAAGTCTGTTTTCTCAGAAATCAATAATTGATCCCATAGCCCTAATTAAAGTGTGGTCAGCTCACAGACAAAGTTATGACTTGTGAAGGAATTTGTAACAGCAAGCAAGTACTAGATAAGCCTTAAGATGAACCTTTGGATTTTGACAGGTTTACATAAAGATGGACAGAGCAACATTGCAGGGTCAAAGCTATGCAAAAAAGTTACCTTAATTTTGTTTGTTGAAATATCATTAATACTCTAACCCTCCACATTTCTTAATTCATGAACCTTCAATCCAACTTTGGACCTAGGTTTTTAAAAACAACTAATTACCATGCTAAGAGCTTTTTCTTTATTCTATCCATTCAAAACAGTCTGCACTTGTCTAGAACAGGCAAACACTGTGCCACTGCTGTAATAAATAGCTGTTGTTCTCTCATTTGGCCTCTGCAACAAAGCCTCAAGTGCTGAAAGTAATATAACTACTGAGCACAAAAAGGTGAAGAGGAAACAAACCCATCCATTTTGCACTGACATTTTAAAAACTTTCTCTAGTGCTGCACTGCATCTGCAATTTGAGTTCCATAGTTATTGTTCTTGAATTTTAGCTTTTTTTCCCTTGTTAACAGCAGTGTTTTACATTTACATTGCACAGTGCAATTTGCTAATAGGTATGGATGGTCAGGTAATTCCTTGCTGTTTGTTAAGCTTGGACTGGGAGCTGAAAAGTTCATTAAAAACTTGCTGCTGCTGTGCCCAGAGCCAGGCAGCATCCTCAGCAGTGAGATGTTTGTCCACCAAGTCTGCTTTTTTCTTTATCACAGAATCATTAAGGTTGGAAAAGACATTTAAGATGGCAGAGCCCAACTATAACCCAACTACCATGACCACTGTATCCTAAAGCACCACATCTACATGTTTCTTGAACATCACCTCAAGAAGTGATGACTCCCTGGGAAGCCTGTTCCAATGCCTCACCACTGTTTCCATAAGTAAAATTTTCCTTATATGCAACCTAAACTTCCCCGGGCACAGTTTAAGCCAATTTCCTCTCATCCTCTCAGCAGTTACTTGGGCCTCACTCCAACCTCCTTTCAGACAGCTGTTGAGGGCAATAAAATCTCCCCCTAGTCTTCTATTTTCCAGACTAAACAACCTCAGTTTCCTCAGCCACTTTACATTTTGTATCTCTGGGATCAGTGCCATTGCCTGACTCAGAGTCCTGAAGTTAAATGCAGCACAGAGAAAGGAAAGAACAGAGAAAAATCTCCCATTTTCTCAGGTTCCTCCATGCACCCTATAAGCATCCAGGACCACCTAGGTGTGGTTGAGTAAGTTTTCTTATTATCTTCTACTTAAATAGTCAGAGGAACCAAACCAGTCTGCTATTCATACTAAGGATTTGGTCTCAGGTTGACATAAGATAGAATCAATCCATAGAGCTTTTGCTTGAGAACATTTGAGATGTGTTTTCAGAAAATTAGCAGAAATAGGAATTACCTGAGGTTTTGAATAACTACTGTTGAAGAAAGCAAAATGCCAGAAAAACCACAATCTAACCCCAGGAACCTAAAAAATGTCACAGAATCACAGAATCACATAATGTCTTAGATTGGAAAAGACCTGCAAGATCACAGAGTCAAATCATTAGTTTCACACTGACAAGTCCTTCACTAACCCAAATCCCTCAGCACAACATCTAATCACTATGAATCACTACGGTTGGAAAGGACCACCAGGATCATCTGGTCCAACCTTCATCCCAGCATCCTTAATCACTAGACCATAGCCTCAAGCACCACACCCACTCTTTTCTTAAAGTCTATAAAATTAGAAGTCATATTTTAGAATTTGTGGAAGGTAATAATTCATTTAAGAGTCCACACTTCCTAAAGTGAATAGTTGTAGCTAAAATACATATCCTTTGTCCACACAGACACAAACTTCTCGGTGGGAATGGTTTACTGTGTCTCAGACAGCAAAATGCTATTGAGAAAGTGAATAGCAAATACCAGCCAAGTGATGCATTGAAAGGAAATGAATGAAAGCAGCCATACTAGGTATGTAGTTCACTACATTTTGCTGTGTTACTACTTAAGCAGCTTTAATAAAAGGAACAGAAATGCTAAACATTACCTTTCACTTTTTAAGTAACATGAAACAGCAACACTCTAAACTAGGCCAAGCATCTCCTACAAACACTCTCCTCCAAGAACAAAAGCACACCATAGATCATCCAAGAGTAAGAAATTATGTGAGGGCAGTTGGTGTAGGTGCATGTGTGAATGTTCTTTGACCATGGGGAATCTCCTAGAAAGGAACTCACATGTGCTTTAAAAGACAAAAAGTTAACAAGTTGTTCAAACCCTAAATGCCATTTTTATCATCCCAGTGAGGTTATAGGGGCTTGAACAATAGGAGCAAGTCAAATAATGAATTGGTATGAGAACCTATTTCTTACTTGTCTTAGAATCATAGAATCATTTTGCTGGCCACACTATTTCTGATACAAGCCAGGATGCTGTTTGCTTTCTTGGCTGCATGAGCACATTGCTGGCTCATAGTCAGCTATTGACCAATATCCACAGGTCCTGCCTTCAAGCAGCTTAGCACACTCACTTAATTAGGTATGATTTGCAACCTTGTTGATGATGCCTTCAATCCCCTCACCTGGATCATTGATAAAGATATTAAATAGAAGTGGCCACAATACTGAGCCCTGGGGAACACCTTTTAAGTCTGGCCACCAACTGGATTTAACTCCATTTGCTGTTAGTTTTTGGGCCCAAAACCAGTCAGGTTTTTATCCTGAAATGTGTCCACCTATCCAACCGTGAGCAGCCAGTTTCTCCAGGAGAATGCTGTGGGAGACAGTGTCAAAGCCTTTACTAAAGTCTAGGTTGACAACATCCACGGCCTTTGTCTCATCCACTAGATGAGTCATCTTGTTATAAGAGATCATGTTAGTCAAGAGGGACCTGTCTTTCTTAAACCTATGCTGACTGAACCCAGCTGCCCAGTTGTCCTGTCTGTGTCACATGATGGCATTGAAGATGACTGCCTCCATCAGTTTTATTTCATACACTTGAATTCCCAAATTCAAAGCACATGTACCAGTCACATCTGCCATGTGGTTCCAAATTCAATGGGAGCTCTGAAGGAAATCCTCACTAACATCCTCAGTCAATATTCATCTTCCTGTTCCTTAACACTTTCAGCTCAGCTGTGGAGTGCCATGGGAGTTTAGTGGATGATGCTCCAGAAGTAACGGGAGAACAAGACAAGTTCTCACTGAGATTTGTGAACTGTGAGGGAAATATCAAAAATTGAAGAAAAAGGTGGAAGTTACAGTGATTGAGGTTTGATGGGCACAATTTATGTGCAGTGAGAGAAAAGTTAGGAGGGAGCATTCCTCTATCACTGAAATTCAAGAGGCAGACTTTTTGCAATGCAGTAGGAAAGGACTTGGTAGTTAAGAATAAAGTTGTGAATATGGGACAGGCATAATTCACTCAAGAACTGCTTCTTGTATTCACTTCTACAAAAGTGGCAGCAGGCAGCAGTACAGAAAATGCCGAGCAGAAGATCAGAGTTAAATCCTAATGCTATGAACATATAAAGCAACAGCACGAGGAGGGGAGAAATAATAAATGTTTAAAAAGGTTATTAGTGGCTGCACTTAACAGAACATTGATGGTACTTAGACCGTTGTATTAAGAGCCTCTCTGCTTTTGCAGTGCTGAGAAGTCAATGCAACTCCTATTACCGCTAATGCTTTGGGGAGGTCAAATAGCAAGATCAGAACATGTGTCATGAAGTTTGAAATGTGACTTGAAAAATGAAAGAGAATGAGATAAAGACTGTTAGAAGTTACCTAGGAAAGGATCATTACAGTGGGTCAAAATTGACTAAATAGGCTTCATATATTGACAATCTGTCAGACTTCACAGAGAATACATTTCAAATACAAAGTTATTCCCTTTATACAGGAGTGATCAGAGAGTCTTTATAACAATACATGAGGATAAAAATTATTATATCCCTGTATTTGCTTGCTAGTAGAATTGATCAACAATGCAAATGTGAAAGTCAGCTAGCAAATAATCAATTGGCATCTGATCCTGCATGTTAATTCTTTTCTTTTAAAACTGCACAAATCAACTTTTCATCTTAATATCTATTCAGAATGATAAGAAGCAATTCTTAGCCACTGTGCGGGCATCTATACACTTAAAAGGCAAATGTAGTAAAGCCAGTTCTGTCTCTTAATGCTATCTTTACTACTTAGGAGACTTAGGTCACTGATTCTGTGCTCCCTGTCCTCTGGGAGACAAAAACAGATGTAATGATAATTTAAAAACACCTTCAGGACTTGATACCCGCCTGAACATGAGCCAGCAGTGTGCCCAGGTGGCCAAGAGAGCCAGTGGCATCCTGGCCTGCATCAGGAATGGTGTGGTCAGCAGGAGCAGGGAGGTCATTCTGCCCCTGTACTCTGCACTGGTTAGACCACCCCTTGAGTGCTGTGTTCAGTTCTGGGCCCCCCAGTTTAGGAGGGACATTGAGATGCTTGATTGTGTCCAGAGAAGGGCGACGAGGCTGGAGAGAGGCCTTGAGCACAGCCCTACGAGGAGAGGCTGAGGGAGCTGGGATTGTTTAGCCTGGAGAAGAGGAGGCTCAGGGGTGATCTTATTGCTGTCTACAACTACCTGAGGCGAGGTTGTGGCCAGGAGGAGGTTGCTCTCTCCTGTCAGGTGGCCAGCACCAGAACAAGAGGACACAGCCTCAAGTTGTGCCAGGGGAAATTTAGGCTGGAGGTGAGGAGAAAGTTCTTCACTGAGAGAGTCATTGGACACTGGAATGGGCTGCCCGGGGAGGTGGTGGAGTCGCCGTCCCTGGAGCTGTTCAAGGCAAGATTGGACGTGGCACTTGGTGCCATGGTCTAGCCTTGAGCTCTGTGGTAAAGGGTTGGACTTGATAATCTATGAGGTCTCTTCCAACCTTGGTGATACTGTGATACTGTGATATATAAAGTCTTTTTATGTTTAAGGTAACAAAGGGAAAAAGGAAGAAACAATTAATAAATGTCAATTATATTAATTGAAACTTGCAGCTTTTTAAAGCTATGTCTGAGCTTTGATTGTGCATACATGGCCTTGGATTGTTATAAACCTGACCATTAATCTCTGCCTACCTCTTGCAGAGCTAATCTGCATGATTGTTCTTTAATTTGAGTGCAGCTGTGACTAGATTAGGAGTGATTATTCTTTTCCTTACCTCCTCTGTTTAGTGCACTGCCTCTAATTTACAGATACAAGTAAGCAAGAAATTGATTAATTATAAAATAAAAGGTGAGTTGGTGAGAGGAAGACAAGAAATAGCTGCTTTTTATTAGTCCTGATTGAGCTAGATTGCTTCTGGCTGGTTTACCAAAGACCCAGGATATGTTCTTGCATTTATTTCTCTCAATACAATAAGCAGCTAACCAGAAGCAAATTATACCACTGCCATAATTTTCCACTAAAGGGGCATCCTTTCTATGGTAACTTGCAATAATTTCAGGAGGGAAAAAGCATTTTTTCTGAACTCTATTATCAGATGAGCAAAGCCTTTAATTTAGACTAATCTGATTTCAATACACATATCCATGTGTTTGCTTTCTATCTCTGTCTGGAACTGGTAAACTACCTTCTCTTGTACTCAAGCATTAAACAGGATGCCAACTCTGGTGAACACAGAATTGACTAGGAAGAGGTGATTCTGCCACAGGTAATTTTGCCATGTCAGAAATCACTTTCATCTTGAGGAAAACCTGGGGACCCAGCCCACAGTAACAGCTCCTGAAAAGATTTAAGCCCAGGAGGATTCTGTGATGAGCTGAGGTGAAGGATATTGACCTGCAGGTTTCTTTGCTGCTTTCTAGGCAGGATGTTGGAGAAGAGTCAGGTATTAATCTATTGCCAACTATTATCCTATTGCCAACTGTATCCTGGGCTGCATCAAGAGAGTTGTGGCCAGCAGGTTGCAGGAGGTGATTTTCCCCCTCTGTTCCACTCTGGTGAGACCTCACCTGGAGTACTGCATCCAGTTATGGAACCTCTGTTACAAAAAAGGATTTGGACATGCTGAAACATGTCCAGAGAAGGGCCACGAGGATGATTAGAGGTTGGAGTTCCTCTCCTATGAAGACAGACTGAGAGAGTTGGGGCTGTTCAATCTGAAGAAGAGAAGGCTCCAAGGAGACCTTATTGTGGCCTTCCAGTATCTGAAGGGAACCTACAGGAAAGCTAGTGAGGAACTTTTGGGGATGTCAGGTAGTGATAAGACTAGGGGGAATGGAGTGAAACTAGAAGAGGGTAGATTCAGATTGGATGTTAGAAGAAGTTCTTCATGATGAGGGTGGTGAGACACTGGAACAGGTTGCCCAGGGAAGTGGTAGAAGCCACATCCCTAGGGGTATTTAAGGCAAGGCTGGATGTGGCTCTGAGCAACCTGATCTAGTGTGAGGTGTCCCTGCCCATGGCAGGGGTATTGGAGCTAGATGATCCTTGAGGTACCTTCCAGCCCTGACAATTCTGTGGTTTTGTGTTGCTCCTATCCCTTAAGTTTTTCAGTTCCTGCAAAGTGTTGGAGGTTGTGTGTGTGTGTTTGTTTGTTTGTGGTCCATTTATATCTAAAGAGCTACAGATCAATTTATGCTAGGGTATGCTAGGCATTGAATGTGTTCACAAAGGGAAGGGAAGGCATCTGCCTGGAGAACAAAATGCAAAGTGCCTGTAAAACTATCTACTGAGGAATTCATGCACAACATAAGACACTTTAACAAGTGACTGCATACATGTAAGCATTTTTAGTTAGATTCCTGTCCTCCTGTAACTTAAATATGAGCTCTAGAAAATTCAATCAAGGAGACTGAAGCTTAGGGTACCATTTTCCACTGCAAAATATTGGTACATTCATAAGTTACATCATATTTTGCAAAGGCAAGTACTAGCCCTGTAAGTGAGGAGACAGCAATTTCATACTGGAAAGAGCCAGCTTTTAATGAGTTACTGCCCAAACATGCCCACTGGACAAGAGAGTTGATGGAAAGCTCTTCACAGCTTCTAACCCTGTCCCACTCACTAAGTCTAACAAATTTTTAGCCTTTTCTAGTCTTCCTGAGGAGCTGTGCTTAGAGAATAAGTTTTCTCTTCCTTTTCTCTCTTTCCTCCTCCTTTCTCTTCTGCCTACTGGGGTATGTTTAATTTATTATTTTTTCCTTCAGCTAGAAGATACCCTTTAGGACAAGTAACTCAAATCAGCCATTTCCTATCAACTTAGATCTCTGAATGCAAAACTACAACATTGTGCAGCCTCAAGAAAATGATTGCTTCCTTTCATCTCAGCTAAGACATCCCAGTAACTACTAAGAGATTGGATGAGTTCCTGTCAGATTACAATTAATGTAGCTCCCTTTTCCTCTTAAGCAGCCATTCACCTGACAATATTTACTCAGTGCAATAGATTTAACTCCACATATTTCAGTTTTATGTTATTTACGGGTATCTGTACCTTTACAGACCAACATGCTTCCCCTAGAACCAGACTAACTGCAAGAGTTTAAATTAAATGCTTCCCATGAAAGGACATTTTAAAAGAATTAATGAAAAAATCCAAACCAACAAACTCACAAACCAAAACAACCCAAACCATACCTTTCCAAGAAGATTACAAGAGACAAGATGTTGAGTTTTCTAGCTCAGTGATTTCACTCAATCTGCTTTACAGCTTTCCAGTACAGTGATTTCAGTAGCTCATGATTCAGCCTTGCTTGGTTGCTGGTAGCTGCAAATGACATACAGAAAACTCTTAGGTATGTGCTCTGCCAACATATAAAACCAGATTTTAAGTGTGGTAGATGGGATACTGGTTAGTAAAACTAGTAAAAAGGATATAAACTAAGGATAGGTGGATTATTTTAGATCTGTTTGCCTATTGCATGATAATTAATTTATTTAACTTGAAGAATCAGGCTGGTAATTTACCTTCATATTTTAGGTACAGAGTTATGACTTTCTTGTCAAAGAAGAGGAAATCTGTCTCATACTTCAAAAATAATGAGTACATTCATCCCTAAAATTCTTCTTATACTCTTGCACAATAATTCAAAGTGTTATTACTGCCCTGACATGAAAATACACAGTACATAACAACTATTAACAGCATCAGTTTTCATTCTTCTCTTACACCATATCATATATTTGACTTTAAACATATCATTAAATATTTATTGTCTGAATCACTGATTGTAAAATGCAGCCAATTATCTCACAGGACATTGATTCCTGTAACAGGCTTTTCTTACCATCAGGTTTCTGTCAATCTTTCTATCAAAATAGGAGGGGAAAGAGACACCTTTAAATAAAGTGCAAAGGGTATATAAATCATTGAATCATAGAGTGGCTTGGGTTGGAAGGAGCCTTAAAGATTAGCTCCAAAATCCCTGCTGCGGGCAGGGACACCTCCTGATAAACCAGGTTGCTCAAAACCTCATTCAGCCTTGTCTTAAAACACTTCCAGGCTCTGCTCCAGACACTGTGCTATTGATCAGAATCTGGTGGGATAGCCTCTGTTGGAAGAAAATCTGTGAAGGCTAAGGGGAAGGAAACCAAAAAAGAGTGGGATGTAAAAAAGGCATATGCAACAGTCATGCTCCTGTGGCTCTGTTAATGATTAAAGGTGCTAAATCCAGGTCTAATCAGGCAAGTACCTACACTCGATGCTTGTGAAGTATTTGTCATGCCTGTTTTGAAGCTCTTGAACCAAGTCCTTCTGGGTAGGGGTCTATGTCACAGTAATTAGGAGGGGGTAGGGATCTACAGAATGCATTCTATCAGACAGAGATAGAAACCTGTTGGTTCCTGACAGGACCAGGACATACCAGATTTGTTGTTTTCTCTCCATAAAATCAATTTTGCACAATTTAATAGGTATGCTCAGTTTTTTGTTTAAATCGATTGCATTTGACTTTTGAAACGTGGTGATTTTCATTAGGTGGTAGCCCAGATCTTTAATTCATATCACCCCAGAGCCCTCAGAGGTGTCAAAGAATAATTACTTTCTTACCATTACAGAGCTGGCCTGGATTGCAGTCGCTGACCTGAAGTTAAAAGGCCCAGTGACTCATTTGCAGCTTCTTGAATGCCTTCTTTTGCCATCCCTCAGTTGTTTAGTTCTTTTCCTACACTAACATTTTCAGATTTTCCAGAGGAGTGGATCTGTATGTTAAGAATGCTGCTTATCTCCCAAGTTCAAATACAAAGTAAAATTTTATGCCTTTTCCTCTCCTCAAGATATTTCCCTGAATAAATGACTTAAAAGATGCACTGAACATAAAACTTGTATTTCAAAAGGTTAAATAATTACATTACATATCTGAGGCACAGAAGACACTCCTCATCAAATCAAGAATATTGTTTATTTAACATGTTGACCATATACAATGACTTGGAGGCCTTCTGGGCCTGTCCATGGCTACAGTATTTATTTGTATCTCTGGAAAAGTTTAATGTTTAGGAATCTTAAATTGACATGTGAAAGAGATTTGTGTAATGGTTGTAACACTCACTAGATTCTTGTCACAACAATTCCCTCTTCCAGCAGCAGTTTGGCTATCACAGCATAAAGTTTAGAAGTGATCATAAAACTTCTCCAAGCAGCAGGGTAGTTAGTCCCACCAGGTGCTGCATATTTCCTACTGTTTCAGCTACCCCAACTGTATTTCACTCACATTTTTGTGGTTGCACCCTTTGTCCTTCAGTTTTAGATGTTGTGGAAAGAATTGTGGAACCTAATTTAAAAGTGTGCAGTAAGTATGAAAATCAGTTTTATTCTTTATCTGGACTTGCAATGTAGCTGAATATCAGAGCTGTGACTGTGTGCAGACCAAATATACTTCAGCTCTTCTTTTCATTTTTTTTTCCCTGGATGGTTCAGTGACTCCTCAACCACTTCTCTACGTACTTGAAATACTAAGCTGAGTTGAGGCAATGGACTAACTCCAGACTAGGTCATAAACTGAAGCTTCACAATCACATGGGTGATCAACCATTACAGTACATCCCAGCTGGAGACTTCAGCTATTACTAGATGTCCCCTGCTGTAGGTTTAGGAATAACTGCCCTACCATAGAAGAAAATTCCTCCAGAGGACTAGACAGCCCCAGGGGACCGCAAGGTCCATCCCAGAGAGAGGACACAAGATATTGCAAGTTATTATTCTATTCCCTTTCTCTGTATCTCCCTATACAAGGAGCAGACTGTGCAGTCTCTCTTGCTCTCTCATCTCTCTCCTCTGAGCGTGCAGGTGCTGTTATCACAGAATCACAGAATTAATCAGGGTGGAAAAGAACTTTGAGATCATCAAGTCCAACCTATTACCCAACACCATCTAATCAACTAAACCATGGCACCATGCGCCACATCCAGTCTCTTTTTAAACACTTCCAGGGACAGGGTAGCCCACCTGGGCAGCCCATTCCAGTATCAATCACTCTTCCTGCAAAGAACTTCTTCCTAACATCCAGCCTGAACTTCTCCTGGTACAGCTTGAAGCTGTGTCCCCTTGTTTTGTTGTTGGTTGCCTGAGAGAGAAGACCAACTCCCACCTGACCACAATCTCCTTTCAGGTAGTTGTAGAGAGCAATAAGGTCCCCCTGAGCCTTCTCTTCTCCACTGGTTTGTGTGGGAGTGAGCTCAGATGGCAAGCTATTTCTTGCTGCATAGCTGAGGCCTACTGGGCCTAACTTGGGGGAGGGGGGGGCAGGTAGGACAGTGAGACCTAATATTAGACCTAATGGGCCTAGTGGGGGAGGTTGGTTGGCTTGGCTGGTTGAGGCCTACTGAGGCCTAAGTGAGGCCTAGTGGAGGCCTGTTTTGGGGTACCCCAAATTCCTTTCTTCTCCCTCCCCCTCTGTGGGTTTGAATGGGAAAAGAAGGCACAAAACTGCTTTCCTCCCCTCCCCATCCTGGGCTTGAAGGGGGAACAGCCAAAGGCACCTTTTCCGCACATGGGCTGACCTGTGTGGAAGCCTGCGCTGGAGTCAGGCTGGTGGTTGGCTGGGTTTTGCACCCAGTATAAGATGGTAAATGCACACTTTGTCTAGAAAAGCAGAAATAGAGCAAGGGAGGAGAGGAGAAGGTTCCCGCCTTGAGAGTTCCCACCTTGAGAGCTGCCCATCTTTACAGAGTGCCTGACAGGACAGGTTCCTGCCATGGCTGGACTGTCCCCACTTTTGAACGGCTCCTACCTTTTTGCACGGCTTTCATTTTTACACTGTCCCTGCTTTTGGATGGTTCTCCACACTTTTGCACCCTTCTTTGCAAACTTGCAGGCTTGACAAGTCCTTGGGTCCTCTGAGAGAGAGCCATCAGCAGCATCCGGCCTGGCCCCACTCAGACCACTTCAGCAGCCACCTTCCTGGCTGCCTCCCGGACTGGGGGACGCTAGCAGCTCTGGCTCTCCCCTGCCATTGTGAAGGCAGAGTTGTTTCACAATCATCCCATTTGTGGAACAAGTACTCGAGACATTTCTGAGTTGGGCAGCTCTGCCACTTGCCTCTGGCTTCTGCTGTGTGGATCTCTATTATGGGGTACTGCCTGCAGCATCAGAAGGCTGCTTCCACAGTGGAATCCAGTAAGGGATCATTGCCAAATGCCTAACTCACCTCTGTGAGTAAGACCTGCTGTTCCCTTAATCTGCTCAGCCTGATTGATAGTGGGGTAAAGCTGTGTTTATAGCTTAGCCTTTTCCATTTCCTGACTTCCTAAATATCTAAATTTCTCTATAATATCCTTTTGGAAGAAATTCCTGATTGAACTGAATCTGTCAATAAACTAAACTAATTTTTGTATATAGTTTGGGGGTGGGGTTCCAGGAAAATAAAATAATTCTATTTTTCTAATTCCTGACTTGGCCATGTTAACTCCCTGCCTTCACAACAAGGCCTGTCTTCAGGTCTAGCCAGGGTGGGCTAGGCCAGGGTTGATTTTGAATGTACATACATGTTTCTACTTTGGTAGCTCTTGTATTTTGTTTTACTTCTGGAAATAGCATTTCTGTGCAACCTCCAGTTCTGTGCAAGTGTGTTTATTTACTCCTTTGGGGTAAATTCATTCTGTTCTGAGGCCAGAGCTGTTACAGCTCAAACCAGAGCACTCCGTTTAGCAGCTTCTGCTGCACTTAATCCAGGTTATATGTTTAAGTGTGTTGATTAACAACCCAAGTAGAGCATCCTAATGTCTCCCCTATATGGTTTCTATTGAAATGTTGATGAAATTATACATAGCTTCGACACTGATAAGCAGTCAGTGGACACTGTTCCTGCAGAAATGATCACAAAGGATCATTACTGACATTATATTCAAAGTGTTTTTAATTTAATAGTTAAGGTAGAGCAACAGTGATTAATTATGCACACGCTGAGCTGGATTATTAAAACTGAGCAGAACAGTACTTCAGAGAGTCCCTCCTGACCTAGTTGAGAAAGATGCTACAAGGACAATTGCTGGAGGAATTCCCATCACTACTGGACAGTGATTGATCACCTTGTTTGGGAGAGTTGGC
Organism: Pogoniulus pusillus; assembly: GCF_015220805.1. Classification (NCBI taxonomy): domain Eukaryota; kingdom Metazoa; phylum Chordata; class Aves; order Piciformes; family Lybiidae; genus Pogoniulus; species Pogoniulus pusillus. The sequence goes on along the minus strand of NC_087284.1, from coordinate 7,825,589 downwards.
CAAGATCCCAATAAATTAGTTTTCCCTTTCAAGTAACATCCCACCCTTCAGTGTCTGTGTAATAGCACCTTTTTCTTCTACAGCTAAATTAAACATTGTCTTTTCTTAATATTGATAAGCACTAAACATTTGTAGAATGCCAAGCTGAAAGGAAAATTGCCAAGAACCAATCGTAAGTACAGTACATTATTATATTTATGTGTATATAGAATGGATTGGGTCAGAAGGGACCTCCAAAGGTCAACTAGTCCAACCTCCCTGCAGTTAGCAGGGAAATCCTCCTCTAGATCAGGTAACCCAGATCCCCAGTGAACCTGACCTTGAATATCTCCAAGAATGGGGACTCATCTACCTCCTTGGGCAACCGCCTGCAGTGTTCCACTACCTTCATAATAAAGAACTTCCTCTTAACATCCAACCAAAATTTATTCTTCTCTAATTTCAAACCATTGTGCCTCATCCTATCCCTGCAAGCTTCTGTAAACACTCCCTCTCCAGCCTTCTTGTAGGCCCTTTTCAGGTACTGAAAAGCCACTATTAGGTCTCCCCAGAGTCTGCTGAACCACCCCAGCTCCTTCATAAGTCTCATTTCCTCACACACTTTTTTTAGGTCTCTCTATTTACTTCGAACAATGTATCTTCATGGTACACTGAGGGTTATGCTACCAAAAGCAAATAAGTAGAATATATACATAGAAAACCCCAATCTTTGAGCCTCTATGAGTGAGTAAAACATGCTGAGATGGAACTTGATAGAACTCATTCATTTTAAGGAAAGCATTCACAAAACAATCCATTGGATCCTTGATATAAAAAATACTAAGTTAAAGGAACAACAATGGCAATATAAAACATCTCAAAAGTTCAAACACCTAGGTTTAAAAGAGTAGCCTGAAAGATAATTCAGTTAAGTTTGAACAAAATTACTATTTTGCTATCACAATAGCTGCTATATGTGGACAAAAATCTGTTCAAAAGACTGAGAAGCTGAGGGAGATGACTCAAACACAGTGTGAAATGCAGGAGTAGTCAGCTGTGATCACCACCTTTGACACTGTTATTAAACACCTGCAGAGCTAATTAACATGATGCTAGAGAAACAGAACTTTTCCAAACTTGGAGAAGTTGGGATTCTACCTGCAACAGGCAAAATGCTAACGTATTAGAACACTCAAAGCACTTACTGCCAATTAACTGCATTCCTGTAAGGCAGATTTTTAGGTCAAGACACTTAATACAACTCTATGCCTCTGGGTTACTTTATAGGCTGCTTGTGTTCAGGGATTTACTTGCAGACTAGAATGAATACAGGAAGAACAACAAAAGCGGATAAAAGCAGTTTATTTATGATAACAGGAAGGCAAATCATGGCTGGCCCTCTGTGTATAGAGTGATGATATGACACATTGGTATATTTGTGTGTAACTTATGGAGGGCTTCACCTTTCCTAACTACAGGACAGCTATGTGGTGCCCTTTCTGTAAGACAGTTGGCTGCTTAGGAGAGCGATACTGAACCGTCTGAAGAAAGAACATTTGGGAGAAGTTCTTCAATGCATCTTGCAAGGTCTCCTGTTTCACACAAATTTCCTTTATTTCCAGTTCAGGTTTGGGCCACAGTAGCATCTCACAGCTAAAAAGTCAGATCCTGACTGTCTGAATTTGTCTGCAAATTCTTAAAAGTTGCAGACAGAATGGAGAGAGATACCAGTAAGAGATTTATCAAAACATGTTTTTCCTAAAAATGGACAGGTAGGCTTAAGAAGCACATTGACTAACAATATTTAGCCTGCTTTCCTGAGTGCAAATAACAAAAAGCTCCTCTGTATGCACCAGGAGTCTCCTCTGCTAGAGAAAGAAGTGGACAACTTGAAAAGTTTCTACCTCTAACATACACCTTTAAATATTGAAAGAGGTAACTCAGGTAGTTGCAGCCAGAAGATGGAAGTTCAGAGTCAAATAAAACTTATTGTTCCAAAGAAGCATTTTCAGACATCTCAAAGAAAACATGCTGAGTAACTATCTGGAAAAAAAAACTATTCCAAAAGTGTTATAGTTAGGTATTTATGAAGCACTCTGCTTTTTCTTTTAAGTTTGGTTTGCAGGGTTTTTTTTGGACACTAAAGCAGATGGTGGTGCAGTAACTGGGACACAACACAAGAGCACAGACAAGAGTTTGAGTGTTTGTGACACACTCTGACAATTCCTCGAATCATAGAATGAATCATGGAATGGTTTATGTTGAAAGTGACCTCAAAGCTCATCCACTTCCAACCTCCTGCCATAGGCAGGGACACCTCCCACTAGAACAGGTTGCTCAAGGCCTCATCCAACCTGGCCTTGAACACCTTCAGATAGGGAGCATCCATAACCTCCCTGGGCAACCTGTTCCAGTGTCCCACCACCCCCACTGTAAAGAACCCTTTCCTAACATCTACTTTCAATCTCCCCTCTGCCTATAATCTACTTTTTCTCATAAAAATATTCCAATTAGCCTCAAACTAGCACAACTGTGAATGTACTGTTTCCTTTCAGCTTCTAAAATCCATTCAGACTCCTTCACCTGTAAACTCAAGATCTGCTGAAGATTCCAGCATCTAAGTTGCTGATACAAGAGCAGAGGAATGACACAAGGCCAACAGAAGTACTGACTTTTAATGTTCACTCTGAGCTGGAGAGGTTTCATTTCCTTCTAGAGTAACAGTTTTGACCCTTCTCTTTTCCCTCTCTGCAGCAGATGTTTTCTTGCTGATGGGAATTTAAACAGAAGTGAAGAAAAAGATGTGAAAAATGAATCAGCAGCACTTGTGGTTTTCAGTTTGGTAAAGATCTCCAAACATCACACTAAGGGAGTATGCTAGACTAGAAAATTGTGTGAGTCCACTAGTCAAATCACCTTAAATATTTGAGGTGATGAGTTCCCTGGCAAGCAGTGGTCAACTCCTCACAGCAGAGCATTTCAACATAAAGACATCAAGGGCATTTGCAGAAGCAGGAACTGTTCTAGTGCAAGAAAAGGAGGAAAAGTGCATTTGCATCAATGCTGTTGCATACATAGCTCTTGTGAGATAGAGCTCCCACACCGTCCTGGGCAGTGCCAATAGGGAAGCTAGAGCCTTTTCTGTGAGGCTGCAAATCTTCATCTCTTCTGATATTTAAAAAATACAGCCTTCAAGAGGCCTTGGGTTTCTCTGGGGTTAGGAAGTAAATCAGCAGAGCCACAGAGTTCTTAACTGGGGGTTAGAACTGAATGATCTTTGAGGTCCCTTACAACCCTGACAATTCTGTGATTGTGTAATTGCTTTTGGATGTGTCTGAGTTTGAAGCCTGGTACCACTAACATGCTCAAGCCTATCTTGGATCATATAAAGGGGGAGGTCAATTCTTTTGAAACTGCTGCTGAACAAGACCAAATTCATCTCCTTCTCTTCCAAAACACTGAGTAATTTAAGGGATGCCAGCAAGAGGAACTAATGAATTCTTCATTTTGAGTTGTTGCTATAGCAATGCACTCAGTGTTTACACTAATGAGCTGAAGGTGAGCTCTGCCACATTGTTTATCCCCTCATAGATTGGCCAGAAAAACATCATCCACTGAAGTGTAAAGAAAATAATCTTGTTTACTACCTGAAGAGTTAAGGACAGTTTGGAAAAAGCTGAAGGAGACTAATATGTTTGTAAGTGTTCCTTTCATACAGCAGCCAAAACCAATACATGATAAATATTAAGAAAAACTCATTTGTTTTTCTTGTAGTTATGTAAGTTGTATGCCAAAGAATGAAAGACAGTAGGAGATGGTAAAACAGAAGCTTCCACCTATGTGTGAACAGAGTTTCCACAAATCTGCCTCGCTTTTGTTCAGTACAGCTTGGTTATGTTTTATTTCTCCTGAGGTAGCTCTATTCATAGCTTATGTGTTGCTACAAAACTGCATGCAGGTCTGCAGACAGTTGAAAATTATTTTACTTTACTCCCTTTAGGCTTCTCATCCTTACTGAACAATATCTATACAGAGTAGTTACATCTATGACAGAGTGCAGTATTGTTGCAACTTGGAGAGGGACCTGGGTGTATTGGTTGATAGTTGAAACTGAGTCAGTGGTGTGCCCAGGTGGCCAAGAAAGCCAATGGCATCCTGTATTAGAAACAATGTGGACAGCAGGAGCAAGGGGGTGATGATCTCCCTGTACTCAGCTTTGGTGAGGCCACACCTTGAGTATTGTGTTCAGTTCTGGGCTCTTCCCTATAGGAAATATATTGAGGAGCATGTCCAGAGAAGGACAGCAAGGATGGTGAAGGGCCTGGAGCATCTGGCCTACAAGGAGTGCCTGAAGGAGCTGAAGTTGTTCAGTCTGGGGAAGAGGAGACTGATGGGAGACCTCATCACTCTCTACAACTACCTGAAGGGAGGCTGAAGTGAGGAGAGGACAGCTTCTTCTCCTTGATGACAAGTGACAGGACTACAATAAATGGTTCCAAGCTGCACCAGGAGAGGTTTAGACTAGTTATTCGAATAGAATAGAATCAACCAGGTTGGAAGAGACCTCCAAAATCATCCAGTCCAACCTAGCACCCAGCCCTATCCAGTCAACTAGACCATGGCACCAAGTGCCTCATCCAGGCTTTTCTTGAACACCTCCAGGGATGGTGACTCCACCACCTCTCTGGGCAGCCCATTCCAGTGGGAAATCACTCTCTCTGTAAAGAACTTCCTCCTAACATCCAGCCTATACTTCCCCCCTGCACAACTTGAGACTGTGTCCCCTTATTCTGTTGCTGGTTGCCTGGGAGAAGAGACCAACCCCCACCTGCCTACAACCTCCCTTCAGGTAGTTGTAGACAGCAATGAGGTCATCCCTGAGCCTCCTCTTCTGTAGGCTAAACAACCCCAGCTCCCTCAGCCTCTCCTCATAGGGTTTGTGTTCCAGGCCTTTCACCAGCTTTGTCGCCCTTCTCTGGACACCTTCCAGCACCTCAACATCTCTCTTGAATTGAGGAGCCCAGAACTGGACACAGTACTCAAGGTGTGTATTAGGAAATACTTCTTCACTGCAAGGGTTGCCAAACACTAGAATGGTCTGCCCAGGGCAATGGTGGAGTCACTGTCCCTGGAGGTGTTCATGCGTCCATGTGCACCTGGCACTTAGCAACGTGGTTTGGTGTAGACCTTTCAGTGCTGGGTCCAAGGTGGGACTGGATGATCTTTGGAGTGTTTTAAGAAATTTTTAGGATATCTGGTATTGATAGGACTAGGGAGAATGGAGCAAAGCTGGAGGTAGGGAGATTCAGACTGGACATGAGGAGGAAGTTGCTCAGCATGAGAGTGGTGAGACCCTGGAATGGGTTGCCCAGGGAGGTGGTTGAGGTCCCATCTCTGGAGATGTTTAAGGCCAGGCTGGATAAGGCTCTAGCCAGCCTGATCTAGGGTAGGGTGTCCCTGCCCACAGCAGGGGGGTTGGAATTAGATGATCCTTGTGGTCCCTTCCAACCCTGACTGATTCTATGATTCAGATGTATTCTGTGATTGGGAACAACTTGACAGACTTGTTTTCACTTCCTGCTTTTTATCTGGATAAATATTTCAATCTTGTTTGAATTTTATTATGAAACTTGGCTGGAAAGTCAGTGGTAGAATGAGAGACAACACAAATTATTTGAGACTATAAAATGGAATAAGGTGGGAGAAGACTTTAGATACTCAAAATTAAATAGAACATCAGTCTCATCTTTGAAAAAAATAAAGGTTCTTAACACTTTTTCTTAGAGTTTGTGCTGGAGCACTGTTACATCTCTATTGTGAAAAGATGAATACATTAGAATAGCTGGGTTTGTTCTGCACCAGTAAATGGCACATCGCAAACTCTGCTGCAGAATGTTTGTACAGATCATTTCACACACATTTCTTTGAGGATATAGATCCAGTTCTTCCACATCTTGTTTTCATCAATGTGAATAAACACTCTGTCCATTCGAGAGCCTCTGACACTTTCACAGTACCAGGAAAGAGAACCTACTTTTGGATCTGCAAATCACCAAGTCTTATTTGGTGTAGTAAGGTGTCAGCAAAAAGGTGACTTTATCTTAATGCTCAAAGGTAAGTAATAAAATGACCAAAGTTACCAACTCTTTGCATATAACTTTTTTTGGGAGTCATGAATGGAAATTCCTCCCTGGGATATAGGCATGTTTGAGCCCCATGGCTTGATGTGGTAATGTCTGTATTTTGCTTAGCAAAGCTATTGGTGCCCATGGTTTCAGAAGAACTAGCCACAGATGCACTTTATGAGCTCTGTATTCTAGCTTGCATCTTAGACACAGTAAAAATAATGCCCAGACATGGAATCTGAGGGGCCATGCAAAGGAATACCTACAGCTTAAGAGCCTCTCAGTAGAGTAGCTTTGGTCATACTTACAAGAGCTTTGGTACCTGTGGAACACCCCCACCCCACTGGCTTTGTGTTCCCTGGATTAAACATCAGTTAAGAAGACACTTTCTGCCAGTTCAGCTAGGATGTGGAAGTGAACACAGCTTTGAATCCAGTGTGCCACCAGCCACTTGCCAGTTTCCCTACCTGAGAGACCACACATCTCCACAGGTTGAATTTATTCTTCCCTTAAAGTAGCCCAGTCAGGAAGAACCAAATCAGCAGAAACCTCCCATCTGAACAAGTCCTCCTTGGCTTTGCTTAGATGGGTTAGGACAGGCTTGTACAAACAACTCTAATAGGTAGGTGTCAGGTGACACAGGGCATAGGCCAGGTGAGGCAGCAGGTGCCCACAAGCTAGCAGGACTGTACCTTCCTCGCTCCTCTCATGTGAAGCACAGCCCTACCACATCCCAGTGAGGCAAGCTTAAGAGGGGCTGGAACCAAGTTGATGCCCAGGGCTGGTCAGAGGTAAAGCTCCAGCCATAAGACAATTCTCAAGACAAGCTGGGAAATGAAGTTGGCAAGACAAAGTCTGGGTCAGCAGTGCAAAGACAGGGCACAGACTTACTGCAGTAAAGGCAGCAGAGAAATCAGCATTTTCTGCTGTCATAGCTGCATCACGAACTGGCTGTGGTCAATCACAAGTCTTGAACTAACCTGACCTTCCTTCCCAGGCAGATATAGCTAGAGGGAGATTATCTTTTTCCTGTTAGAGTACTCTGATGAACAAGCAGAAGGCAAAAAAAACACTGTGCAGCAAAATCCATTACAGAATGGATTTCCTTTGCCTGGCTGTGCTCCTCTCTAGTAATTTCCCCCCAAGATTGAGCTCTTGGTTAGGAAGCAAGGTGAGAAATTCAAGTGTTCCTTTAAGTGAGGAGTGAAGAGTTTAACTTCTGCCTTGGCAGGGTAGGTAAAGGAGCATTTTTACGTATGGAAAATTGTTCAAGTGAGATGAGTTTCAAAGATTAATAGCTGATTTTTGCTGATTGCCTGTTCTACTAGGCAAACTCCTGCTCTCCCATTTAAAAACATGTTAGCTACTGCATTATCACAGGCTTCCTCCCACACAGTGAATTCTTATCAGCTCACAGAAGCAATATGTTCCTCATCAAGTGTCACAGTTTCAGGACATTAAGACTGTTCATTTTAATGATTTTAAACAGACACTGCTTCTTTGCTCAGAGCTCTTCCTTAGCACAACCTCAGCGAGATGTATCAAAATAATTCAGCTAGAACAAACTGGCCAGGCTGGATGTGGCTCTGGGCAACCCAATCTAGTGGAGGGTGTCCCTGCCCTTGGCATGGGTGGTGGAACTAGATGATCCTTGCGGTCCCTTCAACCCTGACACCTCTGTGAAACTCCTAAAAACTAAAAGTAGGAAAATCAATCTGGATTTTTTAGCATTTACAGTATTCAGTGTGATGTGTGATTTGTCAGCACGGCTCAGATATGCCTTTCCAAGCCTTTGCAAGTAGATCATTACCCTTGTGAAAGTACAGATGAGATCTTGTCCTGGAGCACTACCACCCATATTCTACTGTGCAAAAGAAGAGAAATGAGTCTGTAAAGGCTTGAGTGCTGTTTCACTCGCAGAAAGCCTCTGCTGAATTACAACTCATTACAAGATATCCTCAGTCTGTGCCATTTAGATGAAACACACTCACTGTTCCTGTTGGTCTATATATTCATTTTTATCCTTAGCCTTGCTTCATTTTCGGTAATGATACATTACTATCCACTCATGTGTTCTTCTTCTGTTGAAAAAGAGCTAGTGAACTCATAAGGTCTGACTTAGATAAACACTGTGTTACAGCAGTCCAAAGACACAGGCTAACTTTAGTGGATACAATGCTATATAATCTTGCTGGACAGAAAAAGAATACAAACCAGTCTTCTGTTCCACCAGGAAAGATGTTATCCACGTCGGTTTTAGTTTCTGTCCCTTGGTGTTCTCATAGAATCATAAAGTGGTTTGGGTTGGAAGGGACTATAAAGATCATCTAGTTCCGACCCCTCTGCTATGGGCAGGGACAGCTTCTACTACACTGGGCTGTTCAAGACCTTGTTCAGCCTGGCCTTGAACACCTTCAAGGAGGAGACATCAACAACTTCCCTGGGCAACCTGTCCAGTGTCTCACCACCCTTACTGTAAGGAGGAGGAGGATCTTTTTGTGTTCTGTCACGGGTTTAAGGCACTGGGATCTCTTAAAGCACAAGTACAGACCGCCAGAAGCTGGATAGGTTCAGGGGTGGACTGGAAAGTGTAATCTTTTGTTATTTCATTCCCAGAATGCCTGCATCTCCCCTTTATAAATGAACAGCATAGGCTGCTCGGTTTCCTTCTTCTCTCCCTTCTCAGCATGGGCTCCCTTACCTCAGGTTTGCAAGGGAGTGGGGCCAGGAGCTGGCAAGCTGAATTTTTAGCTGTGTCATTCAGGCCTGGGTAAGGAGCTACAGGGAGCTATGGGGGGTAGAAAGGCATTTGAGGCATGGAGTTTTGAGCCTGATTTGGAAGTTTGGAGTGAGGTTGTGGAAAGCTTTGGCTTGATTAGGTTCTGTGGCAGGCCCAGAGTGGAGAACTGGGCAGGGATTGAATATGGATTTGTGTATTTTGGATGCTTTTATACTGGTTTATGTAGTTGTAAATAGTACTTCTATTTAAACTTCTAACTCTTTCCAGTCCTGCATTTCATTTTCTTGGAAGGTGTAAAGAGCATCTGTCTTCACTCCCTAACTCCAAGACATGTTCCAGTCCCACCTTGTTGGTCACACTTCAATCCTGCCTCATAACTCCCCTTGGAGGCAGTGGCCCTTCCACAAACTGGAGATAAAGCTCTTGTCTTGTCTACTATTGCCTCACTTTTCCTCAGTAACCTTATTCAATATGGTTGCTATTTTTTCTTAGTCTCTCCACATGAATTTTCAACTGGCTTTTGTTTATTTGGATGGCATTTTGCATGCCGAGGCCTTGATTATGATGAAGATTTAGATAGTACCAAAAGAAAAAAATTCAGTGAGAGGAATCAAAATAAAGCATCTTTACCTAAGTGACTTTAGCTGCAGGATAACTATCCAGCTTCGAAGTATGAGATTTGGCAGATACATCTAGGCATTTGGCTCACATTTTGTAAAGATAAATTACATCAATGTTGCAGTCACCATTAACTGCAGCCTCTGGCTAGATATGAACAGAGATTAATCATATTACTTATATGCAGCTCAAACAGCTCAATGCACTGAGTTAGCAAGCAAAAGCATCTGATTAATATTCAGGAGGCTTCAGGTGGTTGAAGAGACTATTATGGTAACAGGAACAATAAAGCAAAAACTGGAGGCACTTTTGTGTTAGCAACTAGCTTGCTGGTTGCAGCACTCAGTGAAACCAGGCTGCTCAGTGGTGTCAAGCACTGCTTAGTCAGACGTTTTTCTTTTATGATATAACCAATTCTGTAAATATGAATCTGTCAAGAGACTATAGGTGCATGGGGAAGTATAAATCAGAAACCATCTTCTACAATTGTCTGTTAGAAGAACCCTTGACCCTTCAGCAGAGTTAAACAGAACACATGCATGCTAAGAGCTAACACGGTTAAGTGTCAGGGTTTTTCCTTGAGTCTGCCATTATCATGCACTGTTGTCTAAGAAAAAGAACAATCGTTTCTTCAGTTATAAGAAGAGCATCCAAGACTGTAACATATTTCACTTCACTTTGTTTTGAGGTGATGAGTTTTAAAATGTCCTCTAACCACCTTTCAAGCAAAAGAATAGTACTTTAGTCATTAGAAAACAGAATCAGGAAAAACTACCATTTTCCTGTGCAGTCAGTGATGTGATATTGAATGTTGATGTTAAAACAACTAGACCTCACTTTTGACATGCCACAGATTTAAGTTCCCACTGATCTGAGTGGTTTTCTGCCCAGCATAACCCTCAGGCATAAGTCTATCAAGAACTATAGATAAGCATCATCCCAGATCCACGGGTTCCAATGTGTCCCACTCCCCTTTTCCTAACTCCTATTAGTCTCTATGTTGTATAGTAAAAGAGAAAAAAAAAGAGAGAAGTAGATCTTTCTATATGTTGTTACTTTTACCTAAAACAACATAAATACATTATGCCTCACTCCTGCAGTTCTCACCTTCTTCCTTCTCAGGACTGTCATTTCTTATCTTTCATAACCAGTGAGAATTGAATCTCTCAGTACCAAGTGAAAACTCCAGAGGTTTCTAACTCAGATGTGCGATCTTACATCCTAAATGCTTTGTCACATATATCACAACTTCCTGGTACTAGAAATAAATGAGCCTGGAGAGATACTAGCAGGATAGCAACTATGACATCACACACTCCTGCAACAGCACCTTAGCTGTCTGCCTTTGACATGTCCCTCTTCCTACAGATTTACATCACTTGATTCCAATTTGATTTCACTACCACTCCCAGAAATACTTCACATGAGAATACAGAAATAGAAGGCATCAGAATGGAGACCTACCTAAAAGGAGCTTATCATGCAGTTCATGACCGTACAGAATGGCATAATTAAGGCAATTATTCCAGGGATTTGTCTTCAAGGGAATAAGTTGAATTTCCTCTAATGACTTGTCAAAGTAAGAATGTGTTGGCCAATCTAATTTCTTTTGTTTACACTCTCACATGAACAGAAGTCTTCGAAGTTAAATAGCAGTAATTACCTATCAGTGAAGTCCCCAGTCTCCTCATTTGTTTTCTATCTTGCTTGACCCTAGAATCTTCTGACCACTCTTCTACTAACTGAAACTCCTGCCAAACTCATTTCTTGTCATTTAGCTGACATCCTAGCTACTTTTTTCATGGCATTCGTGGCTGGATTTACTGGGGGACTTCTGCAGCTCTAACTCCAATGGCTGAGGCTAATTATCACATATATTCTGGAAATAATGTATTACTCTTCAGTCCTTTACCACAAATCCTTCAGATTTCAGTTGGATTTGAGATCTTAACTTTCATCTTACTGAAGTCAAAGAGAATTCAGTTACCAGGCTAAAATGAGCAGAATCAAGAAGTGAGGTCAACACTAAAAGACTAAATAGAATTAACACTTGTTCACCACAGTCTCTAGGGTAATATCCATAGTAAATCACAAATGGAATGTCTCTGATTCCTCCTAAGAGGACTCTACTGGAGAACACTGTTAAGAGTAAATTTTTTCCAGTAAGGGTCATCCAGCTGGTGGCCGATCACAAGTGGTGTCCCCCAGGGCTCAGTGTTGGAACCATTTCTGTTTGACATCTTTATTGATGACCTTGATGAAGACATAGAGCATGTCAGCAGGAAGTTTGCAGATGACACCAAGCTGTGAGGCAGTGCTGATCTGCAGGAGGGTAAGGAGGCTCTACAGAGGGATTTGGATAGATTAGATGGGCCAACATCAGTGGCATGAGCTTCCATAAGGCCAAATGCCAGGTCCTGCACTTGGGTCACAACAACCCCAAGCGACACTACAGACCTGGGGCAGTGTAGTTGGAAAGCTGTCTGGTGGAAAGACACTTGGGGGTTGTAATTGACAAGCAACTGAATATGAGCAAGCAGTGTGCCCAAGTGGCAAAGAAAGACAATGACATCCTGGCTGGGATTAGAAATGCTGTGTCCAGCAGGAGTAGGGAGGTAATGGTCCCCTCCTACCCTGCTTTGGTGTGGCCACACCTCAGTATTGTGTTCAGCTCCTTACAAGAGGGATGTGGAGGTGCTGGAGTGAGTGCAGAGGAGGGCAATGAAACTGAGGAAGGGCCTGCAAAAAAAAATCTTATGAGGAGCGACTGAGGGAACTGGGGCTGCTGAGTCTGAAGAAGAGGAGGCTGAGGGGAGACGTCATTGCCGTCTACAGCTACTTGAAAGGATGTTGTGGAGAGGCTGGAGCTGGTATCTTCTCACATGTAAATAGTGATAGAGAAGTGGGAATAGCCTCAAGCTGCAACTAGGTGGATTAGGCTGGATATTAGGAAACATTTTTTCCCAGAAAGAGTGGTCAGACATTGCAATCAGCTGCCCAGGGAGGTGGTTGGGTTATCAACCCTGGATATGTTTAGAGGTCTTTTGGATGTGGTGCTTGGGGATATGGTTTAAGGGTGAACTTTGTAGAGTAGGTATATCAGTTGGACTTGATGATCCTGGGGGTCTTTTCTATCCAGAATGTTTCTGTCATTCTGTTGTTACCAAGCCGCATGACTAAGAGCTCAGAGAATGGATTACATGTAGAACACTTAATAGAGGTCTGGTCTACCAGATAAGACAGCAATATGAGAGATACCACACAAAATTGCCTTTTTCAGCAACATTTTTATAGAGAGGACATGTCTTAATCTTTTAGAGTTATGTCAATTTTCAGAGGTCACTCAAACTGGCAGTGGAGTTATCTCAAAATACCTACAAGCCTAATTCTTACTGTGTTTTGGAAGAAAATGTGTCAAGTGTATATACTATTAACTATTTAATCACAGAATGTCAGAAGATGGAAGGAACATCAAAAGCTCATCCAGTCCAACCCCCCTGCCAGAGCAGGATCACCTATATCAGATCACACAGAAATGAATACAGGCAGTTCTTGAATATCTCCACAGAGGGAGACTCTACAACCTCCCTTGGGCAGCCTGTTCCAGTGTTCTGTCCCCCTCACAGTGAAAAACTTTTTCCTTGTGTTTCCATGAAACTTCCTGTACCTCAACTTCCACCCATTGCCCCTTGTCCTGTCATGTGGCATCACTAAGCAGAGCCTGTCTCTGGCACTCTCAAAAGCACCTGGCTCTTGGCACTCATCCTTTATAAACTTTATCTTTATAAACATTAATGAGGTCACCCCTTACTCTCCTCAAAGCTAAAGAGTCCCAGCTCCCTCATTCTTTCCTCATAAGGAAGATGTTCCACTCCCTTAATAATTTTTATGTCTCTGTGCTGAATTCTCTCAAGCAGTTCTCTGAAAGTCCTTCCTGAACTGAGTAGCCCAGAACTGAACACAATACTCCAGATGTGGCCTCAGAAGGCTAGAGAGGGAGGAAAACCTCTCTTGACTTAGTAAGCACAGCCCTTCTAATACACCCAGAATAGTCCACTCATTTTCAGCTTAAATTTAACTCAAGTTTAATGTCCCCAGAACATTAAGACATTACTGAAATGTACATCTCCAAGATCAAAGCTGACCTTTTTTATTCTAATCAAACCATGATGAGATGGAATTAAATAACAAAACCACCTTTTCCTTCTCTTGTTTGCATGTTGTTCACTCGCCCCCATACTGAACACTTTGCCAGTTATATTGCCTTTTCATGTTATTTTTTTCTACATAATTTGGCATTACTGTTTCCTATTAGAGTGGCTTTTCCCATTTAGCCTAAATGTGAACCTCTGCCTGGGATCCATTTTGTAAAGTGAGTTCTATTCTATATCCAGCTGGTGTATTACTGCCACTTTACTCTGCTGCTGGGGCTAATCATTAAATGGTTATTGTGCTGGATTTGCAGTCATGCAAAGAGCTTTGTATAAGAAGAAAGTTAGCATTGTAAAAGTTATTTCCATCTGTATTGAGAGTGTTAATTCCCTCTCTGCAACTGAGTTTTCCCTCTGCAGTATGATTCTATGGTAACATACACACAGGTGCAGCACTGGTGAAGGCAATCTCAGAAGTTACTCTTTCCAGTTGCTAACATCTTGCACCAAATCTCACTTCTGGCCAACAAAGTCACAACTGATAATGGTACTTAGTCCTCCATTCAACCTGGCCATAACTTGAGATTTAATCTAATATACTCCCTTGCTTTACAAGATGGGTAAAAAAAGTGAATCTGAGATAGCAGACAATGTACATAAATGACAGGAAGCAAATGATAAGAAACTGATCAGTGTGGAAAGTGTCACACACTTAAAGAATACAGTGCTCAAATGGTCCTGTTGAAAGCAGGACATGAGCATATTGTTTTAAAAACTATAAATAAGGATTAATTGAATTTGAATGTACATTTTTTTTAAAATCTGTTACTCTTAACTTAGAAGTGTCTAATGTTGTATAAATATGTCCACTTCTTAGTATGTAAGTATGTGCCCTTGTGGCCAAGAGAGCCAATAGTATCCTGGAGTGCATCAAGAAAAGTGTGTCCACCGTGTCCAAGAGAGACAGGGACCTACTGGACAGAGTCCAGTGGAGAGCCAGGAGGATGACTGGGGAACTTGAGCATCTCCCCTATGGAGAGAGCCTGAGAGACCTGGGGCTGTTCAATCTGGAGAAGACTGATAGGAAATCTCATCAATGTCTATAACAAAAAATAGATTGTCCATCTCTGCTTGACACTCATGCCTCAAATATTTAGTCTGCACCAATAAGATAAGGAGCAACAGATAGGAACTTGAACATGGAAGGTTTCACTTCAACATGAGGAGAAACTTCTTTACAGTGAGGGTGACAGAGTCCTGAAACAGGCTGCCTAGAGAGGTTGTGGAGTCTCCTCTAGAGACTTTCAAAACCTGCCTGGGGGATCATGCTTTGGCAGGGGCGATGCACTCAATGATCTCTGGAGATCCCTTCCAACCTCCACTGTTCTGTATTTCTGTGATTCTGTGAGAGACAAAAGCACTCATCTGTTTGAGTTGCTAAGACTGCCAATCTGTTTGGGTTCCAAATATGAACAGCTGCTATTTTGTCTTGACCTGAAAAGCTCAGCTTTGGGCTGCATGAAAGTTTTCATCAGTGTGGGATTAACCTGCAAATAAACTCATAGCTAAGGGTCACATTTGCAAACAGATGAGATGTATGCTTAAATGGCCACTTCTGTTTGCCAGCAACAGGAGTTTGAATCCAACAGCTGCACGTATAGCAAGCCAAATGAGCAACTGCTAGAAAATTTTCAGCACATTTTAACTTCTCAGACAGAAATTCTGGACAAAATACTGAGTGTACTAACAGAGGAAAATTGCTTGTCTAGCTTCCCATTAGAGAGAGTGATTTGCCATTGGAATGGGCTGCCCAGGGAGGTGATGGAGTCACCATCGCTGGGGGTGTTCAAGAAAAGACTGGATGAGGCACTTGGTGCCATGGTCTAGTTGACTGGATAGGGCTGGGTGACAGGCTGGACTGGATGATCTTGGAGGTCTCTTCCAACCTGGTTGATTCTATGATTCTATTGCTATTCATGTTGTTGTTGATGCCCTTCAGCTTTTCAGCATGTGTGTAAAGAGGCTTAGGGGACTAAGGTGCTCTACTGCTGTGCTTTGAAAAGTGAAAGTGTAATGTTCTTTGAGAGTCTTTGTTTAGAGTAAAATGTTGATGTATTCAGCCTAAAGTTATCCTTCACCATTATGTTTGCTAGTTAAGATTCTTTGTAAAGAGTTTAAACTGTAACACCAGCCTTCAATATAATACAGAAGTTTGTTAAAGGGACACTCTGATGAACACAAGAGAGATATGAGGAGGGCCACCAAGATGATCAGAGGGGTAAAGCACCTCTCCTACAAACACAGTCTGAAAGAATTTGTGCTGTTCAGCCTGGAGAAGAGAATGCTCTTGTAGCTACATTTCAATATCTGAAGGGGATCTACAGGAAGGCTGGAGAAGGACTGTTTAGAAGGGCTTGTAGTGACAGGATGAGGGGCAGTGGTTTGAAACTGGAGGAGGGCAGATTTAGGTTGGACATGAGGAGGAAGTCCTTTACAGTGAGCGGTGAAACACTGCAGCAGGTTGCTCAGGGATGTGGTTGAGGCCCTGACCCTGGAGACATTTAAAATCAAACTTGCTGTGGCCCTAGTTGGAGGTGTCCCTGCTTGCTGCATGGGGGTTGGAGAAGATGACCTTAGAAGGTACTTCCAACCAAATGCAATGTGTGAATCGGCGAGAATCTGTGAACATAAGAACTCTAGTACCACACAGGGCCAGTTTGGCTTTAGATGGTAAAAGGCTTGCATAAAAATAGAAATTTTATTTCTGACATAGCATATGGGAACAAATACAAGTTGTTACTGAGCTAACTAAATTTTAAACTGCCAGAATCAGGTATATACAAACCCTTTAAACTGATTTGGTAGCTTGTTCCTTTCTTTTAAAAATATGACTGAGAAGGACAGAAGACTTGGGGAAAAGATCATGAAAGACTCCAGGCTGGTTGATAGAAGCACCTATACTTTTAAAAACCTGTGATATACAAATCCAGTAAAGATCAAATGATCAAAGGCTCACAGGATGTCAGGGGTTGGAAGCGACCCAAAGAGATCATAAAGTCCAGCCATCTGATGGCAATAAAGGACATGGGACATTGTTTTCCTGCAGATGCAGTGAAAGGATCTCATATTTTTATTGTTCAGTGGTTTTCTCTCTCTAGCTTTTCGTATTTGATCATCAAAAAGATGCGTTGTGGCTTTTAAAGATAGCCAACAGAAATTAAGCTCTCAAATGAAATTAGAGAAAAAAATACAGAATTATATTTGGAGAGAGATACAAAGACATTATAAAGCAATTATCACATCCTTGGCAAATCCCCTTGAATTTTTCCCCATCCCAAAAAAACTAAATCTACACTCCCCAGTGCTCCAATCCTCCTCCCCACCCCAATGCATCTGACATCCAAGAGGCCCAGACAAGCCTCTGGAGGCCCCAAAACAGGCCTACTACTTAGATGTTCTTCTCAACAAAGTGGCTCCTGTCAGACACAGGGCAGGAGAAGGAGGAAAGGAGAATGAACTGACCTTGTTGTGAGTTTATAAAGAGATAGCAGAATTATGGGATTGAATAACAATCCTCAAGTCCCCAGAGGATTTTTTTAACCCTGTAATTCTCAACTTGGGACAAGATGCTATAGCATAACCATGAATTAGCTGTACATGATAGTAATTTCTTCTATGAACAGTAGTAAGTATTCAATGTTAATAGAGGCCATACAGTCAACAGGTCTTCTGCATGTTGCTGTTAAACCACTAGTAAAGGCAAAGGTCATTTAGTTAAAGAAGCAGCCCCCTCCCATCCTCTCACTTCAGTTCACCATATATTGCCTTCCTGACTAATCTGAGGTTGTGCATTACAATTACAAAGGTGACTCATTTCAACCATATTTAACAACTAGGCAGAAAAGCAATTTTTAAGGTTCTTGATACATTATACTACTAATGGATTTTCATGGTCATAGGTAGAAGAAATTAAATTTCCCAGTACAAATTGGAATTATAATAACCATATCAAAGAATAACTACCTAAAAATGAACAATAATACATTACACACATACTCTCTTCATTTTTACAGCTTTCATTAAGCCTTCTTCCTGCCTCTCCATTTATTTGGTCACTTAAAATTGTATGCTTATGTGAAAAAAAAAAGTATTTATCCATTTACTTTAGCTAAATCTGTGTCAACTGTATAAAAATGCTTAATAAAAGAAAGCAAAATAAGGACACAGAACTGTTGGAGTGAGCCCAGAGGAGGGCCACAAGCATGATCCAATGGATAGAACACATCTGATATGAAGATAGACAGAGGAAGCTGGAGTTGTTCAACCTAGAGCAAACTCCAGGGAGACCTTATAACTGCCTTCCAATGCCTGAAGAGGTCCTACAGGAAGGCTGGAGATGGATTTTTCATAAGGGTGTCCAGTGATAGAACAAGAGGGAATGGTTTTATGCTGAGGGAGAGTAGGTTTAGGCTGGGTCTTAGGAAGAATTTCTTCAGTATGAGGGCAGTAGGACTCTGGAATATGCTGCCCAGTGAGGCTGTGGATGCCTTCACCTTGGGGATGTTTAAGGCCAAGCTAGATGAGGCCTCGAGCAGCTGAGTTTAGTTGAGACACATTCCTACCCAGATGAGGAGGTTTGAGTAGATGATCACAGGATGTTAGGGATTGGAAGGGACCCAAGTTGATCATTGAGTCCAACCCCCGGAGCAATCTCTAAGGTCTCTTACAACGTAAGCCATTCTTGATAATTTGTTATAAATTCCAGCAAGGAAAAAGATATCTTTAATTTCTCCTGCTTCGTTTTTTCCTCCTTTTTCAACCTTTCCTCCAGCAGCAGTAGTCCAAAATACTTTTTGGGCCCAAGAGAAAACACTGTGGTTTACAGAACCATTTGATGTAATAAGCAAAAGTGAATGGGATAAGAAAAGCACACCAACCAACACACCTGTGACCAACAAAGTGTCATAGCAGAAGGGTGGAGCGTTATCACTAACAAAACTTGGAAGCTCTAGAATTCTTTTACTGACAATGTCATTGTGGAAGTGTGGCAATCCTAATTATATCCACAGTTTTAGAAGCAAAAGGAAGGTGTCTGCAGATTACAAAAGTAACATTAGTGCACACTTGTGCTCTCCTTGCAGAGGTTCATTTTTTCAGCAAGACTGAAATATTAGAGGCATCCATAAACTTGTTTATGAAGTCACCTTCCAACATGCAATGCTCCTTTAAGTAGCAGCTCCAACAGCTCTGTCTCTTCAGCTGGCTGTTACAAAAGTATTTTAGAAGAGTTAGGAAAAACAACAGGAGATTTTGCTAAGAATATTGACTGGAATATCAGAAACACGATCCACCTGTTTGACACTTATTTGCCAAGGGAAACGATACTTGGCTTTCAGATCACTAAGCTTGAAAAATCACAGAATGACAGAATTAACCAGGTTGGAAAAGACCTTTGAGATCATCGAGTCCAGTCATTTAAGAGAACCTCAAAATTTGTGGGAAGAAAGCAACAAAGAAAGTCAATGAATCAGACATCTTTCTTCTCATTGTGGAACATAAACCAGATAAAATCTAATCTCAGGGTATTTCTCAATATCATCCTGCAAAGTAGTGGCTGTTGGACAGCCAACCTCTGTTAGTATTCTCATTTGAGCTATGTGATGATACCAAATACTAGCAGCAAACATAGGTTTTATTAAAGTGCTTGTGCTCACAGACAGTTCAGGGGTGATACAGTTTGAAAACAGAGCAATTACTTTCCAGTAGCTGGAGCATTTGGAAATACAAGCTCATAGTGTCAAAGAGACAATCATACCCTAAAATCTGAGCCTGAAACTTCAGGTAGAACTGCAGAGTTGTAACTGGGGCTGACAGCGTTTCATTTAGGAAGTGTAGTTACTGTTCTTTCCCTCCACTGCAGGGAAATAGGCTGTTTTTCAGCTTGTGTCAGCATGGATTAGCCACAACATTCCCATGCTCCTTTGGCCAGTAGTTAAAAAATAAAACAAACAAATTAAAAAATTGAGTTGCCCACTTTTGTGTGTTCAGTGACCACAATTAATTTGAAAAGGTGACTCACATGTAAAAGTAATGGTCATACATTAAGGCTGGCATGGAAAGAAATTAGGATGGCATTTTCCTCTTGAAAATGTCCAGTGGTCCACGACCAGGGCTGGGGCTCTGAGGAAGCTCCCAAGCATGAGGTGAGGCCTCTTCCAGCTACTTCTCACCTGGCTCCTGACCAGCAGCCACAGCCCAGGTCTCACCACGGTGGGAAGGCACTGCTGCCTGTAGGGCCCTCCCATGCACTGAGAAGTCCCACCGACAGTGTGGTCACCTCT
Source organism: Pogoniulus pusillus (assembly GCF_015220805.1). Taxonomy (NCBI): domain Eukaryota; kingdom Metazoa; phylum Chordata; class Aves; order Piciformes; family Lybiidae; genus Pogoniulus; species Pogoniulus pusillus. Next base: position 7,805,635 of record NC_087284.1, on the reverse strand, counting down.
GTGCTATTGCCAGTCCCTACTGAATGAATGTCTGTAGGAGTTTCAAGTGAATAGTTCACTAGGAAAAAAATATGTGATGGTGCTGTGCAATTTGTAATGCCATGCCTCTAACTAATGCTGTTTCAAGGGGCTGAGACATAGGAGAAACAGTTTTATATTTAACTGAGAACCTAAAGAGAACAGGCTTGGAAAAAAGTTGTGATGTTAGCTGAACCTGTGTTTGGGAGCCTGTAACAGGGACAAGACGAGGGTGCACATGCAGAACAATGCCAGAGAGAGACAAATGGGTCCTGTTCTGCTGTGGATATTCTGCCACTCTCTCGTATGTGTTGTGGGACTGCAGCACTGAGGTGAACTGGCAGCTGGGAAGTAAGATACCAGGAGGCTAAGTGAAGAGTTCTACACTTTGGTCACAACAACCACAAGCAGCGCTACAGGACAGAGTGGCTGAGAGCAGCCAGGCAGAAAGAGACTGGGGGGGTACGGGTAGAGAGTAGGCTGAACAGTGGATCTGTTTCTGCTCCTTCACTTCTCTCTCTAACCTCCTCCACTAACCTTGACTGAGCAGCTAATTTGAGTTTTGCTGGCTGTTTCCTCTCTGGGGTGAGAGAAGGCAGTGTTGGCCCCTTCTGGGCTTTCTTTCTCACAGGGGAAAGATTGGATTTCTATATTATTTCTAAATGGTATAAAGTTGTAAGTAGAGGTAAATATATTTGTATAAGTTTAGCTTTGCTGTAAAATACAGTTTTAGATTACTTCCAAGCCATCTGAGCTGGTCTGGTAAATTTTAATTGAGGGAGGTTCCCAACCCACCAGATTACTGCACATCACTTCTTTCCCTCACAATGCAACCTTTCTGGATTTATGTCTTCCCAGACACAGCTGCATATCCAGAACTGCCGTGTGACTATCCTAATTCTTATTCATCATGAGAGTAGCTTTGTGTTTGCCTGAAATGCTAGAATCTGTTTCCCATGCTTGAAAAATCCCCAAACACATTCCTCATCCATTCTGAGAGGGAGTGATACTTGGTATCTCAGCTCAGAACATTTAAGCCATAGCTAGGCAATTCTTTGGAAATTCAGATAACTGGCAAGCCCAAAGTTTGTAGGTATTTGAAGAAAATTCTCACAGCTCAGAGTTCAAAGTAGTGTTTGAAGTTTGAGTAGAAAGTGCCAATCTAGCATCCTGCTCCACAAGTAAGAACATACAAAAAAAATTAGTCATGAAAATTCAGGTTCTTGAAAGCTTGATATAAAAGCTTTCCTTGTACAATGGAAAGTCTTTCAAAACAAAACAGACCCCAAGTCCCTGCCAGTCCTAGCTCTGTCAAACAAGGATAAGCTACATTTATTTACATGTGCAGAAGTTTTAGCTCTACAAAACAAAAGCAGAGAATAGACTGAGATTAAACATTTCGATCAATGGTTGCCAGACCTTTTCAAATGATGAGGTTTTGATGGATGCATAGGCAAGACAGAGTAAATGTACTGATTTCTGAATCTATAAAGTAGCCAGAATGTTATACCTGTTGGCTGTGACCATGTGGTTTAGAAAGTCAAAGGATCCATCCAGGAAAGACTTGGACAGGTTTGACAGGTGGGCTCATGCCAACCTCACCAAGTTTAACAAGGCCAAGTGCAAAGTCCTACACCTGGGTTGGGGCAATCCTGAGTACAAATATTGGCTGGATGAGGAATGACTTGAAAGCAGTCTTCAGCAGCAGGACTTTCAGGGTGCTAGTTGATGAAAAACTCAACATGACCTGGCAATGTGCCCTTGCAGCCCAGAAGGCAACCACATTTTGGCCTGCCTCAAAAGCAATCTGACCAGCAAGATAAGGAAAATGATTCTGTCCTTCTAGTCTGCTCTCATGAGACCCCCACCTGGACTACTGCACCCAGTTCTGGTGCTCCCAGCACAAGAAAAACGTAACATTGTTGGAGTGGGTTCAGAGGAGGGCCATAGAGATGATCAGAGGGCTGGAGGACCTCCCGAAGATGTGCAAGAATAGGGGCTGTTCAGTCTGGAGAAGAGAAGGCTCCAGGGAGACGGACCAGTACATGAAGGGGGCCTACAAGAAAGCTGGGGATGGACCTTTTATTACAAGGGCTTGTGGTGATACAATGAGGGGGAATGGATTGAAGCCTCAGGAGGGCAGATTTAGACTAGATATTAGAAAGAAATTCTTCACAGTAAGAGTGGTGAGACACTGGGACAGGCTGCTCAGGGAGGCTGTAGATGCCTCCTCCCTGGAGGCGCTCAAGGCCAGGTTGGATGAGACCTTGAGCAGCCTGGTCTAGTGGAAGGTGTCCTGCCCATGGCAGGAAGGGTTGAAATTAGATGACTTCCAAACCCAAAACATTCCATGATTCTATTATTATGATTTGAAGGCATTAGGTGATTTCAGTTCAAATCAGTTTCAGCTGTCAATCAAGTAGGTTTCCTACAGAGTATTTTTCTGATCTACCATGTCTGAGCCTTTGGAGCTAGAGCAGACAGGAAGACAAGCTGACAATGACAAGGAACACCATAACCTTCTGAGTTAGTACTGTCTGTGGGTTTATGATACAGATTACCTGGATTAACCTGAGGGATGTGCATACAGTGGAAAAACTCAAACACTTATGCAGTGGGTGCTGACACAAGTGTAACCTATAAGAGAGTTCTGAAAGCCACCTGCTACCTTGTTACCACCTGAGTGCCTCTATCTTAGAGAAAGATTTTATTTTTAAAAGAAAGCCATAAATCCTTGATATAATTTAAACTAGTTTGTGCTATATGACATTGCTCATCTTCTTTTGCCAGCTCTTCTGTGTTATTGCCACTACTTGAGCATTTAACTAAAGTGGTATTTAATATTAAATAGAAGGTTCATCACTTTCCTTGTTATCATTTCCTTCAGCACTCAGAAACAGTTTTTCATTAGAATGAGCACTAACAGTTCCTTTAATTGATGTTTGGTATGCTGGGTCACTAATCTAACATTATGTATTGTCTTTTCACTATAGGTTAGCTTCCTGTACTAATACAAGCTGGTTTTGAATTGAAGACATAGGGGTTCACAGTTGCAGGACAATAACTGCATAGCATTTCCTGATTTGTTAGGATAATTATGCATTCATCTTTTCATTAATCTTCATCAGTGAAGTAATTGTGGAAAAGCTTTTTAATATCTACATATCATACACAGAATTATGGAATCATAGAATGGTTTTGGTTGGAAGGGACCTCTAAAGTTCATCTAGTCCAATCTCCCTGCAGTAAATAGGGACATCTTCCACTAGATCAGGTTGCTCAGAGCCTTACTGAGCCTGGCCATGAAGATCTCCAGGGATGGGGCCTCACTCACCTCTGTGGGCAACCTGTTGCAGTGTTCCACCTCCCTCATAGTAAAGAACTTGTTCCTAACATCCACTCTAAATCTGCTCTTCTCTAATTTCAAACCATTGCCTCTCATGCTATCCATGCAGGCCTTTGTAAACAGTTATTTGCAGTCTTCTTGTAGGCCCCCTGCAGGTACTGGAAGACCACTATTAGGTGTCCTTGGAGCCATCTATTCTCCAGCCTGAACAACCCCAGCTCCCTCAGCCTGTCCTAATAGGAGAGGTGTTTCAGCCCTCAGTCATCTTTGTGGCAGTCCTTTGGACCCACCCCATCAGGTCCATGTTCTTCCTGCTTTGAGGGCTCCAGAGGTGGATGCAGTACTTCAGATGAGGTTTCACCAGAGCAGAGAGGCAGAATCACCTCTCTGGATCTGCTGGCCACACTTCTTTTGGTATAACCCAGGATGTGATTTGCCTTCTGGGTTGCAAACATACACTGATGGCTCATATCCAGCTTCTCATCCACCAGAACTTAGAAGTCTGCCACAAGGCTGCCTTCTATCACCTCATCCCCCAGCCTGTATTGATAATGAGGATTGTTCCAGCCCAGGTGCATGATCCTGCACTTGGTCTTGTTGAACCTCATGAGTTTCACCTGGGCCCACCTTTCCAGCTTGTCCAGCTCCTTCTGGATGATATTCCATCCCTCTAGCACATTGACAGCACCACTCAGCTTGATCATACATATATAAACACAAATCTGTACACAAAACCAGAACATAATAACCTGATTTGAATTTGACTGAAACAACAACAAAAAGTAGGTTCTTACAGCTGTAGAGGAAGTGGATTAAAATCTATCAGCATACATATTCATTTGAATTTGGACCTCTTGTGTAATTTGTGGTTAAGAACTATTGTAGTCTACAGCTGAGCTGGGTCTTAACAGGAAAGAGAAATCTTAACAGAAGCTATTTCTTGGGGTAAACTGACAGATCTATATTCAGCTTCACTGGACTGTTACAGAAGTGTGACATTTAAACACTACTTAAGAGCTTGTTACCTTTCACTAAGGTACTCTGAACTGTCAAGGGAAACCTGCAAAGATATCTAGATTCACAGACCAGAACTGCCAAAAATCTCCAGGCTGGTTGCAGTAGCACAAGGCTTCACTATAAAGCACAATCAGTTGATTCATAAGTGGCCATTATTTGTGAAGTAGACAGTCTGTTCATTAGTGGAACTGATGAAGAGTGAGATGTTAACAGAGACTATTTTATTGCTAGCTTTCAGAGCTGCAAGGAGAATATGCAGAAGAAAAGTGAAACTTCAGAATCTCCATTTCTCATCATTACAGCAACGCCCTTAGAAATGCAAGGAAAGCAAAGGAACAGCTTTGATGACTTGCCAAAGGCTGCCTTTTAGAGCAAATCATGCCTGGGACAGTTTAATCATATCATGGTCCTTTTTTCAGACATCAGTTTGAGAGAAGTCTAGTCACTAGGCTCTGATGCCTCTATTTAGCCTTGACTTATCAGAAGTTCACAATTCCTTTTCCTACAGGAAAAATCTCAGTAGTTTTCCAAGTGCAGAACTATGAACATACACTACTGTCTTCTCGTGGTGGAAGATACATTTCCTTCTTTCACACCCTACACAAAAGTGAACTTTATACTACTTGTGAAGAGTTGTCAGGATGTACGAGAAGCAGCTATCTTCTCCTTTCAGCCCCTCAAATACTACCCCTTGCAATACAGAAATATCACTTCCTTCCTCACTGCAAACCAGGTGCCATCAGCTTTTGACCATGATCCTGTAGAAGTATGGTATGAACAGATACAGTTTAAGAGGGGCACTCTTACCAAAAATGGTACCAGCAGGATTCACTACTAAAAATGTCAATAATTGGTCTTAGAGGCTTTATTTTGAAGCTGTTGGTAAGAGAGAAGAAAACAGCCAAGTATGTCTTAATTTCTATCACCTCTGCTCAGGAGCTGGTGAATACAAAGGACAGGACAGGACAGTGAACATTTCTGTGTTTAGTGGATGACAGGGTTAATTCTCAGCCATTCTCTCTTCATTCTGGGATAGAAGTTTCAGCTCAGAAGGCTCACTAGACCTAAGTTTTTAGCAAGGAAATATCAACACAGGATTCCATTCTGTTCCATAAGGCTCTTGAAATTCCTGGTGTGTTTAGGTATTACAGTCACAGTGTGAGCCAAACTGCAGCAATGGTTTAGTCATTTGACAGGCAGCCACGTGTCTCAGGAGTTCAGGCAGGGAAGTTAGAAATACCCATATAGGTCACATCTTCCTGTTAGCACATCATGGGATTTGCAGAATCTACGCTACTGCCACAGCACCTGTAGCACTCCTGTTTTCATTAGTATTTCCAATTCTCAGATGAATGAGGGATACCATTAGCTCTAAGCAACATATGACATTAAAAAAGAAGCTCTAACGTATCTAAATGTTATCTCTGGAAACTTGCGTTTCAGGTCCCAGTTGTGATTTCTGCTGGGCTTTAAATCTGTTCATAGTTTTGGCTTGCATCTACTCCATGCTGTAGTTTTCTTTGGGTTTATGCCAAACAGTGTAAGTTTTAATATATTTAGAGTTTATAATTTATTCAAGGTATCTTGGTAGGATGAGTATTTTCTTTTGCATTCACCAACACATCACAAACTTTCCTCTGTTCTTAAAACAGACAGTTTGAAAGGTGAAAATTTGTTGGAGCTCAACATTTGTTTCCATTTTCCCTTCATGACATTTTCCAGTATGTACCCAGAGGTAGCTGTAAAAATACATTACAAGTGGAAGCAAGTATGCTCAGAATAATTTGGTTTGTCTAAAATTGAACATGCTCAATGCATTGCAAAAACACAATTTCCTTTTTGACACTGATTGTGTACAATGATAAAATATGTATTACATCTGATCCATAGGCAGTTAAGCAATTGTCACAGCAGTGACAAATGACCACATAGCAGAACATTCAATACAGCTGCTGGGAGCCCATATATTCTGCAAAAACAATAAATGCGTTGCAGATTCATTGACTCAGGAAGCCTCAGGATTTTACTCCTAAGCATCTTCTTCCAGTAAGAAGCTATCTCATTCACTTTCTGGGTATATATTGACCTATAGTTATTGCTTTTCCACATGACCCAGTGCAGCCTCTTCACACTGAAGTAGTATAATGTAGAGTCTTATTTCTGAGTGAATCAATTGTACTGATGTAAATGGGAATTTTCTCTTTAGGCTTGTGACATCCAACCCAGTAAAGACAACAGAACTCTACCAGAGACAACAGGTTAATTTCTAGCAGTAGCTTAACTCCCTCCTTTCTCCATCAGTACATTACTTGCCTTCCTTGGGCATGACAATTTTGGTACCATTGGCAGTCTTGACCTAGAAGATCTGTTGTAAGACCAACACTCCAGCAGCAATCCTGGATTTATTTGTCTTGGAAGTTCTACTCAAGAGACTATCACTGTCACTCCTCCTTAACATACATGACTGATGCTTTTCTTTCCCTTAATAGCATATGCAGGCATAAGACAAGATGCAGAACCTTGAAGATTTAGATATTTTCTCAAATGCAGTAAGCATGCAAGTCAAACTACAACGTTATATTTAGACAAAGCCATCAGAACCGTGTGCTTTCACGCTCTTTGTGATCAAGTAAATCTCTGAATGATACTGAGAAAATCTGTTCTGTAATTTTCAGTTCTGAGGCACAACTTGTAACACTGTTTTTAAACTGAGATGAACAAGACCTCTGACATCTTTGATAATCTCTTTAGTTACACTCCTACTTTATATGCAAAGCTAAAAACGTGAAATAACTTCAAATCATTGACACTTGTGCTAAGCAAGAGGACCTTTGAGGTGCACTAGTAGATAATTTCCTGATGCATGGAAAGGACTGGAAGCTAAATGGCAACAGTCAGTTCCTCTCAATGCTGTTTGACATGCTTTTTAGCTGCTACCTCTATTGAACTTTTGCTAAGTTGAGATAATAATGAAGAAACTCTGTGTTTTTATTTTGCAAGAGCAACAGAAACAAGGACACCTTTTAGAATTAAAACTGAAATACATTGATCTTTTTTGCCCTTGTCCCTTCTGACCTAATAAAAACTGCAGAGTACCAAATTTATGTTCTCTGTTGCAAGAAGACCTCTACTCAGTGATTCAGTAGAACACAAATAACCCTTTCCAAATTGTGGTGCTTGCCTCTGACATGAGGCTTGCCAACCATCATAAACAACAGTCTGCTCTTAATGGCTGCTTTATAGTTTTGTCAGGGCTTGCAACATGGATTTGTTTAGCCTTTGAAGAACCTTCTGTAAGAGGTGATCAATTTTCTCCTCTGGTTCACATGTTAATATTTAAAATGTACTGTGGCGAACTTTAAATGAGAACATAACAAATTAAAGTGGAAGAGTCTCTAGGCATTTATAATGTTAACAGCTGGAGCACTATAAAAATATTTTTCCAATTAAAAAAGCTCTAGCTCATTAAGTGCAAAGCAAAGTTCATTTCAGATTTTCAAATGCAACAGGCTACTAAACAGTCAATTAACTTTGGAGTCCTACCATGTTCTTCAACTTGAACGTTAATAGAACCCTATTAATTGAACATTGCACCTAAGAAGGAACAAACAATCCATTTCATACCTACTAATTGTTTAAATGAGCCATCTTTAATGCCACATATATTACATTCCTGAATCCACAGAACCATAGAATTGCTTGAGCTGGAAGGGACCTCAAGGATCATCTATCTCCAAGCCCTCTGCCATGGGCAGGGACACCTCACACTAGATCAAGTTGCTCAGAGCCCTACCCACCCTAGCCTTAAAAACTTCCAGGGACATGGCTTCTACTACATCCCTGTGCAACCTGTTCCAGTGTCTCACCTCCCTCATGGCAAAGAACTTCTTCCTAACATCCAATCTGGATCTATCCACTTCTTGCTTTGCTCCATTGCCTCAAGTCCTGTCACTACCTAACAGGCTAAGAAGTCCCTCACCAGCTTCATTCAGCACACACACTGTTTGCAAGGGTGACTTTGAGATCTAAATTCTGTGCAGTAACCAAAACAATGATTATGGTGCAATAGTGAGAGTGATGGTTACAGGCAGTTGAAGCTATATTTGCTTTCACTTTCATAGAAGAAATTTTACTGTTTCACCACTTTCATCTATTACTTATTGTTTCCAATCCTGCATATTGCAGTTGGCATACCCATAGCTGTTTTTCTTGAACTGTATATGTTTTTAAGGGACATCTTAATATGCACAGAGTCCACAGCTAAATAAATACACTTGGGGAAAAGAGCCACAGACTGAGCTGCAGCTTGAAGAACAGTTTTTTTGCTCTCCTGAATTGTGTGCTCCACTGTAAGGACTAGCATTAGAGATAGCAGGAAAAAAAATCTACAAATTACTCATTAAAAAAAAAAAAATCCCAGAAGGGAGATCATAGAATCATAGAATTATAGAATGGACTGGGTTGGAAGGGACCCCCAAAGGTCATCTACTCCAACCCCCTCTGCAGTCAGCAGGGGCATCAACTAGAGCAGGCTGTCCAGAGCCCTGTCCAGCCTCACTTTGAGTATCTTCAGGGATGGGTTGCTCCAGTGACCTTCCTGGGCAACCTGTTCATGTGTTCTACCACCCTCCATAATAAATAATTTGTTCCTAACATCCAATCTAAATCTGCTCTTCTCTGGATCAAAGCCATTGCTCCTTATCCTGGCACTGCAGCCCTTTGTAAACAGTCTCTCTCCATTCTTCATGTACCTCCCCTTCAGGTACTGGAAGGCTGCTATTAGGTCTCCCTGGAGCCTCTTCTTCTCCAGGCTGAACAATCCCAGCTCCCTCAGCCTGTCTTTGCAGCAGAGCTGCTCCAATCCCCTGATCATTTTTGTGGCCCTCCTCTGGATCCACTCCATCAGGTCCATGTCCTTCCTATGTTGAGGGCTCCACCCAGATGCAGTACTTCAGATATCTTTTGCAAAGAAGCTTTGAAACAGAAAGGTACTAGGGACAAATTTTCAGCTCAGATAAATTAATACAAAGCAGGGAGAAACTCCTTTTTGACCCAGGATAAAAGTAAATGAAGTGACATGACACTATCTAATGGTATGCTGGAGATCTACACAGCCAATCTCAGGGGTTGAGTTTATAATGACAGTTTTCTGCACACTACTGGTTTTCCTCACTTATAAAATAAGGAATATTAATTTTAAATAGCAAGATATACTGAAGAGGGAAACACTATAGATTTGAGAGAGGAAGATATTTGCACTAAGAGCCTGTACAGAAATGTTCAGATTCCAGATATATGGACCTCATTATCAACAAGAGCAACAGCTACAGCTTGGCTTTTTAACCAAGACAATGTTTATCTCAAGTGTTTAATGGATATGCAGCAGAGGGCAATTACATTTTAAAGACAAAGTTCTCAAGCAGAAAGTAATGAAGAAAATTCTGTTCACCCAAGATACCTACTGCCAGTTACCATAACCCTTCATGAGAGGTGGGAGGGTGATAGATCTAAGTCTGATCAGAGATGTGTTAACAAAATCATCTGGGCACATGGAGATTGAAACAACTTCAAAAGATCTAATTTTCACCCTCCTTAGTTTCGTTCTTTCCTGTTATTAGAGAAGTTTTGCCTGTGTGTAACTGACTCCTCAAGAATTACATTTTCATGAAACAAGAAACATCATATCAGAAGTCCCCAACTTCGCTCAAGATGCAAAGACCACCCTGAAGATTGAACTTTCAGTCTCAGGAGATGCACACAACCTGGGAAATAGCCTCCAGCTCTGGTGCGTTTAACTGCTTTCCCTCTGAAGCTCGTCACGCTATACACCTAGGACAACTTCTATCCATGTGGGAGTCAGTTCTGCTATAGACAAGACTGCTCCTACTTGCTGTCCTGCTCCAAACCTCAGGTTTTGAGACAGCATGAACAAGCATATAGACAAAGAACACAATCCGTGAAGCTATTCTGTCCAGGACAAAAGTGACTCTAATTTATGCCTTGGAGAAATCAGAGCTCACTGTTGAACCTAATGTTGACAATTTATATACCAGCTTACAAAGGGAAAGCAAGCAGAAAAAAGGGCAGTAGCCCATTTTTTATTTCCCTATGCAATATACTCCTTTCGCTTTCTATCTACAGGGTAAAAGCACAGAATGTTACTCCCTAAAAAAACCCTCCATTTCAATTCTAATATTCGATTGCTGTAATCTCCCACTGGATGTGTGTCTCTTCAGGCAATAAATACAGGCCTGTTTTTCTGCTTCTCTTGTCAAAGTCTAATCCTCCTCTATAAATGCATCATGACAGGAGTATTTTCATATATTGGACAGATGGGCCAATGTTAATAGCACAAGCTTCAATAAGGCCAAGTGCCAGGTCCTGCACTTGGGTCACAACAACCCCAAACAATGCTACAGACTTGGGGCAGTGTGGCTGGAAAGCTGCCTAGCTAAAAAGTTATAACTGACAAGCAGCTGAGTATGAGCAAGCAGTGTGTCCAGGTGGCAAAGAAAGCCAGTGGCATCCTGGCTTGGATTAGAAATGCTGTGTCCAGCAGGAGTAGGGAGGTAATGGTCCCCTTGTACCCTGCTCTGATGAGGCCACACCTAAAGTATTGTGTTCAGTTTTGGGCACCTCAATACAAGAGGGATGTGGAGGTGCTGGAGCTAGTGCAGAGGAGGGCAGTGAAGCTGGGGAAGGGCCTGGAGAATGAATCTTATGAAGAGCTACTGAGGGAGCTGGGGATGATTAGTTTGAAGAAGAGGAGGCTGAGGGGAGACCTCACCACTGTCAACAGCTACCTGCAAGTAGGTTGTGGAGAGTTTGGTGCTGGTCTCTTCTCACAGGTAAATAGTGATAGAACAAGAGGGAATGGCCTCAAGCTGCAACTGGGTAGGTTTAGACTGTACATTAGGATTTATTTTTTTTACCAGCAAGATTGGTCAGGCATTGGAATAGGCTGCCCAGGGAGGTGGCTGAGTCACCAACCCTGGGTGTGTTTACAAGTCATTTGGAGGTGGTGCTTGGGGATATGGTTTAAGGGTGCACCTTGCAGAGTAGGAATACTGGTTGGATTTGGTGATCGTGGGGGTCTTTTCTAATGTGAATGTTTCTGTGATTCTGCAATATATTGTTTTTGTAAATCAAAATGTAAACAGTTTTACATTCCTTTTACTCAACACCAAATAAAAATCATTGAGCATTAAAGACAGCTTCACCTTCCTCCTAAAGAATGATTTCTCTCAGAGAAGAGACTAAGATGGTGCAGGAAGCATATACTAAGGAAATATCAGTTTCATTCAATCTGTCTCCACAGGACAGATTCAGCACAGATGGATTTCAGAACAACAATGAAAGTGAAATGAATGTTTAAGAGTAACTCTGCTCCTGTGTGCAATCTCAGGCTCCTATGCACATCATCACATTCCTGAGCTGTTAAGCCTGGAGGATTAAAATTACATCTGAATTCATTACCTTCTGAGGAGACAACTGCCCCCATGAGTAAGTACCATGAGAAATGTTTCTACATCATGACAGATCTTTCCCAATTCATGAGCTATTTGAGCTGAACAAAGTCTGAACCAGTACTTACATACACTAAAAACTAAAAATAATAATGCTACTATCTTTCCTGGTGAGTTTCCTTGTTTGTTTTGGTGCTCTTAAAGTTCTCAGAATCTTAGCATTTTATAGAAGCTGGATCAGGATGGATTAATACAAGATAAAATTTCTTCAGGCACCTCCTAGGACCTTTTAAAGATCTTGCCTACATTACATGAGAAAATACTTTCCAAAAAAACCTTGAAGTTTCACTCAGAATAATCTCCCTTGAACACATTATGCTGCTGCTCACATCCAGAGAGAAATCTGAGCAACACGAGAAAACAGGAGGAACATACATTGTCTCAAGGAAAGGAAATTCAAGGAGTTCCCAAATCAGCTGAGAAATCTACACTGTAAGAGCTAGTAAGTACAGACTTGCCAGAGCAATATACCTCCACCAGTCTGTAACAGTGTTTCTTTGAAACAGATATTCTTAACCCCACTGTTTCATCACTTTACTGCTATTTCTATCCACAGCTTAGGAGAACCTCCTGGAGAGCTGTCAGCAAAGGCAAGTAAGACACAGGACTTACCTGGCATCTTCCAAGAACAAAGTATTGCACAAACTATAAAAGGCTGATGTTAGCAAGAGCCTTTATCAGGTGACAACATGGAATTGGGCTTAAAAAAAAAACGTGTATGGACTGCTAAGGAATGAGACTAAGTTATTTCACATGATGTGTCGGTCCATGTGCACTCTTTCCAATACTCCACACAGGTGGGTTTTGACAGGACAAGAGGCAATGGATAAAAACTGAAACACAGGAGGTTCTCTCTGAACACCTCTTAACTGTGCAGGTGACCAAGCACAGTTGGTGATTCTGGTTTTACTACTTCAGGAGAAGATCCCATGCCAGAAATGCATCTGGAGAGTGTCTGGCTTGCATCCCAGATCCTTAAACTTTACGCAGAAGATGTAAGTCTTTATGGAGCTTGAAGTTTTGCAGGCTGAGCACTTCCAAACCTCAGGGCTTAGTGCACAGAAGAGTAAATACTCATTTTCATGTAAAAGACTGATTCAAATACTAAGGGCTTAGTAAGCCGCAAAATAAAACGCTGAAGTTTTCCTATTGCCAGTGAAACAATAGGCAGGTGGGATTGGTTTTGTTCTGTCTTGTTTTTTAATGATTCAACCAGTATTTAACAGCTATGAATTATAAAATCAGGCATCAAAAATTAGACATCAAAACACAAGAGATAAATAGAAATAAAGTATCTTCAGCAGGGTAGGGAATCACATAAGACACAGAAGAAGGAGCTAATACAGAACATTTATATTTGGAAATTTCTCCTAAAATATCTTTAAGTGAGCAGCCCCTCCTGTTGCCAGTCACTTTTTAAAAAGCTATTAACCTGTGTCAGGCATTTACCAGGGATTCCTCAGAAACCTGAAGAAACACAAGCAGCACCAAAAATAAACACATTAGTGGGAAGATGTCCCCAGTATTATCTAGAGCTTTAAAAGCATTTCCTATTCATGGGATCAGGTGCAGGCATTTTGTTCCCTGACCAGTCTTCCTGTTCAGCTGTTGCAGCTACTCACAGTGACATTTTGGCAAAGGGCATGGTTGCATACAACTAGCTGCACTATCTTTAACAAGATGTCTAGTTTGATGATTTTAGTGTTACTTTGCATTGTGCACAGGTTTGTCACTTGAAGTAGCACATCCAATGCAATGGCTTTAGAAGTGGCTAAAGTAGGATATTTAATACTACTGTATTCAGAGCTTAGAAGTGTTTTATGCCTTATCTATTTCTAAGGCTGAATGCTGGACATGGCTGGCAGCTGTAGCACATCTGCATTTGCTGCTGTAACACAGAACCCACGACCAAGAAGGGCAAAAGAAAACCTGAAAGTCTGAAGCAGTAAATCTGATGAAAGAACTTGCACAACTGATTAATACAACAGCAAATTAATAATAAAGGCATTTTTCAGAGGGTACAAGGAATGAATGACTATTTTCTAGAGTTAGAAATTATCCATTGAATTGAGGCTTAGAAGCAAAAAGCAGAGAGAAAAGGGAAGTAAAGAAACAAAAAGGATGGACAGCTGGGAGAAGGAGCAGAGGCTTTGTTGCTACCTTGAAATTTGACAAACAAAGGGGAAAAGGGAAAAATTTCTGTTGTTCTGCAATGTCTTCTGATACATAGACTTTCTAGAAAAGAAGCAGCAACATTTATAACCTTTTCAAAAGGCAGGAATTTTAATCTGCAGATTTTATTCAGTCCAACTTCAAGAACAGTATTCCTTTTCTAGGAACTGAAGTGCACCATACGTATTTTATAAATATATTTCTATTCTTGTTGCAATTTATAAACAAGAACAAAAAAAAGTCCTATTAGTGAAGTATTTCTGCCTGGCATAATATTGTTGCCTGCCCTGAAACTTTTGGACTGTCTGGGAAATAGATGTCACTAGTGCATCAGCTTTTGATTTGCACTTTGCAGGAACAAAAGAAGTTATCTGTCCTTTTTAATGTTCAAGGTGGGAGAAAGAACTGAGATTTATCACATTAGAGTTGCTTTTTGAGAAGAATTAGGCCTGTGTGCTGATAGAGGAGGACCAACCATCTCCCAGTTTAATGACTAGCCTAAAGCCAAGGTAGAGAGAGACTTAAAGAAACAATGGGCTGCCTGGAACAAGAGGGCATTAGAGTTCAGGCAATTGGAATCACACAGATGATGGCAGAAATTCAGTGTTAACTGCAATTGGGTATCTGGTGACCTGTACTACCTTTAGGTGAAAAATAAATAAAATTTAAGTAAAAAGAAAAATGCCTCCTGGCAGGTCTTGATGCATTGAAATCAAGTATTTGAGTTAGCTTGGTTGTTAGTGTACAGAGCTAAGTGAAATCAAATGGCAGGGAAGGAGGACCCTGTACAGGGCAGAGCATTAAGGCGGCTTTCATACACCTTGGAATCTTATTAAATTTGTGTCTCTCAAAACATGGCCATGGCAATAACAAGAATGGCTGGAGGTGCTGGGCAGCAAGCACAGTACAAAGGACATAAACATTAGAAAAGAAAATAGAGGAGTGAGAGTCAGTGTATAATCCCAGCTTCATATTAATAACACTTCTAGAGGATGTTTCTTGACTGACTGGCATTGTACATTGAAAAAAATCTAAGATTTAATATCCCTTAGAGCAGGTGAGAGGTGGACATGTTAGATCTGCTTTAGGAGATCTAGCCCTAAGTTCACACGTAACAGATCTCACTTTGTAATGCAGTGAAAGACAAAAACAAATGCAATATTATATTTCTCTGTTATCTCAAGGTCCTTATAGCTACATTTCAGTACATGCAGGGGACCTACAGGAAGGCTGGGGAAGGACTGTTTAGAAGGGCTTGCAGCAGTAGGATGAAGGGCAGTGGTTTGAAACTGGAGGAGGGTAGAATTAGGTTGGACATAACTAGTAAGTTCTTTACAGTGAGAGTGGTGAAATACTGGAACATGTTTGCCCAGGGATGTGGCAGGCCCTGACTCTGGAGACATTCAAGATCAGACTCGATGTGGCCCTGGGCAGCCTCATCTAATTCGAGGTGACCCTGCTCACTGTAGGAGGGTTGGAGAAGACAATCTTTGAGGGTCCCTTCCAGCCCAATGCAATCAGTGAAATTATAACTAACAATTCTTCAAAATGATCCCATAAGTAAGCTCCCTAGCAGACAATGCAGTCCTCTGTGGAGTCCAGATGTGCAAAACCATAAGGACACCTATAGAAACAGTTGTAAATGTATCACTAGCGTTTAGCAAGGGAAGGCTGGAACTATTTGCCTCTTCCCAGTCATGTGGCTCCTTCCTTGAATGGTGAAATATCTCAATCTGAAATCATTATGTCCAAAGTGAATTGCAATCAAACTGTAAAAACAAACAGCCAAAACCCCATAACCACACACCCCCCCCCCCCCCCCCACCCCCAAAAAAAAAAAAAAAAAAAAAAAAAAAAAAAAAAAAAAAAAAAAAAAAAAACCAAACAACCAAAACCACGACCACGCACAACCACAAAAAAAATACACCAGACTCATTTCTTGTATGTTTGGAAATACGGTGAGCAGCAGCTTTTCCCTGCAAAGAGTTCTCTTATCCGAGAGAGGAGGCAGGAAGCCTTTTGTAAGGCTGCGGGGAGGTGAGCACCAGCCAAAGAGATAACAGCAGTTTCACGAGCTCTACTTGTGACAGAGAAACTGGGTTTGCTGGGTCCCTGACTTGCCTGCGCTCCTCTGCAGAAATGGAGATGTTTTTCCTGCCAGAGACACTGAAAGCTGAAGGCGGAAAACTGACGCCGTTCCTCCCGTCTTCCCTCCTGAAAGGGGGACATGCAAAGAGTTGTGGCACTATTCGGACCAGCCCGGGCCAGCAGGCAGGCCAGGAGACGCCCTTTCAGGTGCTGCCCTCTGGAGGCATAAGGAGACAGGATGGTTATCCTGGGTCTCTTCCCCGAAGACTGAACTTGGTAGAGACTGATTTTCTTCCTCAACAGAAGCAGCAGAATGAAAACGTTCATGCAGTTCACTCTTTGACCTCCACAGTCCCACTTTGTTCGTGACTAGGAAGATCAAGTCACTGCGCAGTCATTGGGAAAAGGACAGAGTTGCCAGAAAGCCTGCCATAAGAGGGGAAAAGGGTAACAGAGAGCACAGCAACCTCAGCCATCTGATTCATCTGTCCATACTTCTGAAAAAAATAATTTCATTCCACAGTGACAAGCAGGGAAAATGTGGTGCTGCTGGGGTGGAGAGCTGGTGATGCACAGGAAAGGCAGACACTGCTCAGTGTATCTGGTTTAAGAACTATTCTGTATTGCACACAAACATGTAACAGTTCTACTGTTTGTACCAAAACACTACAGCTGTTGGTCCATCTTGGAAGCCGAGGCACAGTTATTACAGAGCTATCTCTGCATATTTCTGCTGCTGAGGAATATCTATAAGTCTCCAAAATTAGCACCCTCACTTCTCTGTAGTGCCAAGGAGAGCAGAAGGGCTAGCTAGTGGAACTGCTCTTGCTGTACGCAAAATATCATTGATACAGACGCCAGTATGCTCAAATGAGTTTATTTTTAATGAACCTTCATATCCCATCTTTACAGCACTGATTAGAAGTGTTCTGCAATACAATTTTGTTGTCTTGCTCTGCATAATAGAGATCAAAATAAGCTGAGGGGATATTGAGGTAGTCACAAGTAATGGAGGATTTGTATATGTGGTTAATAAAGAAGCTATATCCCGCAGAAGGGAGAAACAGAGGTATCTGTTTCTGGTTTTGATTGATTGATTGTTGCCAAAGCAGAAAACAACCTTGAAGATGTCTTCTTAATGTAGACATTAATGCCTTTGCAATGATGTAAGAATGGCATTTTTTGGAATGTGATGCACACCCTGTGTTAGTCATAAATTTCATATTATTCCAGTATGACATTCATGAACAAAAACTCTGCCTGTCTATAGTAGATAGACAACTCATCACATTATTTTAATTCCACAGAACCACAGTAGAGGTGTGAGCATGTATGAGTCAGCACAGATAGGACATAAGAACAACCACAAATCTATGGATGAAATGCAAAGAGTAAATTTAGTTTTGTTAGCTTGCCAGCCAGTGAAGCCCCAAAGCATTACCCAGTCAGAAGCACACAAGTGAGGATGCAAGCACTGCTGAGCTCGGCCCATGCTAGAGGATCCCCTGGTAGATGAGGTAATGAGAATAAATTTACTCTTTGCATTTAGTCTGTGGTTTTGCATTTGTTCCTGTGCCCTGCCTGAGCTAACACACAGTCGGTGTAATCAACAAGGTTCAGGAACAGCCATGCCATGACTGGCAAAAAAGTCAGGGACTGGGTAGGCCACAATGGTTACTTCTTTTATTCTGGGATGATCCAGTACTGAGTACTGTGCCTGCTTCCCTGGCCTGAAATAAATTATAGGGGTATGGCTACTTCCCAGAAAACTTAAACAATTGAAACTGCTATGTGCAGATTGGCAGAGGAAGCAGTATGGAAACCTTCTTGTAAGTTAGCAGGGAGGTTGGGGTGGTTGTTAGCTACTGGTTTACATGATTGTGAAGCTGCAGGATTATGGAGTAAAGACAGTTGGAAAGAGAAGTGAGGACTTTATAAGATGCAATCACTCAAGAAGTAATTGCCACACTATCACAGTGGTGCCATGGGCTGTAAGGTACTGTAGAGTGGTTGTTAGTGCATGTTGCTGATAGACAAAGAGACAGATATGAAAAAAAAGAAAGGTTTTGATTTACCAAGTTCATACTCTCACCATAAAACTTTTTTGGATCCCAAGGAGTAATCTGGAGTGAATGTTTGGACTCAGAATTTAAGTCCAAGGACTTAGAAGGCAGGGAGGTGGCATAAGAATGAGGGGGAACAGGAATGAACAGATGTGGGAGTGCCGATCACAGATCCTTATATTCCAAAAGACTTATGGAAATTTTTAGAGATCCAGCAGCAAAACATCAGAGTTGATGATCTTCTAGCATGAACTGAACTCAGAATCATAGAAACATTCAGGTTATAAAAGACCCTCATGATCACCAAGTCAAATCTATGTCCCTACTCTTACAAGGTTCACCTTAAACCATATACCCAGGTACCACATCCAAATGACTTTTAAATCTATCCAGAGTCAATGACTCAACCACTTCCATGGGCAGCCTGTTCCAGTGGGCAGTGTCTGCGTTCTTGCTTGTGTGTCCCTGCCTGAGTGACACTTCGGGGATTGCTGGTGTGAAACACAAAGAAAAATCCAGTTCCAGAATCCAGCTCCTGGATCTGGTTCCCATCTGCCACTGAGTCCAGAATGGGACTACCAGCATGCCTACCTACAGCACCAACGGTGATGGTGACATAACTGCTATCAGGAGAGTAGAGTTCAATAATGGGTTTGCATATATTTTAATATATATTATTTTATTCATAATATTTTCATTAAAGCTTTTTTTTTTGTGGGTTTTTTTTTCCCCAATTCATAAATCTCTCTCCTTTACTTCCTTTCTTTTTCTCTTTGGGAAGGGAGAGGTGCTAATAGCGTCTGCCCTGCCCTAACCCTTGACACCCTTACAAAGACTGTAGGTGTCTTCGATTTTCATTCCAGCTCTCCAAGCACCTTTCAAATGATACATTTATTGCTCCACCTAGTGACCAAAACAACAATTGCCACGTTCCAGAATTCCTCAGTTCCTCAGTTCAGGAAACTATTGTAGCTCATGAAGCTCCTGAGTCACAAAAAGCTACTTAGCTGTTTAGATGCTCTGAGCTGCATAGAACCACATAGCAAAATTACAAACATTTTCAAACATCACTTTCGGATGATGTAAAAAGTGTCTGCACAAAGAATAGTGGTGAGGAATGAATCTAATGCTAAGCTGCACAAAGTTGAAAAGTCTATTTCATCTCAGTGTGGGATGCAAGTGAGCTTCGAGATTTTTAAAAGAGAAGGAATTGTCTTCAGTGCATTCACTAATCCAGGGACTGGATTTGGTTTTATTTGCTGTCTGAGCTGCTTCTACAGTTTCTTTCTAGGCATCCTTCACTCCAACCCTAAGACCACTTTTCTAACTAATAATAACAACTAATTCAATACCTATCATTCACAAGTCTTGTTAGGGTCATTGTCCATTATAGTATGGTTAAACTAGCAGAGCCTAAATGTTTGTTCACCTTAGGGTAACATTTGACTCCTTTTAGGTGATATTTTTAGTCAAGAGATACCTTTTGGTTCTTCACTACTGCTGTGTACTAAAAAAATTGAATCGGTGTTAGCTGTCCTGATTCAGTACTAATCTCCCTTTACTGCAGCTTAAGTCAGACGATCTACACTGTCCTCCTCTTTAGAAAGACTTCTGCATCCCTCCTGATTTTCTTAAGCCTATGTGACATATTTGTGCCAGAAGGAAACAGTCAAACTTCCTAGAGTACTCTTGTTTTTCGTATCCACATAAAGCAAAAGGACACACCTTTTGCTTCTGAACTTGAACTCTCTACTCAATTCAGGTTAATTCTCTTTCAAAGAAGAAGCCAAAGCTCTGCATTCTCGAGATTCTTTATAAAGTTTGTGTATCCAAGAAATCAACACCTATTTCTGGATGGCTCTGTGGCTTTCCATTTGAGTTACCCAATCCTCCATCTGTGCACAGAGGCAAAGGTGAACATTGTCTATCTCCAGCTTCTAATGCTTCACCAAATGCTACATTTTAAAATATACACATCATATTCAAGTAAAGCTACCTATTCTGTTTCAGAGCAGTATTGAATAAATGCAGGCTTAAAAGCCTTTGCTTCTTAAAATTTAAAAACCCTTGCTTGTCTCGCAAATACATTCATATTGTGACACCTGTGTCAGTTGTCTCAGAGAAGAGAAAAAAGTATCAGCAGTGCTGAAAAATGCCAGTTTTATTCAGCTTTTCAATGTAGAAGAAAATCAGTGCTGATAGATTTAAGAATTAAAATAGAAATTGTCATTTAAAAAAGTAATTTAAATTCTAAATGCAACAGAAATGCCACAACATTCTCAGCCTTGTGCTTCACTGTAACACACTGCTGCTGTTCCAGGCTAATTCATCCACATCAGTTACCGAATTACAATGAATAAAGAATATCCTTACAAGTTCAAAATACCATGTATACCTGGTATGAAAGTCTCGGGGAAAATACTAGGTCTAAGATTAATGATTCAAAGGAGGCAACCATCTTAATGTACATAAAAACTTCCTAGGTGTTTTTGGTTCTGTTCTCAGAGTCATCCTGGTGATCAGCGTCTTGATTAAGGGTAAGTGCAAAAGGGTAATGGTAAAATTTCAAAGAGCAGAAGCAGATGAACATGTATACAACTGGTTTTGCAGTGATAATCAAATTGAGGGATATCAAAAACAAAACACAGCAAAAGACAAACTAAAAATCTCACCACTCAAGTGACAGAGAAAGGTTCCTTCTCCTTCATTCTCTTTTTAGATTAATTTCTCCCAATAAGCACAACTTGCATTCCCTGTGTCTTTAGTCTTTGCTCCTCTACATTCCCATGGAGTAGACCACCAAGGAGTTTGAGTTTATCTTGAAGTGAAAAGCTTCTGAAGCTGGATAGATTTCCCTGAAAAGACCTGAATCACCTCTAAAATCTGGTGCAGCTCATGTTTCTAGGGTGCTGAGGAACAGCTGGGGCAGGGATGACTGAGTGCATTGCAGTACAGAATCATGAAATCATACTTCAACTCTATTACTCAAGTAACTACTACTACTTGAGTAGTACATTAATACAACATTATTTAAGCAGCACATACTTCCAGTTAATTTAATGACATTTTCCCCTTTATCCTGAGAAAGTTGCTTACAAATTAGTTGTTTATTGTTCTTTTGTAATGGTTTGACTGGAATATGTGAAATGGCAAGTGCAAAGGCATCTGTTTGTATTTGCCTAAGTAAAAAATTACATAGCACCAACGTCCTCTTGTGAGAAACAGGAAAAAAACCCAAACCCATCTGGGTCAAGGTCCATGAGAACATTCCCCATTTAAAAAAACCAAACAACAGCTGTTATTTGGAGTACTTGCTGGGTTTGTTCAGACAACAGTCCTCAGTAATGACAAGCACATCAACATATTTACAACAAACTGGGTTAGAGGAATTTCCTACCTGCCTATGTTCCTCACGTCTTAGTCTGTAGCGAAACAAGCAAGAGGAGTTACCGGCGGGTTGGTCATCTGGCACAACGGAGCGAGCAGGGACACGCCAGGGGTACACAGCGACCGCCAGGCGCCTCTAAGACCCAGGCAGACGAGACGCAGGCCTTGCTGCGGCAATGGCGGGAGATTTAAATGACCGGAGCTAACCGCCAGTCTCTGGGAGCGTCTGCTTCGGAATCGGCCGTGCCAGCTGCGGAAAGATAGGCCTGGGTTTCCTGAGGGCCTGTCTCTGTAAGGAAACGCCTGGGAATAGAGATCCGCAGAACTCGGCAGCACTCGAAGGACAGACGGGCCGAGGAGGCCTGGGCCTTGCTAGGACAGCGGCCGGAGTTTCCAAGGGTCTGTAACCGAGACGAGCCGGCAGTCGCGGCAGCACGAGCCTCGAAACCGGCCGGGCCAGCACCGGAGAGCTAGATTTGGCTGTCCCAGGGGTATGGAGAGATAGGGAAATGGCAGTGGATCAGAGCGGGCAGGAGCCAGCGGCTCTCCCGGGCCAGGCTGAGGAAGCCTGGGCGTTCTGAGGGCAGCGGCGCGAGCTCTGAGCGGTCTGTAACCGACACTAACCGCCAGGCGCGAGGGCGGCTGCCTCGGAACCCGCCCGGTGAGCAGCGGAGACACAGATCTGCGGCTGCTGGGGGCACCCTGGCGCTTCCTCCCGGCCGGGAAACGCCAGGGCAGCAGACAGCTGCCAGCAGCCAGCGGCTCTTGTGGGGACAGTCTGACAAGGATTCTCCCCCTCTTCTCCACTCTGGTGAGACTCCACCTGGAGTACTGCATCCACTTCTGGAGCCCCTATTACAAGAAGGATCTGGACATGCTGGAGCGTGTTCAGAGAAGGGCCAGGAGGATGACCAGAGGGCTGAAGCACTTCTCCTATGAGGACAGACAGAGAGTTGGGGCTGTTCAGTCTGGAGGAAAGAAGGCTCTGAAGAGACCTTATTGTGGCCATCCACTATCTGAAAGGGGTCTACAGGAAAGCTGGTGAGGGTATTTTTAGGATGTCAGGTAGTGATAGGACTCGGGGGAATGGAGCCAAACTAGAAGTGAGTAGATTCATATTGGATGTTAGGAAGAAGTTCTTCATGATGAGGGTGGTGAGACACTGGCACAGGTTGCTCAGGGAGGTGGTGGAAGTTCCATCCCTGGAGGTCTTTAAGGTCAGGCTGGATGAGGGAGGCTCTGATCAGCCTGATTTAGTGTGAGGTGGTCTTGCCCACTTTTCTTTAAGTTAGGGAAAAGCCTGAGGAGGAGAGACCTGCGAGGAGCCAGCAAGTATCGCAAGGCGGGCTGGGGAAGCCTGGGTGTTGCGGGGGCAGCGGCCGGGATCTGACCGCTCTGTAACCGAAACGAACCGCCAGTCGCCAGAACAGCTGCTTCGGAACCGGCCCCGCCAGCAGCAGAGAGATCGATCTCTGTCTATAAAGGGTTTGCTGGGGTAGGGAAATGTAAGGGGTGCAGAGACCGTCCAGAAGCCGGCAGCTCTCACGGGACAGGCTGAGGAAGGCTGCGCGTTGCTGTGGCAACGGCGGGAGATGTAAACGGTCTGTAAGCGGGACTCAGCGCCAGTTGCCGAGAGCACTTTCTTCTGAACCGGCCTGCCTAGCAGCGGAGAGACAGATCTGAGTGTGCAGGTGGTTTGCTGAGGGAGAGTAATGCCAGGGGAGCAGAGACCGGCCGGCATTTCTCACGGGACAGGTTGAGAAGCCCTGAGGGCGATGGGGGAGGTGGAGCAGTTTGTCACCGGAGCTAACCGGCAGTCGCGGGGGCAGCTGCTTCGGAACCGGCCTGGCGTTTGTCTCGAGTGGGTCGTTCGGCGGCATACGTTACACCAACGTGCACAAAGAGCTGGGGTTTTCTGGCTTCGTTGAGTATTTGCAAACGGGAGCGCAAGGTGCCCTTCCCACTGAATACATCTTCATTACTATTCCGTTCCTCTCTTAGTCCATCCCTCGCTTCGACTTACAGTGTAGCACCTACAAGAAGCAGAGGGAGACTTCTGCAAGCAAGTGGGTAACCTAAAAGCAGTGGCGCGTCAATTAGATGTTAATCACATTAAAATAAGTCCAGTTTGTACAAGATTCAGCTCTAGCTATTCTGTAACCAATAAACCTTGTGTATATGCTTTCTTTGGCAAGACACATATGCCTCTTTTTCCAAGGTTTGTTTTGTTTTTTACCTTGTTGCTTCTCAGTACTTAATGGGTTTTAAGCAGCTCTTAATGCATTGTTTCTTAAGACTTCGGGTCTTTTGACTTCATTGATTTATTCCTGCCCTTGCTTTGAGACTTCCAAAGCTTTACATTTTTGAGTAGTCTCATTCTTGCTGCTGTGAATAATCATTGTATATAATTTTGATGTATAGCAGATAATTACACTTCTAAGACATCCAAATGAAATGTATACAATAAAATAACAGACAAAATTATGTGGTTTGTAATAAGCTTTGCAACCATCTAGTTGGGGGAAATCCAACTCTGTGTGATATTTTGTTTAGCTGTAGAATCACAAAGTGGCCTAGATTAGAAGGGACCTACTAGATTAGAAAATAATCTACTTCAACCCCTGTGCCATGGGCCAGAAGCACCTCTCAACTAGACTCAAGGCCTCATCCATCTGTTTTCCATACCCATCAAATCTCAGCTTGACCAATCTGCATGCTAAATTCTATCAATTTGTTGATTCAAGTGTTTTGTCACATTAGGAGTATGGATATAGCAGCAAAGGACAAGTTAATTTGTATGTCCATTCTTGAGGTTGTATGTAATTGCATATTCAAAGTGTGGAATTACATCCTTGATGAATTTGCTAGTGCCTCAATCTATTCTGTTAGATTGTGTAACCATAAGCGATTCTGGAATGAAATAATTTGAGGGCTAAAAAATTATTTTAATACCCATCCTACTATCATTCCAGCCAAAGGGCACTGCCACAGGTCAGTAATGTCTCTTAATTTCCCCCCCATGATTCAGATACTAACAGTGTCTTTCTCCATAAAGGGCACAAAGTTAACATCCCTAATGTGATTTACTTCTGTGGTCTGGTAAAAAGTGACTGTGTGGCCCAAGTTCCAACACTAGGCAGTATGTCACATACAAAGTTGAAAGTACTATTTCTTTTTCACAGTTTATATGTGTCTCTTTTATCATTGTCCCAGAACAAGTGTCTTAAGAGTTGAATAATTTTGACATAAGCATACTGATCTTAAAGCTCTGACAGTTGTCTCTAGTCTTTGGACCTCAGAAATGTTAGTGGAACCAGTGTATATCTCTGTACAATTCCAGTTGTAAACTATAGGGATTTCTTTCCTAGATTCATTAATGTTCTTTAACAGTGGGTTGTTTTTCTTTAAACTCTGTCATGTTGTTGTTTTCCTGTCCAAGATGTAGACTGCATATAAAGCCATTTGCCATCTTCAACTGTTTTACATTCCTTTGGGAGCTGCACTCTCCAAGTGGTTACAAGATTGTAAATGTTTTTTTAGTTCTTTAATGTGGGTATTATTTACATGCCAACATGAATATTCACTTCCATTTCTAAACATAATTTGTCTACCCAATACAGGTATCTTTTCCAGCATGAGGTGGAATTCTGAAATTCTTGATAAATGCTTTAAAATCACCCTCCTGGTTCAATTTAGATCTAGGGTTAAGATTCCCCAATCTGTTGGTGAGGGTGCTGAGTTTGGCAATAGGAGACAAGCAGTAATTGATGTGGATTTTCCTGAAAGACTGGATGAGTTGCAGTATTAAATCCCCTTCCATTTTAGCCTGCATAAAGCAGGTTATAAAGACACTACCCATTTCAATGCAACAGGGACAAGCTAAATAGTGAAATAATAAAACGAGAGGTACCCTAAGCACAAGAACAGTTGATTCTATCAACTCTGGTTGACTGTCAGGGCACACAAATGATGTCTGCTCCATCCAGGCTGGAAGTGGAAAGCCAAAGGTGGCCCTGGTATGGGCCAGGCTGTGCTGCAGTAAAGCAGTAAAGCCAGGTGAGCAGGGTCAGATGGTGATAGCAACAGGCCTCAACAATCACAGAAATAAGCCAAGTAGGCAAAGACTTTAAGTACCTCAGAGCCCTGGCACTAGGCAAAGGAGGTGAGATGCAGGGTAATGCAAACCCTTCACCTTCCATACACAGCTCTGGATTTGTGCAAAGATTAATAGGTACACTTGGCTACTGTCATGAACAATGGGCCAGTGTAATGGCGTCAGATCATTCTGCATCAAATGGCATGGCTTATCCTTCCCTTTTCTTCCAGCATACATCCTACCTGGTGACCCTACCAGTTCCAAGACATGCTATGAAACGTTTCAGCTCCTTTATCCCATTTTGATAGGTCTGAGTATTGTCTTCCTGACAGTGGATTTATTATTGCAGCAGTGTCTTTGTTCATAAATTAGTTCAACTTAGTAAATATTGTTAGGAAGGCTTTTGGTAGTCTCAGTACTCTCTTACCAGGTACATGCAGATGCATGTTTACTTAATAGATCTATTAAATGGTCTTTTTTCATGTTCCACTAGAGAGTTCTTCTCAGTGAATTTATTCCTAACCTATACTGTGGAAATCTTTAACATCCAAAAAAGAAAAGGGCATTTATCCTTTGGCTCAGTCTTTAGGCTAGAAAACAGCTGAATATGGGCCATGAGGTATTCCCTAAGAAAAGGCAGTAACCTTACTGGCCCTGTGGTTGTGAGAGGATTGCCTGAGCATTTGCTAGCATGTCAGGTTCATAAGAGCAACTGGCAGTTCATTATCAGTGTGCAAAGATTTGAACCTGTTTGTTCTAGGTGCTGGTTTGCAATGATAACTGCTCCGTGGGTGAAGCCAGAAGCTGCTTTGAGTGAAGTTTGGTTTTTCTGAAAGGGGTGTTTGGGGAGGAGGGAAAAGAGAAAAGGCAGAAGTGGGTTTTTGTGTTTGTTCTGAAGTGCAGATCAATGTTGTTCAAATGCTACAATGAGAAGATGGCATAGTATTGGGCCAGAGGGCAAGCTATCCTTTCCTCAATCAGAAGAGCACAGGAGGAGACTGACGTGACAGTAAATTTTGCAAGGCATGTGATTCTTCCGTAAGGATTCTTTCCTTTGGACAAACGAGTTACATGCTGTAGAAAGCAATGGGCCCACACTCTTGCCGAATCTCAGTGTAGTTAGGGTTGATTTCTTTAAAATCCCTCCCCAGATTTTAAAGAAAGTGCCCTAAAGAGCTTGGGTAAACAGGAACTCCCTTGATCCAGTTGCAGTTTTGCCTCCTCAGCTTGTGTTTGGAGGGGATAAGCAGCCTTATATCATTTGAATCAGGGTTCTTGAGGAAAAGTAATATGCAACCTGACTCCACTAAAGTTTCTGTGTGCAATTAAGTGTCTTGGATCCAAGGGTAGTCCTATGTTTGTGACAGAATACATAAGCACAAAGCAAACAGGTCACAGAATTTATTTTACTGGAATAAATATTTTTAAATAATTATGTATTTACAATATTGGCCTTTATCTTAACCAAAGAGGTAGAAATTTGTAAGTGCACAAAGTCTTTGTAGAGCAAATCCTAGTATTAACAAATTAATTACAAGCAAAACTTAAAAGAATTTTTTAGGTGGTATTTTCTCTTTCTCATTTCAGTTTCACTCTCAGATCCTATGTGGTGGTGTGGGGTTTTTTTTAACCTCTGAAAGTGGCTGTTTTTTCCAGATCCAGATTACTTTCTCTGTTCAGTGGCTCTAAAAGTGTTATTATCCAAATAATGAGACTGAAGTAAGGGAAAGCCTGAGAGAGAAGGTTTTGCTGCTGACTTCAGTGAAGTTAATACTTTTTTATGAAGAAAAGATCAATTCAACTTCTTGCAGAATTCAACAAATATAAGCATGCATATGCATGCATACTTTTTATCCTCAAACCACATAAAAATGAAGGTACCAAGTCAA
Source organism: Pogoniulus pusillus (assembly GCF_015220805.1). Taxonomy (NCBI): domain Eukaryota; kingdom Metazoa; phylum Chordata; class Aves; order Piciformes; family Lybiidae; genus Pogoniulus; species Pogoniulus pusillus. Next base: position 7,778,033 of record NC_087284.1, on the reverse strand, counting down.
TGTCTACACATTAGGATTATTATTTGAGTCATCAGTGAAATACTCTAAGGCAAAATAAAGCAATGTTAATGCAATGGTTTGTAAATAGAAATGATATTTAATTACATGTTTCCATCTATTTTTAGATTTTATTGTCTTACAGGTAAAACCCAAAACAAATCAAACAGACTAAACCTTAAAACACAAACAAAAGGTGGAAAAAAAGTACATTTTATGGACAAAAAAATAATTACTTTCTCTTGCACTAATTTTAAAATCAAGCAAGACAGTGAAAGCATTAGTCACAAAACTAGTTTGAAGAAAGCTGAAGTGACAACAGTTCATATGCAGCTTGAGTTGAAAAAAGCAATACCACTGAAGTCTAGCTCTTGGTCAGCCTGGGTTGTAGTGCCACCTGCTGCTGAAAGAGCAGCATTTTTCCTCTTGCAGCCAGAGCTAATACGCAATTTAAATGAATCCACTGCATTAAAGGGCAATGCATAAAGAAAGGTCACAAAGAAGGTGAGGTGCTCAAGTAATCTAAGTGCACATCCAGAGTGCCATACACTGAACCCAGTAAATTGAGAACCTTCTCTTGAATGATGTCAACCTGCTCTGGAGGGCAATAGTCATCCAAACTCGATCTGTAACAAGGAATTGAAAAAGCATTAAGAGTTATCACTACCATCTCCACAGTGTGTATTGCAATACTGTGTCCAGGCTGAAGCTACTTTCAAACTGTGATGAGTTCTACCTCTCAATATCCCTTCCAAAGCATACTGCTGTATTTCTCCTCACTACTTGTGGCAGTAACCAGTTTCCTTAAAGCTGACTAGGAAGCCTGGAGCAGATGAGGAATTTGACCTATTCACCCTTCCAAATCTACTGTCTTCCTCACTGATACAGAACATGTTGGCAGTCAAAATTTAAACAAATGATCTTATTAAAGGACTGATAGAAAATTAAGACTGAAAAATTCAAATGCTACTAGCAAAATACGTAGAAAAACCTGAAAAAAACAATCTTTACAGCACCTATTAAATGAACTGTAAACAGATACTAGTGAAAAAGTAGAGCTGACACTTTGTGGATTTTATACCTGTCAAGATCTACATAAATTATTCTGTTGTTTTTTCTGCAACTGTGGATATTCATTCTGCAGCTGGCATAGGAAATAAAGTTTTCTTTCATTGTAGGTATTAAGCAATACTATTTCTTGTTGATAATTAATTTCTTTACTAGCTGCTGGGAGCAGCTGTCCAGCCAGCAGTGGAGAGCTAGATCTCAGTGTACAGGGAGCTTCCCAAAGGTTTCCTTTGGTAGGGAAATGCCAAGGAAGCAGAGACCGTGCAGGAGTCTGCAACTCTTGCCAGAACAGCTTATGAGGCCTGAGCACTGCTTCCTTCCCTAGTACAGACCTCTGCTTGCTATCCACTCTTCATCTTTCAGGTAGGCAGTAGAAGTATCAACAAGAAGTTCAAGGACAATGAAAAGACATTTTTGAGCCTTGGGATTTCTGCTTAAGGTATCAGGAACATAAGTACTGTTCTCCACAATCCCTCCAGTTGTGAGCAGTGATGAGGGAATAAATAGGAAGAGCTGGCAAATCTGAGTGCCTGACTCTGAGCCTGGTTTCAGCAACATGACTTTAGGTTATTATAGGTTAATTTAGTGGACCTCAGGCCTTCTGACAACAGATGGGATACACCTGTTGCAAAGTGGGAAAGGATCCTAGCCCAGAAGCTAGCAGGGCTCATGGAAGAGCCTTAAACCAAATTTCAAGAGGTAGGGGCACAAAACTGGCCTTGCTAGAAATAAGCCTAAGGCAGCACATCAATGTTTGAAAGATGGTGTGCTAGTGAGATCTTTGTCTGTGGTGTCAGTGGAAGTGGGAAATGGAGACCCAAGTGGCAGCAAAGGCACAAGGTTTATTGATGGGTCAGTATCCACTGAAGCACTTAACAACAGTTAGGTAGGAACTAGAACTGACCCCTGCAAAAAGACTGCAAAACCAGCTGAAGTGCATCTACACTAACACACAGAGCCTGGAAAGCTTTGGTTGGGCCCAAAGAGTGGTGGTGAAGTTAAACCTAGCTGATGGCCCAAGTGGTGCTCCCCACAGCTCAGTATTGGTGCCAGTTCTCATCTGGATGAGGAAATCAAGTGCAGCATCAGGAAGTCTGCAGATGGCACTAAGCTGGGAAGGACTGCTGATCTGCTTAAGGGTAGGAAGGCTCTACCTGCAACTCAAGCACTGGTCAGGCTACACCTAGACTGTTGTGTTCACTTTTGGGGCTCACACTGTAAGACATTGAGGTGTTGGAATGGGTTCAGAGAAGGGAAACAAAGCTGGTGAAGAGTATGGAGAAAAAGTCTGATGACGACTGGCTGAGGGGATTGGGGGTGTTTAGCCTGGAGAAAAAGAGACCGAGTGAGCCCTTCTTGCTCTCTACAGCTACCTGAAAAGAGGTTTTAGGAAGGTGAGTCTTGGTTTCTTCTCCCAAGCAACAAGTGATAGGACAAGAAGAAATGGCCTCAAGCTGCACCAGGGAAGATTAGGTTGGATATTAGAAGAAAATTCTTCACTGAAAGGGTTCTTAAACATTGAAATAGGCTCCCCAGGCAGGTGGTTAGACCCCTGATGCTGGAGGTGTTTAAAAGATATGGAGGTGTGGTGCTAAGGGACATGGTTTAGCACCAGGCTTGGTAATTATGTAACAGTTGGACTCGATGATCTTAAAGGCTGTTTTCAACTGAAATGCTTCTGTTCAGTCTGGAGAAGAGAAGGTTCCGAGGAGACCTTATTGTGGCTTTCCAGTATCTGAAGGGAGCCTACAGGACAGCTGGTGAGGCACTGCTTAAGATGTCAGGTAGCAACAGGACTAGGAGGAATGGAGCAAAATTGGAAGTGGGTAGATTCAGATTGGATGTTAGGAAGAAGTTCTTCACCAGGAGGGTGGTGAGACACTGGCACAGGTTGCCGGGGGAGGTGGTAGAAGCCCTATCTCTGGAAGATTTTAAAGCCAGCCTGGATGTGGCTCTGAGCAACCTGATCTAGTGTCAGGTGTCCCTGCCCGTGGCAGGGGAGTTGGAGTTTGTGGTCCCTTCCAACCCGGACAATTCTGTGATCCTATGATCTTTTGGAATCTGTGCTAGCTGCTCTGAAGGCAATTACAAGTGACCACCAGTGCAAAACCTTCCCTTACCTGTTCAGATACTGCCAGTGCCTTATGGTCAACATTTTCAAATGTCCATTTTCACTGTGAGGCTTCCACTTGAAGATAGAATTCAGGATGTGTCAAGCAGTTGCTATACTGACAGAATCATTTTGCTCTGTAAGCACAGTCTGACGTTCAAAGTACAGCTATATGAAACCTTACCGAGCAACTGTCACAAGTGTGGGCTTCGGCAGATCTTTTAGTAGAACTTTAATGGACTGTATGAGGCCTTCCATCTCCTCTTCAGTGCTAACATGGTGAGGAAGCTCCATATAATCACAGGTCAGCCCAGCCTGATGGACCTATATGTAAATTAAACATATTTAATTTCCATTGATGTATTAGTGATGCAGCTTATCTGTGTAAAAAATCTCTAAGATTCAAGCCCTGGAGTCCAGCAGGTAACTTATACTTCAGGCAGTAAGATATTTATTTGTTTGCCTAAACTTGTCAAACCCAAGGAGTAATATTCTGGAGGTTGTACAGATTGCTTTGTTATCTGCAGTACGTTGGACCTCTGCTATGTATTTACAGCATGCTGCAACCCTTGATGATAGGTTTGATCTTTTACAAATGGGTAACTTCAGTTCTATAGATTCTGCCAACAGCCCCTCATGAAATGAAACCTTCCTTCACAGGAAGCTGCCTGAGACAAAGTTCTTGGAAGATCATATTAATGTTGCCAAAATATAGACAAGCAGAATATAATTTTTGAAGACTTAAAGTGAAAAGCTTGCCTAAGTAATAAGGCATTAAAAAAACTCCAAAACCAACCAAAATCTGACAAAGTCTTGAATGAAGAAGCGAGTCTGAAATGAAGCACAATCTTTTCCCTCCATGTTGAAGCTATGCTTCTGAAATCTGTCTACTTTGTGCTTAGGTACCTAGCCACCTACCATTTCATAGTCTGGGCTTTCCATCCTGCTTTTCAAACTGTGAACTAGTTGAACAAGTGGCTTCATTCTGGAGGTAAGACAAACACAAAACTTGTTACATACACAGATGGAAACACAAATATTTACCTTGAGTGACACTTGAGAAAGTAGAAATCATCATGGGCCCCTTGTGTCATCTTGCAACTTGAGAAAATTTGCTATTATCAATACTATTGCACTGTTTCACCAGGTCTCTCTCAGAAAACTGCATCTGGACATGAAATGGTTGTGGTCATTGTTATACAGGTCTGACAGGAACTGCTGCACTTGTTGGGGAAAAGGAGTGAATGCTCTGTCGAGAGAAAGCTCTGACTTTTTCAGCTGAAAACATTTAGTTTAAAAGCATAGCTGATGATGCTGAGATGTTCTCTGGACACTTGCTCAGGTACAGCCTTTCATTCACTTCCATTTTTCCACAGAAAGCAGAGCCTCTGGGAGCACTAAAGGCCTTCTCCACATCCTCCCTTGTTTCTTACTTTTCTGAGAGCTCTGCTTCACACAGAGCATTAAACTTTTAGTCACCAAACCTGCAGGCCTCACTTCACAGACAACAAAAGTTGCATGAAGCTGTACAAGGCTGATCTTAATAAGCTTACCATGGCACTGAAGACAGTAGATTGCCTTTCCTTCTGTTCTAGCTGACTCCTCCTCCTCTAAAACTGGAGGAAAAATGGTAGCCTTGCATAGATCCTATCCAGCTTCTCTCTTTTTTTGTTAGCAAAGTATTGGGCTAAGCAGTTCTAAAACTATGGTTTGTGTTTTAAGGCACTTAGATATCTCCTACCCAGGATAGGAAGCCCACTTCTGTAGGGTCTCTTCATCGTCATTGTCACACAAATCTGCAAATGCTGCTTCCAAATCTTCCAGCTGATGAACACGGCTTTCTACACAATCCAGCAAGCTCTCCTGTAAATAAGCACATACACAAGTCTGTTAGGGAAAAGGGAAGTAAGAATGTCACAGCTTACCCTATGATTTGAATTCTGACATAATTGATCTACTTGGAAGTGGGGAATCCACAAAAAGTGATTCATCACTACAGAGTGTCTTTTCAAAAGGATCAGATGATTGCCTGCAGAATAAATGTTAGACTAAATCATGTCATAGAATCAGTCAGGGTTGGAAGGGAGTACAAGGATCATCTAGTTCCAACCCCCCTGCCATGGGCAGAGACACCCTACCCTAGATCAGGCTGGCCAGAGCCCTATCCAGCCTGGCATTAAACACCTCCAGGGACAGGGCCTCAGCCACCTCCCTGGGAAACCCATTCCAGCTCTCACCACTCTCATGCTGAACAACTTCCTCCTCACATCCAATCTGAACCTACCCATCTCCAGCTTCGGTCCATTCCCCCTAGTCCTGTCACTCCCTGATATCCTGAAAAGTCCTTCCCCAGCTTTTTTGTAGGCCCCCTTCAAATACTGGAAGGCCACAATAAGGTCACCTGGGAGCCTCCTCTTCTCCAGACTGAACAGCCCCAACTCTTTCAGTCTGTCCTCATAGGAGAGGTGCTCCAGCTCTCTGATCAACCCAGAGGTTGTTAGGAAGAAGTTCCTCATCATGAGGGTGCAGGTTGCCCAGGGAGGTGATGGAAGCCCCATCCCTGGAGGTCTTTAAAGCCAGGCTGGATATGGCTCTGAGCTACCTGATCTAGTGTGAGGTGTCCTTGCCCTGGCAAAGGGGTTGGAACTAGATGATTTTTGAGGTCACTTCCATCCTTGAGGATTCCATGAATCTATTGAACAGCTGCTGCTTCTTTAGGGCAGAGATGTCAGCTTTAGGCCATTTTTACAAGGAGCTCAAAATGCATCAATCACTTATAAAGTACAGTTTTATGATCCTATCCTGGGGTATGAATAAAACACTGTTCTAAGCATTACCAGCAACTAACCTTGAAGACGCTTCTGCCCTCCCTCTATGCCACATAAAACCCAAAAGACAACAGAAAACTCCTAAAGACACATCTTGTTGCATGATTTAACCATGCAGTATATTTAACAATGCTCTGGAATGGAGACATCCAGGATATTTTCTGAAACTTGTTAAAACAGGAAGCTCCCTGTTTTCTAAACCTTTAAATGGACAGTCACTGTCAAACCATTGATGAATCTTGTCTTGCTCATTTCTATACCTATCCATTACTCACTGTCTGCTAACCATTTTAATTGGATCCTATAATGTTTTGGGATTTTGTAAATAATTTATGACTTGAAATCATAGTCATTTGATCTAGTGGAAGGTGTCCCTGCCCATGGCAGGGGACTTAGAACTAAATGATCCTTGAGGTCCCTTCCAACCCTGGCAATTCTGTGGTTCTCTTTACCCTTTCCACATTTATCTACATTGTCAATAGCCAACTGCTTTTACTGCCAACTAAATATGAAAATAAATTTAGCAATCTTCCCCATATCTCCATTTATACACACATTAATTAGGATTAAACAAACTCTTATATGTGTTCAATAGCATTCAGAGGAAACTATGACTTTCAAAAAGTCCATGTTTTGAAATTATTTGCTGTAGTGACCTTCAACGTGGCTGTCTCCATTGTCTGAATGACTGTATTAGTAGCTACAGTGGAACTGCACCATTTTGTGATGCAGAAACATGAAATGCATATAAAAATACATTCAGTGGTACAATCCAGGCCTTTCCACACCTAAGTAAATAGCCAAAATACCAGCTAGGCACTCAGCACAGCTGACTAAGAAGGAAGAACAATTATGGCAAAGAAGAGGAAAAACTGTTGGGAAGGGAAAAAACCCCAAAACCACTTAAAAAAAAATCGTCAAAACAACAACAACAGCAAAAAAAAACCCCACACTCCCCAAATCCTACCAAGCTATAAAAATAAGAAGATTGCAAATGACTTAGTGTGTTTTCATTTCTTGTCAATTACTACTTGGTTACTCAATGTGCACACTCCTGCTAAATATTTGTGTAGTTCACATTTAACAAAAACATTTAAAAGGAAGGAACTCCTAAGATGTTGCTGATTAGTATTTGGCATGTTGCAGAGCTTAATTGGAGACAACTTCATTAAGTACCTTCATAGGTTCCTTCCTTGTTGTAACTCGTTTTTATTGGGTAAATCAAAAGAATCATTCCTACAGCTCACAAGGAAATATCATACCTCTGTTGCATTTCTCTCAGGCTTCTTGAAATTGTACAACTCTTGCAAAAGCTCATATTCTGTCTTGGAAGAAAAGACAAAAGCAGCAATCAATTAAGCTCTTCAAATGAAAAACAAAATCCTCAAAGCCCCCTGTCAAAAATTTTGATCACTAAGATCATTACACTACTGAAATAATGCAGACAGCTCTCTATAACTGCAGGTGAGGAAGAGGCTGTGAGGCTTGAAAAAGCAATACTGCATGGCCTCAGCCAAGCATTTTGCAGTTGTTTAAACTTGACTTCAAGCACACAGCTTTAAAAGCTAAGTACAGTCTGAAAGAGTTTCTGAAATGAACCATGTATTTTGCTGAACTGTAGTCTCAATGAGATGCTGACTGAAACTCAGATGGCAGATGTAGGCAGACAAAACCATCAGAAGAGTATGATTGTAAATGAAAACCAGACAGGTAAAGACTTCAGGCTGGTTGGCCAAGTTCACAAGTAAACCATTATAAGGGCTTGCCATTATTGGCAAGCAATATCCATATTGAGGATATTCAGGTTTAATTAATCAAGGACAAAAGATTTTCAATAGCATTCCAAAGGTGTTCACTCATGAATTTCTCAGGAGTACAGGCAGAAAGAGTAGATTTTTTTTAACAGAATTACAAAGCATCTTTCAGGGCAATGTTTTGAATTTTAAGCTTTTTTTTGGGTGGAAGAAATACTCTTTTGGTATCAGAGAACCATTTTTGCTTTTTATTTTTCTTACATTTCAAGTGTTAATGCGTGAAAAATTATTGGATGGAATTACTGTCATCTACTAGAATTGGAAATTATTAACTGCAAATGAAATGTCACATCAAAAAAGGTACACTGCACCACTTCTGAAAGTTGTTCCTAGAACTGAAAGCATATGGCCCCTCAGAAAAGCAGAAGAAACAAAACAAAAAGCCCTACACCACCAACTCTGCCCCCAAACCCAACCAAACAGAAAAAGCCCTCAAAACGTTCCCATTATTTTGTTCAGCATGTATTTTACCTAAAAGAGGTACTGGATTTCATTCTTATATGGCAACACCCCTATGGTGCTTCCCTCTTGCTGTGCATTTGTCTTTGTGATCCAGAACCGGCACTGCAAATTGTCTGCAGACACTGTGATTGTTACCTCAGTGACATCCAGTGATAGGACGAGGGGCAATGGGTGCAAGCTGGAGTATAGGAGGTTCCACATAAACAGAAGGAAAAACTTTTTCACTGTTAGTGTGACAGAGCACTGGAACAGGCTGCCCAGGGAGGTTGTGGAGTCTCCTTCTTTGGAGACATCCAAACCCCACCTGGATGCATTCCTGTGTGATCTACTCCAGATGATCCTGCTCTGGCAGGGGGGTTGGAATGGATGATCTTTTGAGGTCCCTTCCAATCCCTGACATTCTGTGATAAATAATGTCAGAAGTTAACAGGGACACCATATTCATTTCTCTACAGTGAACTAGGAAGCAGCAGTCTAGATGAAAACTCAACACTGTCAGATGTTCTCTAGCATATGCTCAAGTTAAAACAGTGCTCAAGAGAAATTTAAATGCCAAAATCAGTCATGATATTGCAGAAGAATTTGTAAACCTAAATGCCACACCTAATTTTAAGGCTATATTAATTAGTTCCTAATGATCCTGTTTGCATCAAGAAAAGCTGCTAACTGCTTTACACCTCTGAAGACCTATATATTTACAGCCCTACAGACAAGCTACCATTGCTGTGCTGGCAAATTGGAGATGGAATGCAAGACAGAGTCTTAAGGTCAGAGCCATGGCACTAGAGATAATAGCTGTTTGTTTATTCTTATGCTCAGCAATCCAAAGGAAATCAGAGTAACATCACCTCAAGCTACCAATCCTGGGGGTAAAAACAGATACAGGCTGTTATCACTCCCTGATCAATCTTGCTGTGAGTATTTGGAACATTACCTTTAGAAACTCAAGCATAGCTTTTATGTCCCAAAAAACAGGGACAAGTGAGCCATCCACCTTTGGACTTGAATGTGCACACAACTTATTCCAAATATAAGAATCTACCCCTAGCAGGCCGTTGTAACTTTTTGAAGCACACACTTCTTTAGCATGTCTCTCCTTCAACTATTACCATGATTCATTAATCATAATCAGCTAATCTGCTAATTTATCATAGATGAAAGTTTCTCCATAATTGCTAGGACTGATAATCTTTTGTGAATCACAGAATGTTAGGTGCTGGAAGTGACCTTGAAACATCACTCAGTCTTCCAGTTCAATTCACGTTTATATATTTTTGCAAGTTATTTCTAGATCCTATGTAATTATCTGTATAGTTTCCATGTCTCTGCAAAGAGCCCATTATTATTAACAATTAGTGGCTGAGGGTGGTGAGTTTTGAATATCAAATTTAATAAACAATATTAATTTTGAAAATATGATCTCACAATTAATTACCCCCTCATAACAATCACCTATACCAGATCACACAGGAACACATCCAGACAGGTCTTTAGTATCTCCAGAGAGGGAGACTCCACAACCCCCCATGGCAGCCTCTTCCAGTGTTCTGTCACCCTCACAGTGAAGAAATTCCTCCTCATGCTTCCATGGAACTTCCTATGCCTCAACTTCCACTTATTGCCCCTTGTCCTGTCATTGGGCATCACGGAGCAGAGCCTGGCTCCATCGTCTTGGCACTCGCCCTTTACGTATTTATAAACATTAATGAAATCACCCCTCAGTCTCCTCCTCTCCAAACCAGAGAGCCCCAGCTCCCTCAGCCTTTCCTCCTGTGAATGCTAAGAGGCCTCTGCATTGTCATGCTTACCTGTGTGTACATTTCTTTGAAAGGGTTTTTAACTGAAAAGAAATCTAAGTCGATGTCTAAAACATATGGGTCACCTTTCTGCAGTACTTGGCAGATATCTTTAATAACTCCCCTTACTGGGCATTCATTGTTTCTGAGACAGCTTGAAGCTGGGCACTCTGACAATGTTTCTGCCTTGTTTAGGCCACTTGCATTTTGTACTTCCTTTTTCTTCAGACTCGGAGTGCTGTGATCGAGGTTACCAGGAGCCACTGATGAAGAGGCAGAAGCGATGTTTGCTGCGTCACCCGTATTTAGCTTCAATCTCTTAGCAGCTGCTACTTCACCATTTTCTTCCTGTCTGTTTGATGTTTCAGTAGGACTGATGAGAATGACATGTAAATTTAAAGGCTTCTGGTTTTCTAGCTGGTCAGCAGGGACATAAAGACCATCACTTAAAAAGTAATGATCTGTACCTGTAACCCTGCAAGTGATAATAACTCACAGTTAATACACACAGAATCATAGAGCAGTTTGGGTTGAAAGAGACCTTCAAAGGTCATCTAGTCCAACCCCCCTGGAGTGAGCAGAGGCATCCTCCACTAAATCATGTCGCTCAGAGCCTTGCTGAGCCTGACTTTGAAGATCTCCAGAGATAAGGCCTCAACTACCTCCCTGGGCAACCTGTTTCAGTGTTCTGCCACCCTTATGGTAAAGAACTTGTTCCTAACATCCAATCTAAATCTCCTCTAATTTCAAACCTCTGTCCCTCGTCCTACCCCTGCAGGACTTTGTAAACAGTTCCTCTACAGCCTTCTTTTAGGCTCCCTTCAGGTACTGGAAGGCTGCTATTAGGTCTCCCTGGAGCCTTTTCCAGGCTGAACAACTCCAGCTCCCTCAGCCTATCTTCGTAGGAGAGGTGTTCCAGGCCATGTCTTTGCAAAGAGCTTAGGAAAAAGCTTAAGTGAACCTGAGAAAAGTGAAGAGATGATTGACGGTTAAGAAAAGCAATAAAACTGTGTATATAAAATTATTCAGCAGCAGTGGGACATACTCTGCCCAAACCTGGGCCTCTGGAATGAAAGAGATGACAACAAACTGAAGAGGGTAATGGGCTGCTCAGGGAGGCGGTGGAGCCACTATCCCTGGAGGTGTTGAAAAAAAAGACTGGATGAGGCACTTAGTGCCATGGTCTAGTTGATTGGAAAGGGCTGGGTGCTAGGTTGGACTGGATGATCTTGGAGGTCTCTTCCAACCTGGTTGATTCTATGATAAAGTCCACTAAAGTGATTAGAGAGAAGCTGAGGGAAATGGGTTTTTCATTTGTCCTTCTAAGAGAGCTGAGGAGGATCTAAATGCTGCCCTCTGATAAAAAATACTATTTTCTGAGATTTTGACTTTAATAAAGAGAATTAATTTAAAAGTTGAGGGGAGGAAATGTGAATAGGCAGAATTACCTATAATAAAAAAGAATTTAAGGCTCAATTATAACTGTATCCACTCATAGAAAAAAAAGAAACTCACAAAGACAAATTAATTTTTTCACCTTGATCCAAGAAAAGAAAAAGAAAAACATTAAAAGCTACAGAAATAACATACGACAGCACAGAGCTTACCTGATTGTAGTTGTTGATACATCTTTCCCAATTAAAAATTGATGTTTGCCTTCTGAGATCTGCTGAGCCCAGGGTGGGTGAAGCCATAGTACTTGAGAAATATGGCCAGCATAAACAGCAGGCATTATCCAGTTCTCAATACTTAATTCACTGAAATGAATGGAGAAAGACTGGAAATAGCATCAACTCTGTTATAAATAATGTCAATCTGACCTGAAGGAAATATTTTACTGCAAACTGCTATAAAAGATTTAAATGATTATGTCAGTAATCAAACTGTGCAGCCAAACAGCACCTACAGAATAACAACTTTCCTGACTATCAACATCCCAATTTTTAGGTCTGTGATATAGCCCACAAAGCTTCTTACTCATCCAACAAAGAAAACTATGAGTAGCATGATACAATTACTTGCATACCAATTAGAGAATTTTATCATTGCTGTATACCACAGGAGATATTATTTCAATCCTAGAGTCAGTTTCTCGGTGTGAAGAGAGAAAAACTGCTTTAAAACCACAGCTCTTCAGACATAAAGCATCCACTCAGGTCCTGTTACTTAGAGGAACATCTAATTGGCTTAACAACACAATATGTTACAGAACAACTAAAGAAAGTAAATGTATTTTCTAGGGTTTAGTATATGACTTAAATATTTGACCACAATAACAAATACAAACATAACTTTTTTAATCAAAAAAGTGTTCAGCAAGAATGAAAAGACAGAACACACAACTTCAGGCTGACTCACACCTCTTTTGTTCATACCTCCTACAGTCATACCAGTACCCATTGTAAAAGCTGCACAGGGCTCTGGGCAACCTGATTTAGTTGAGGATGCCCCTGTTTACTGAAGAGGGGGTTGGACTAGAGGACCTGTAGAGGTCCCTTCCAACTCAGGCCATTCTATGAGTCAAAGGCAGCAGAACGTAGAATTTGAGAATGTTAGGGGTTGGAAGTGACCTCTACAGATCATTGAATCCAATCACCCTGTCACAACAGGATCACCTAGGGCAGGCCACACAGGAACGCATCCAGGTGGGTTTTGAAAGTGTCCAGACAAGATGACTCCACAACCTCTCTGGGCAGTGCTCCATCACCCCTACAGTAAAGAAGTTTCTCCTCAAGTTGAGGTGGAGCCTCCTGTGTTCCAGATTATACTTCTACCTTCATCTTGGTACTCACCCCTCAAATACTTACTGACCTTAATAAGATACCCCCTCAGCCTTCTCCAGCCTAAACAGCCCCAGTTCTCAGACTTTCTTCATGGGAGAGATGTTAAAGTCTCTTAATCATCCTCATAGCTCTCCCCACACCTAATACATTCTGATACAGTAACCAGGACTTACTTAAAAAGAGCTTCTTTGTCAAATACAGTGTCTGCAGGCATATTCACAGGAATGAGAAGGTCTGGATGGGAATCAAGATGAACAAAGCTGATGTTGCTGGCAGGAAGATGCTTTGAACCAATGGCCCGATAGATGAAAGGCAGCACCTGGAACACCACAGATATATCCACTGCAATCAGTAAGCTTAAAAATGCAACAGGTTTTACAACAAAACCAGTAATACACTCTTATTCCTTTAGAATTCGGGTTAGGGGGAGGAGGAAATAGAAAACAGTGCAAAGGAGGAGCAATTCTAGTGGCAAGAGCTTGTGAACTGTAACCACTGAGAGACCAAGAGTTCCACACATGAGAAACTGATGAAGAATCCCAGTTCTACTACCATATTCCTTTAGAAGAAGTTGCTGACAGAAGCTCTTCTCACTAATTACTTCAGTCAATTCCTAGTTTTTTTTTACTAATGACTAAGGCCCTGAAATGCCTTTCTTCTTCTGCAGAACCATGCCCCTGCATTGCCTCCTCACCATGAATGGGTGCCACAGAGACAGACACCTTGTGTTTTGTAAGTTAACTGATAGTAAAGTGACCGCGCCGTCATTTCAACTGCAGCTCATCTTTTAATCTATGCCACTTGAGGGAAAGGCCTCATTCCTAACCTCTACAAGACTCAGTGGCTGTAATAAACACTACCTTTCTCAACTGCCCCTTGCTGGAGGTCTTCTCTCAAAGGTGGGAAAATCCAAGGGGAGGCAGCTCAGCAATTTGCAGCATAGCAAACCACCGAAGTGCAATAAGGTTGGGTGGTAAAACGAGGTGACCGAAGGCTGATTCCTACCTCTTACACTGGATTGCAGTGCATGCAGTCCCTCCCACAGTGACAGGACAGTAACTGTCATAGCAGCCAGAACTAATCCAGCAAGGACTGGGGAGAGGGACAGGGACACTGCACAAAAGATCCACCGAGAACCTCCCTTCGTTTCTACCTACCAGACTAAGTTTTCACACCGCAGAGGAAAAAGCAAGCAAGAAACAAATAAACCAACGAAGCTACTTCCCATGCACTACCCAAAGGACTCCTAATTGCACCGCCCCACTGCCTAGCACCGGGCACTCACGTCCTGATGGTCCTCCACCACCCACACTGGCAGCACCGGGTAGGTCCGCAGGCAGTCCCTGCGGGACCCGTCCCCGCTGCCAGCCCCCGGGGCTCCGCCGTTCATGCCGCGGCAGCTATTGAGCGGCAGAGCGAAGCGCGACGCAGCCTCCGCCCCCTCTCCCGGCAGACAAAGCTTCCGCCCCAGGGCCCGCCCCTCGCTTTCCTCTTCCGGGGCCGGCGCGGCGGGGCGGGCTGGCCTCGGCGGCGGGGACCCAGGTGGGCTCAGGGGCCCGGCTGTCTGCTGGGGGGGCCGCGGGCTGAGCGGTGGTTTCCTCTGGGATGTTCGTGGTGCTGCGGCTGTTTGTATTGCGGCTCTGGAGCCGGGGTGTGTGGCGAGGGCAGGAGCCTGGGGCTGGGGGAGTCGGTGCTGGCGACCTCCGAGGTGCTGGCCGGGACCGGGGTCGGGGTGGCGGGGCCAGGCGGCCCGTGCCCGTAGCGCCTCCTGGGGGAGCCGCCCGCCCGGCGGCTCAGGAGATCCCTGTGTGTGGGACAGCACCGTGCGGCGGGAAGGCAGCGCGACGGAGACCGCCGACCGTGTGTCGGGGTCACCGCAGGATTTGTGTCCGTTGTGTTTTCTGCCGACCCCTCGGTGGCCGCTGGAAGCCGTTACAGGCCACTGGAGGTCGTCCCAGAGCCTTGGGAGGCGGCGGTCGGATGAGGCCGGGTCTGCGCGTCCTGTTGAGCTTAGCCGTGTGACAGCAGGCATCAAGTAACTTTTCCTGTGTTCGTTTAACCTCTCTTTCGTGTGTGATATAAATAAACACTTTCCCTGTACTGGGTAGTAGAAAAAAGAGAATTTGTCATTTCCAGTGTTTTAGATCTTACCTCAGTTGAAATGACAATTGAGTGTGACCAAAGTTTGCAGCAGAGGGAGCCTTTAAGTAATTTGGGTGTTAAAAATCATTTCATGTATTGTTTTGTAGCTGCGATTCTCTGCATTCTGGAGCAGTGAGACCAAAGTGGCAGAAACAGAGCAGTTTTTTGGTGCTGGACATGCCTAGAGCTCTTTCTGGGAGGGAGCTGCAACACAAGACCTGTTGTTTGAATGCCGTGACACATTGAAAAGAAACCTGCTTTAAGGCAAAGCACAGTGGTACCATGGCCTTTGCTTTGTTTGTTTAGGGCAATAAGAGCTGAGCTCTGACTGTTTATATGTATGCTTAGTCCTCTGGAGAAGGACCCGAGAGTCTGGTGGACAAGAAACAATCAATGGGACAGCGACGTGCCCTTGTGGCCAAGAAGGCCAATAGGGTCCTGAGGTGCATTAAGAGCAGTGTGGCCAGCAAATCGAGGGGAGTTCTCCTCCCTGTCTGCTCTGCCCTGGTGAGCCCCCTGAAATATTACTTTCAGTTTTGGGCTCGAAAGAATCCCGCAGAGGGCTAGGAAGATGGTTAAGGGGTTGGAGCACTGCCCTGTAAGGAGAGGCTGAGAGACCTGGGGCTTTTTTGTTCTGGTGAAGAGAAAACTTAGAGGGGATCTAATCGATGTTTATAAACATCTGAGGGCTAAGTATCAAGAGTGAGGGGACAGGCTCTGCTCAGTTGCACCCTGTAGTAGGACAAGAGACAAGACATGTGTAAATGACAACATAGAAAGTTTCACCTCGACACGAGGAAGAACTTTACTGTAAGGGTCACGGAGTACTGGAAGAGTCTTCCCAGAGAGGTTGTGGAGTCTCCTCTGGAGACTTTCAAGACCTATCTGGGTGTGTTCCTCTGTGAGCTGCACTAGATTATGGTCCTCCTCTGGCAGGGGGTTTGGACTCGATGACCTCCAAAGGTCCCTTCCAACCCCTAACATCCTGTGATACTCTGATATTAAATATGTATGTAAAGGTCAGCAAAACATAAAATAATTTTCTGTTGAGAGCTGCCTCAGCTATGTAAGATCATAACTGGAGACCAAACAAAACTGATTCAGCACCTAATAGATAAGAATTAATAAGAAAAGTTTTCATGTTACCAAACAAAATACTGGACTCTCTTTTTTGTTTGTTTTTGAGAAGAAGGGAGGGAGCTAAGCAGGCACAGGCTGGTTGGAGGGAGCAAATGGCTTTACTATCATGTCACTTGGGACATAGATTAATGTAATGGCCATGGTGGTGTTAGGTTGACATTTGGAGTTGATGGTCATGGAAGTCTTATTCTATGGTTCTATGACTGCTGCTTCCTAGAAATGTGGAATTCTCATTCGCCTTTGATTACCCTGGAGAGGGAATGAATGCTTCTGCCACCAATTCCAGTGGTTTCCACAAACCTGAATGTGTAAGGAGAGACTTAGGATCCCTTTGAGTCTTCCTCCTTGGGTCCTCCTCCTTGATGTCAGTCCTTTTCCCTTCCTATCTTTCTTCTTTCTGGTTCGCCAGAAGTATTTGGCTGTCTCTCAGCAAGCTACATCATTTGCAGCAGTGGCACCAAAGTGCAACTGAAGGCAGTGCTCTGAGCAGTCTAGGTTGGCTGTATTGCGTGGTGGTAGGTGGGAACGTATTCTGTGAGTGTACTCCAGCATCAACAAAGCCTCAGTAAAAGGAAGGCTTTATTTTCTTCATTTGATGATCTTTCCAATTATGTACATGTCTCCTTTCTTTATTTGCCTTCCCCTTATGGAAAACTGGCTTTGATTTTTATGGCTGCTTAACTAATTTTTTAGGGGTCTTAATTCCTCCATTCCAACCAAGACGCACGCTGTGAATGAGTTATTTTTATTTCAATTTTCAATGTTAGTTTTTTTCCCCTTTTTTTTAATATTTAAAACAACATATTAATGAGTTTTAACTTTGATGAAGCACAGTGGTTTTCATTTATAAACATGAATACAACATATTAAATGAACCCTTGGGTTTGGGTAAGACTGAAGCCTACATGAAGCAGTGGCATAGTGGAAGAGTAACAGGGCCAAGCAGGCAACTAAGAAATTTTTAGGAACCATTTATTAAGTGAAATGGGAATAAACAGCACAGTTTTCATAAATTTTATTTCTGTACCTTGTAAGATCCTCATTCCACAAAAGTACACCTACCTAACTGAAAATGCTTTGAAGTATGTGTTCAGCCATTTATAAATGGAGGCCTCAATGCTTTAGAAAGGACTCTTCCTTGTGGGATTTTGGATGCCAGTTGCAGTTGTTAGAGTAGTCCCTTTGGTGTGGGTTTATCTGAAGGCTTTATATCAAAGTGTCTAGAGGATACTAGCAGAGGCACTTGTGTCTTTGGCAGCCGTCATGTCTGTCATTGCAAATGGACATTGCCATTGCCAGAGTGTGGGTCGATTTCAGGGTCTGTATTAAAGACAGTAGTGTGCTCTCATGGATTAGAGGCTTAAAAGAATCAAAGGGGTATAAGTGATGTGCACTTAGAGGTCCAAGGAGCACAAAAGCTGCCAGTGAAAGTCAGCGGATGTTGTTTTCTGCCTCTGCTAAAGGAAACTACAAAAAACTATTACAGTGCTTTGGGAGCAGTTCCTGCAAATGCATTAAAGACATCCTACAGAAATTGTGTGACCTTTATTTTCTTCATTAAAGGTGAGCCATGTCTTTCCATTCCGGGCGAGGATGTCCTCGTGGTCAAGGGGGACCAGGAGCAAGAACTTCAACACAGACCTACCGCCCTCAGAACCTGCGGCAGCTTCACCCACAACAGCCCTCTGTACAATACCAGTATGACCAGCAAGCTGCCCCCCCAACAACCTATTCAAACCCTCCAGCCACAGGTTACATACCTCCCAGGCCAGACTTTGTGCCCTATCCTCCTCCAGTGCCCCCCTCCACACAGAATCCCATCAGCCAGTGTACTTTGAGGCCACCATTTCCAAACCACCAGATGAGGCAGAGCTTTCCAGTGCCTCCATGCTTCCCTCCCACTCCTCCACCAGTGCCAAATCCTGGCAACACTCCTGTGCCAGGAAGTCCTGCTGGGCAAAGCACCTTTCCTTATATGATGCCTCCTCCGACAGTACCACATCCTCCCCCTCCACCAGTCATACCACAGCAAGTCAGCTACCAGCCTGTGTACTCCACTGGGTATTCACAGCAGTCGTTCCCACCGCCTAACTTTAGTAGCTATCAGCACAACTCTGGCTCCTTTCAGAGCAATGCTGCCAACAGCAGCGGTGGCAGCAGCCATTTTCGGCACACAGGTCAGTACCAGGGAGAGAAGTCACAGAGTGATCGACGGTCTCCAGACAGGAGCAAGCACTATGATGAACACAGACATCGTGAGCACAGTCACATGCATGGCGACCGGCATCGGTCCACTAACCATGGGGATCGTCGGGATCGAGGTCGGAGTCCGGACAGGAGGAGGCAGGAAAGCAGTCGTCACCGGGCAGATTATGACCGAGGCAGGATATCCCCTCATCACAGAAGTTATGAGCGTAACAGGTAACCTGAGCTGTTCTCTTCCTGCAGAGAGCTGTCATTGCTGTCCTGTGCTCTTTATTTGCACCACTATTTTTCCCTTAGCCTTCATTTTCCCTCTAGCTTGGGAGGCAGCCAGTACTTGGGTCTGATGAGAAGGGCTACTGTTTCCACCCTTTCAGAAAGACTCTTTCTGCCTCACCTTCGTGAGCTGACAGACTTGTGGCTCTTGTCCATGGAGACAGATGGAAGCTAAGTTCTTGGCTCAAAACCAAATGGGCTGCTGAGGAGTGCTCTACTCATTGGTATTTACTGTAAAAACTTGTGCACGTGCACATTAAAGTAGATTTGGCACAACTTTGTGCTAAAGACTGTGTTTCAAGTTGAGCCTTACAGCTGCTTCAGTCATAGCACTTCAAGATTTAAGTACAAGAGTTAGGGGTCCAAGTGTTGCTTGAATTTGACCTTTCTTTGAGGAAGGCCTGTGTAGAGTGCCAGCACTTTGTGTGTGTGTGGGTATTCACAGTCTGATAGGTGCAGCGAGGTGTTGTAGTGAAAAGCGTGTTGCACAGTGTTCCTCCACTGTCCTGTGTGGGAGACCAACAGAGGTGTGTGCAGACTTCATGGGAACTGCCTGTATCATTCTGCTCAGGATGAAGACCTCAGCAAGCCTTCTTATAATCTCAAGATGAAAATGAGCATATACCAGTTAAAATAAATAGATAAGTTGTAGGCTAGGGTGACATCTTATGATTTTTGTTTTATCACTCTTGCTTGGTAGAGGAGAAATCCCATCTTGCTACAGTCTCCTTGCAGGTAGTTGTAGAGACCACAAAGGTCTCCCCTCAGCCTCCTTTTCTGCTGAATAAACAACCCTAGTTCCCTCTGGTGCTCCTTGTAGGAACTTGTTTTCTAGATTCTTCAGCTTTGTTGCCCTTCTTTGGATGTGCTTCAGCACCTCAGTGTATTTCTTACAGTGTTGGGCCTATAACTGAACATAGGATTTGAGGTGTGGCTTCACCAGTGTTTGAGTTACAGAAAGGCAGTCATTCCCTGGGTTAGCTGGCCACACTATTGCTGATAGAGGCTAGAATGATGTGTGCTTTCTTGACTATCCAGATTTCTGGATTATACTCAGCCAGCTGTTGACCAGTGTTCTTTCCC
This sequence comes from Pogoniulus pusillus, assembly GCF_015220805.1. Classification (NCBI taxonomy): domain Eukaryota; kingdom Metazoa; phylum Chordata; class Aves; order Piciformes; family Lybiidae; genus Pogoniulus; species Pogoniulus pusillus. The sequence goes on along the minus strand of NC_087284.1, from coordinate 7,758,332 downwards.
ATCAGGCACTTTTCCAGTCACTTCCCCAAGCCTTCAGTTAATTTAAAATTCCTTTACCATGGAAATACGTTTGAATGGTCAAGCTCTTTACATGTATGCAACTGATGAGATCAGTCGTTTCAACATGATGCAGATATTTTGTCCTGTCATTTTTTTGTGTGTGCTTGAGGTGACTGTCAGAGAGGGCTTGCCTGAAACACTCAAATGGCTGCTGTGCTTACAAAGCTATTATGCCATGGAAGATGCTTCTCTTTCCTGAGGCATTAAGGATAGTTACAGATGCAGTAATCCTAACTTTTGGCATTTGTAACAGCAGAAGAGGAGGAATGGCAGCAAGTCCTGTGGTGAATTTATAGATATAACCTCTGGGTGGAATGAATTAACTGTTGTGTTGAGATCGTTTGCTTTATGGCAAAGGTGGAGAAGGCAAGAGACTGTCTTTTACTAAATTCTTGAAGGTCAGCATTAAGAATGTCTGAGTTTTTAGCAGTCAGCATGCGTGAGTCATTTTTCATAACGTAATCTCAGCCTTCTGTGTTCCTTTCAGGTATGGAATGTATGAAATGCCACATTTCTCATTTAACTTATGTTTTGAACTCTCCAAGGGAGCGAGAGAGGGAGAGGCATAGGCACCGTGACAGCAGAAGGTCACCATCGCCGGACAGATCCTACAAAAAGGATTACAAGAGAGCAGGAAGGTAAGGAAGATTACATTTGGTCTCTTGTGTGTTTGAGATTCTCTTAATTGACACATAGGATTTTCTCTCTATGTACATGTGCATACATGCCTAGTTTGAAACTCAGAGAAGAAGAATGTCTGAAATTTGTAACTATCTGTTTACATGTACAAGTCAATCATTTAGGTCAGAAAAGACTTTCAGTGCTGTTGAGTCCAACCAGTAACCCTACTCTGCCAAGTCCGCCCTAAGCCCTATCACCAGTCACCACATCTACATGGCTTTTAAACACATCCAGGGCTGGTGATTCAACCACTTCCCTGGGCAACCTGTTCCAATGTCTGACAACCTGTTCAGTGAAATTTTTTTTCCTCATGTTCAGCCTGAACTTCTCCTGATGCAGCTTGAGGCCATTCCCTCTTGTTCTATCACTGGTTACTTGGGAGAAGAGACCTACACTCACCTCATGATGACCTCTCTTCAGATAGTTGTAGAGTGTGATAAGCTCTCCCTTCAGCCTTCTTTACTTAAGACTAAACATCCCCAATTCCCTCAGCTGCTTCTTGTAAAACTTGTTCTCTAGGCCCTTCACCAGTTCAGTTGTTCTTTAGACCTACTCTTTATTGTACTAATTAAAAGCATGAAGAGGCAATTGGATTTTGCTGTAATTTATGTGATAGAATGATATTCTGATCTGAAGCAAACAATTATCATTATGAAGCTGCCCCTGTTAAAATAACAAAGAGAATTGGTCTTGTTTGCTTTCTCCCACTAAGCCGATCTCCAAGCAGAGAAAGAAAAAGACCTCGATGGGAGGAGGAACGAGAAAGGTGGTCTGAGAACCAGAGCTCCACTAAAGAGAAAAATTATGTTCCTACCAAAGACAAAGAGATGGAGGAGAATGCATCTGAAAAGAACGAAGAGGAAGATGAGGAATTACTGAAGCCAGTCTGGGTTCGCTGTACCCACTCTGAAAGCTACTATTCCAATGACCCTATGGATCAAGTGGTAAGTTTGCCAGAGAACTCTATGTTGCTGTACACAGTCTCTGATTACTTGATTCATATGAACATTTCAGCGTGATTGTGTTTCACATCATTTAGTCCTCTTCCCAACCATCTCAGCCTTTTAAGCCCATTAAGGACCTTGGGTTTTGGTATTATTTTCTGTTTTCATCAGATTATTCTGTCTGCATTCAGTGCAGTATATGCAAGAGGTCCACATTTAGTCTGTGGTAGGGGAGAGTGGATTATTTCCATTATACCTGTATCTGAGCTAAGATGCCTTAAGAACCATCCATTCCCACAGCTCTGGAGACATTCTGGACAGAAGCAGGAAGTCAGGATTCTTTGTATTTGAAAGTAACACTTAATGATGGAGTTGTGATAAAGAGCAAGAAGTTTCTGGGACCTTGTGGGGTTTTTTTGGTGTTATAGTTTTGGGTTTGATATAACATGCAGAAGGAATTCATGAGGATTCAAAGCAGGCAAAAAGATGAGCTGGGCTTTGTGTTTATTGTGCGCGATCACATTTTGTTGTAATGGCAAAATACTTTCACAGGTGTCCTGTTTCTTGTAAACCCTGTTAAAAATCAATGCTAATCTGTACTAAATTTGCTTATCTGTAGTTCTGCTTTATTAGGCTAAAGATTTGATGATGATGCACCAGCAAATGAAGTAATTTCTCTGCTAATTCAGCTGCTGGAGCAATGTAATGCTATGCTAAGGTCTTAGCAAGTATTCCCATGGTTTGTGAACTATACAGATCTGTCTGTTCTCTCTTGCCTGTCCTGTCACAGAATGCTGGTACACTGTGTTCATGTGCCATTTCAGTGATGTTTTTTTGTTGTTGTTCTGTTTTTTAATTAACAGGGGGACTCCACTGTGGTAGGAACAAGCAAGCTCCGAGATCTGTATGAAAAATTTGACGAGGAGTTAGGAAAGCGACAGGCAAAGGCCAAAGCAGCCAGGCCACCGTGGGAGCCACCAAAGACCAAGCTGGATGAAGATTTAGGTAGGCAGAAATGACAACAGATCTTTGAAATGGAACAATCTGTAGTTAAGTACTTAGTAATGTTGGTGAGCTAATCTTGTATTTTTTTCGTCTTCCTTTATATTGCATATCCATGGGAGTTTTACTTTTGGTTCTGAGTGATGTGGAGCTAGATTCTTTACCCAGAAAGTCTAAAGGAAAATGGGCAGTATCTAGCACTGCCTTATGCTGAAGTCACTTCTGAGGCATAAAAGCAACCTAACTATGGTCTGATAAGTCAAATCATAGAATGGTTTGCATTGGAAGGAACCTTCAAAGGTCATCTAGTCCAACCCCCCTGCATAAAGCCAGGACATTCTCTACTAGATCAGGTTGCTTAGAGCCTTGTCAAGCCTGACCTTGAAAATCTCTAGGGATGAGAGATAATACTTCACTGGGATCCCTGTTACAGTCTTCTGCCACCATTATGGTAAAGAACTTGTTCCTAGCATCCAGTCTAAAGCTACTCTTCTCTAATTTCAAACCACTGTCCCTCGTCCTATCTCTGCAGGCCTTTGTTAACAGTCCCTCTGCATCCTTCTAGTAGGCTCACTTCAGGTACTGGCAGGCCACCGTAAGGTCTCTCTGGAGACTTCTTTTCTGCAGGCTGAAGAGCCCCAACTCTTTCAGCCTGTTCCAGCATTTGCTGTCAGTTGTGAAGAAAAATACAGTTGCTGTCCCTCTTCCTCCTAGCGCGAATGTCACACACAGCTTGCAGAAGTTCCATTATGCCCCAGGTAGCTGTGTCGTGTTAGAGAAGGCATTGCCATTGGAGAAGTGTATGTGAAAGGGGTTTTCATCTGACTTTATTTTTCTTCTGTGAATCAGAGAGCTCCACTGACTCAGAATGTGACTCTGAGGATGACAGCAGCTGCTCCAGCAGTTCAGATTCAGATGTTTTTGACGTCATTGCGGAAATTAAGCGTAAAAAAGCACACCCTGATCGTCTCCATGAAGAACTGTGGTACAATGATCCAGGACAGGTACTGTGAGAGGAAAAGCTACTGTGTCTCTGACACTTGTTCTCCCTTGTAGACCATAAATTCTGTATTGTTGTCAGACCTACTGAGTGACATCTATTTCAATATGCCTTTTTTTTTAACTCCCTCTTTTCTCCCTCGTCTACTTAAATCACTTTTTGTTTCAGCTTTTCAGCTCATGAATTCTGGGGATTATATAGCTGGAATCCTGTCTGCCAGTGTTGGTAAAATCTAAATCACTAACAGTGTACTAATGCTGTCCGCTTGGCCTTGAGATAAAGGTCCACAGATGAAATCTGGGATGGAGAAAGGCTACATATTTACCTCCTTTACAAATTTATCACCTAAAAGCTCATAATCACAGGAACATTCAGGTTGTAAAGACCCTCAGGATCACCAAGTCCAGCCGATATCCCTACAAGATATACCCAAGACCATATCCCCATCATCCAAATGACTTTTAAACATATCCAGGATTGGAGACTCAACCACCTCCCTTGCAGCCTGACTACTTGATGTGAAAAAAAATTTCCTAATATCCAGTCTAAACCTACCCAGTTGCAGCTTGAGGACATTCCCTCTTGTTCTGTCACTAATTATTTGTGAGAAGAGAGCAGCAGCAGCCTTCCCACAATGTCTAGGTAGCTGGAGACAGCAATGAGGACTCTCCTCAGCCTCCTCTTCTTCAAAGTAACCATCCCCAGCTCCTTCAGTAGCTCTTCATAAGATTTGTCCTCCAGACCCTTCCCCAGCTTCGTAACCCTCCTCTGCTTTTGCTCCATTACCTTCACATCACTCTTGTAATGAGGTGCCCAAAACTGAACACAGTACTTGAGATGTGGCCTCACCAGAGTAGGGTACAAGGGGACAATCGTCCTCCTGCTGACACAGCATTTCTAATCCAAGCCAGGATGCCATTGACTTTCTTGGCCACCTGGCCATGGTGCTGGCTCATATTGAGTTTCTTGTTGGTTAGAATCCCTAGGTCCCTTTCGGCAGGCAGCTTTCCAGCCACACTGCCCCAAGACTGTAGTGCTGTTTGGAGTTGTTGTGACAAAATCATAATGATAAATAATGTTTTAAATACGCATTTAATGCTCCTAATTTTGTCTCTAACGACTGTTTTGAAATTGCATGGAAGTGGTAATTCTCATTCAGTGTAATTGCTGACCTCAGGAAGTGTTGTTTTGAATGTATACATTGCACAGAAGACTGGTTCTTATTTGCAGATTTGCCATCTTCATCTTTCTTACTTAAATATTTTACAGTGTGTTCTAACTCATTGTCAGCAGATTTATTCTTCTGGCACTTTGTGATGCATGGGTTTAGCATGCAACAAATCATAATGTGAAGACACACTGAAACGCTTATGGCTGCTGTGGTAATTCAAAGGTCTGTTGAATATTCTATTACAGACTCATTGATGCTTCTATTTTAACAAAAAAAATATATAATAAAATTGACTGAGCATAGTTAGGTGGTGTTGAAGGGCCTGGAACACAAACCCTATGAGAGAGGTTGAGGGAGCTGAGGTTGTTTAGCCTGGAGAAGAAGAGGCTCAGGGGTGACTTCACTGCTGTCTGTAACTACCTGAAAGGAGGTTGTAGCCAGGTGGGGTTAGTCTCTTCTCCCAGACAGCCAGCAACAGAACAAGGGGACACAGTCTCAAGTTGTGCTGGGGGAGGTATAGGCTGGATGTTAGGAGGAAGTTCTCCACAGAGAGAGTGATTGGCATTGGAATGGGCTGCCCAGGGAGGTGGTGGAGGCACCATCTCTGGAGGTCCTCAAGAAAAGCCTGGCTGAGGCACTTAGTGCCATGGTCTAGTTGATTAGTTTCTGCTGGGTGCTAGGTTGGACTGGATGATCTTGGAGGTCTCTTCCAACCTGGTCGATTCTATGATTCTGTGTGGGTGCTGTTTACATTTTAAGGCTGCTTATAACGACAGTTCTGCTGCCTTTTGTATCACGTTGTAAAGTTTTCATTTGTTTGTTTTCTATAAGTCTTCCAAAAAATGTTTCAGTTCTTGGATGCAGACTTCAAAAAACTCCATTAAAGCCTGGGGTTGGGATCTTGTTTCTCTGCTTTGGTTCTGGAGTTTTAGTTGGATATCTGAGATGGGCATGGTGTTAAGAACTGTAAGCTTTAGGGTGTTGCAGTAATTGATAGTCAGCATTGAACTTGATATAAAAGTGAAAAACAAGACACTAGATTTATATGGTTTGCAGGAGACTCTTCTGGGTATAGCTACTTGATGTATGCTTACAGGATACTCAAGTGAATATTTTTTCCCCTTCCTTTTTCTTTCTTTCTTTCTATTTTTTGTTTTTAATTGATTAGGATGGATTTGAAGTGCTGCTATTAGTTCTTTAAAGCATCAAGTAAAATCTTCAAATGGTCTGCTTTGCATCCTTCTGGTAGTAGCCTTGTTTCATAGCAGAGTGGGTTAGTCAGGGAAAGAATTGTAGTTGCTGAACCTGATGGAACTGTTTGGACATGGAGATTTCAGCATTGCAGTAGGTTGAAATTATCCCCTAAAATAAAGACACCAGGCTAGGTCAGAAGGTTTGGAAGCAAAATGAATCTACTATTTACAAGCAAGCTAAAATCTAAAAGCATAAATTACAATGTATGTGTACAAAGTAGATTTATATATTTACAATTACTTACTATTCAGAAATAACACAAGAAACCCCCTCAAATTGTTCTCCCACCTCTCTGGACAAGGGAACAAGGGGATAGCTCTCCCCACTAGAGACGAATCAGCCTCACTGCTGCTTTCTGCTTAGCCATGAACAAGAGTCTCAGCCAAGGTCAGCAAAGCCATGTGTAGGTACCGGCCAGCAGCCACAGCAAAGAAGAGAAAAGAGAGGGAAGAGCAGTTTGTGTGGCACACTTTATACTTATTAACAATGCAATGGAATGTTGTAAACCTATTTACTGTTTTCTTTTGTATTCAATCCCCTATTTTATTTACTTTTTGTTATTTTTTTTTCTATTCAACATCTTTGGAATTTTCCTATTTCTTGTTTATAACAAAAACACTAAGCTAAATTTGTACTTTTAAACCACTGCAAGCAAGTAAATGCTTGCCAGTGCGTGTTCAGGGCTTGAATTTCCTTAGGGAGACAGCTGTGCTATCTGTATGTATAAGAAGTGGAAAAGGTGTATATGATAGTAGAGTGGTACAGTTCTGCTGAGTGTTTTTCCTCCTTGTGCTTCTGGAACAGTGCTGAAGTTCTTACGCTATTGTGCTGTTTTCTTACATTAATCTATAGTGGGTTTTGAGTTTATTGGCCTAAGAACATCCACTTAATCTAAGCCTGACAGGCTTTTTAGAAGCATCAGCACTTCAGGCACTAAAAGCAACATACTTTTCCAAAATCATTTTTCAATAAAACCAGAACCCTGTTTTGTTTTCAACAGATGAATGATGGACCTTTGTGCAAGTGCAGTGCTAAAGCCCGACGAACGGGAATAAGACATGGCATTTATCCTGGTGAAGAGGTAAGTAACTCTAAGAACTGCAATTATGAGTACAAACTTGCTGCTGTAAACTTATACTGTGGTTGATTTGAGGAATTTTTTTCCCCTCCATGATTTACAGGCTGCATAAATACTCCTGTGTTACATTAGATCACTTAGTTGTGTAACCTTTTATTTAAAATGCACTATTGGTAATTAAATCTACCTGAAAACTATGGAAGACTTTTCCCTGTGTTGGATTAGTTCTAGATGCTTTTTAAAAATTCCTTGAAATGCAGTTACATTAATAGCAAGGAACTTGAGGTCAGGGATCTGAAGTGGGTCCAGAGGAGGGCCATGAGGATGATGAGAGAGGCTGGAGCACCTCCCCTGTATGGGGACAGGCTGAGAGAGCTGTGGCTTAGAGAAAAGGTGATTCTAGGAAGACGTTAGAGTAGCCTTGCAGTACCTGGAAAGGTTCTACAAGAATTCCAGGAAGGGCCTTTTTACAAGAGCATGTAGTGATAGGACGAGGGGCAGTGGATTTAAGCTCAAAGAGGGCAGATTTAGACTGGATATTAGGAAGAAGCTCTTTACAGCGAGGGACATGAGACACTGGAAGATTGCCCAGGGAGGTTGTGGACTCACCTTCCCTGGAGGTCAGACAGGCACGAAGACTTCGTAACAAGCTTTCTGCTCCCTGTCAGCAGTGTAGTTACTGGTTTTTTACTATTGCTTCTACTTTCAAAGCAATCTCTTCATGTTCTCACCCACTTCAAGATTCATAGAATGGTTTGGGGTGGAAGGGGCCTTAAAGATCATCTAGTTCCAAGCCCCCTGCCATGTACAGCTTCCACTAATCCATGTTGCTCAAGGTTTTATCCAACATGGCCTTGAACACCTCCAGGGAAGGAGCATCCACAACCTCCCTGGGCAATCTATTCCAGTGTCTCACCACCCTCACTGTAAAGAATTTCTTCCTAATATCCAGTCTGTCTGCACTCCTCGAGCTTTAATCCATTCCTTCTCATCCTGTCATTACAAGCTCTTGTAAAAAGTCCCTTCCCAGCTTTCTTGTTAGGCCCCTTTCAGGTACTGGAAGGCTGCTATAAGGTCTCCCTGGAGCCTTCTTTTCTCCAGGGTTATTGGATGGGTTCTGCAAAGCACAGTTGCACAGTGCTGTACTGATCTTGCCATAGCAATCAGGCCAAATTTTGTGCTGCTGTTTGGTGTAATGCACTGCTAACTGCTGGGATTGGTTTTAATTTTTTTTTTCCATGCAGACAGATCTGTTCTAAACAGACTTGTGGCAGCCTTTGAGCTGCAGCAGATTAGATGTAGGGCACATGAGAAACTTGTTTTGTCTGACTGTTGAGGATTTTTAGGTCTTTAAGATGGGGTGCTTCAGAAGAAGCTAAGAGAAAACAGGAATCCCAGGTGTTCAGTGTTGCATCAGAGTGCATGGAGGGCTGGCTGCCTTTATATCTCACAAGCAGGCATTACAGCCTGACAGAGCAGGGTTACCAGAGCGACCTCCCTAGTGATAGACTAATCCCTTCTCTTCATGCCTCAGATTTGCCCCAGGCAGATGAGCTGATACCTGTCTATCTTGATAACATGCTTTGAAATCTCAGGCGAGCTCCAGATTGCTTTTTGTGAGCTTTTGAAATCAGTTTCCTGAAACAAATTTATATAAAAGAGGAAATTAGTCTGGTATGTAAACAACTGCCTGCTGTGCCTAAGGAAAGATGGAGAGTCAAATGGAAGAAGAAAACTCTACAGCAATGTTTTTCACTCTTACTTTTTTCCTTTTGAATAGCTTTAAAAGTATTTCTGGAAGCACAAATATAAAAAGCCACATTTGCCTTTTTCCCAGAATGCTTAATTACGACTACCTGCTTTTATTTAATTCTTGGTAGCGCATATTTCATGGCTGTTAGAACTGCTTTATTCTCTCTTTTAATCTAAATTTGCCTTGACTTTACATGGAATTCCACTTTATCTCTTTCTTTAAGCCCATTAAGCCATGTCGCCCCATGACCAACAATGCTGGGAGGCTATACCACTATCGAATCACTGTGTCGCCTCCCACAAACTTCTTAGTAAGTACTTTATAAGTCTTTTGAACTAGAACTCTTAGTTTTGTTTTCAGTGATGGAAGTACTGCTGCTTCTTGCTTACTCCATGATGGTGTTGTTTGCTTTTTTAAGACAGACAGACCTACTGTCATTGAGTATGATGACCATGAATATATCTTTGAAGGGTTCTCCATGTTTGCACATGCTCCACTAACAAATGTAAGTACGTGTATTGCTGCCTATGTATGTGGACTTTATTTGGAAGGTGGTGTAGGTTAAGGGTTAACAGTGCTGGAACCAAATGAAGCTCTTCCTGAGGGGTTAATATGTTATTCCACCCCTTTTCCTGTGTATTCTCTGTTGTGGTGGGTTGAAGTTATCCCCAGAATAAATCACCAGCCTAGCTCAAAAAGTTTGGAAGCAAAATGAAGCTATATTTACAAGCAAGCTAAAATCTAGAAGCATAAAATACAATGTATATGTACAGAATATATTTACATTTATTTACAGTTTGGAAACAGCAGGGAAAGAACAAGCTGGTCCTGCCCTGTGGTGGTTTAGAGCTAACCCTCTCACCTAATCCTAAATTACAAACAAGAAACAGGAACTTTCTGGATGTATTTGAATAAAAAGTAACTACAGTAGGGGATTGGATGCGAAAGAATAGATGAGTCTGTGTCATTCCATTGGGTGGTTAATCAGTATATAGTGTGCTGCACAAACTGTTTTTTCCTTCCATTTTCTCTTCTTCACACTGACTGCTGGCTAGTCCCTGTGCATGGCTTCACTGACCTTGGCTGAGACTCATGTTATGGCCAAGTAGATGGCAGCAGTGGGGCCTGATTTCTTTCTTCCTCCCTTATGGTGGGGGTGGAGGAGCAGCTGTTTCACTTATTTTTTTTCCCTTGTCCAAGGGACTCTTTGTTTTATTTATGAATGGTAAATAATTGTAAGTATATGTAAATATATTTTGTACATATGCATTGTATTTTATGCTTCTAAATTTTAGCTTGCTTGCAAACATAGCTTCATTTTGCTTCCAGACCTTGTGAGCTAGTCTGGTTATTTTATTTTGGGGATAATTTCAACCCACTACATGCCCCGAAGCAGAACTCTACATCAACCTTAGAAACATCTTGCTAGCATTGAGATCGAGGGAGGACATTTGTGCTTATGAATATTGGACTTTGTCTTCACTGGTGCTGCTAAGCATTGTCGTCAAGCTGTGGCTAAGACACTGATGTGCATCTGAGTACTGCCTTTCACAGTTTGGAAGTGAAATAAGCCATGGAATAAGTCATTAAAACTGCTAATTGAATTTAAATTGAATGAGGAAGTTATGTTGGAATAATTACCGAAAAAGCAACCACAACAAGAAGTAATTTTTCCTTATAAATGACAAATGGCCTTTTTTTCAGAGGATTTATCAGGATTTTTTTTCTTCTTAAAGCTAACTAAATGTGTCCAGTACTTGTTGACATCTGTTCAGCTTCTTTAGGAGCTAGGCAAGCTTTTATTAAGAATTTTACATATTTAAAAGGAATTTGTTCTATGCTTTGGAAGCAAATCTGACAAGAAAAGGACATGATTGGTACCTGACTGCCCTCCTTTTCATTATAATATAACCATATGTTACAGATTGAGGACTTGGGCTCTTCTCAGTGATGCCCAATGACAGGGCAAAGGGCAATGGGTGGAAGTTGAGGCATAGAAAGTTTCATGGAAACATGAGAAAAGTTTTTTCTCTGTGAGGGTGACAGAGCCCCGGAACAGGCTGCCCAGAGGGGTTGTGGAGTCTCCCTGTCTGGAGACTTTCAAAGCCTGCCTGGATGTGTTCCTGTATGATCTGCTCTAGGTGATCTCGCTCTGGCGGGGGGGTTGGACTGGATGAGCTTTTGAGGTCCCTTTCAGCCCCTGACATTCTGTAATTCTATGACTAAGTGTCCCTCCAGAGAGATAAATTCCTTCAGGAGACAGGGAGTACCCAGAGAGTGGATGAAGGAAATGGTAATGGTGTTATACCATCCCTTAATCCCTGCATCTCCTTACAAAGATGAAGGCTGGATGAGGCACTTAGTGCCATGGTCTGGTTGATTGGCTAGGGCTGGGTGCTAGGTGGGACTGGATGAGCTTGGGGAGTCTCTTCCAACCTGGTTGATTGTGTGCTTCTCTGATAAGGAGAGTTCACAAGCAGTTTTCCCGCCCTCTCTCCCTCCTCTCCTGCCTGAGCGCATGTGGCAGCTGTTGCCGCTTTGGCCTGTGGGGGAGAGCAGCCTTCTGCCGCCTTGCCTGGCAAGCTGTTTCCTACCTACGCCCCTGAGGCCTACTAAGCCTGCTCTGGGGGGACACTGAGGCCCCATCTTGTGTCTCTTGAGCCCACTGGGGGCAGGGCAGGTGGCATTGAGGTCTGGTGGATCTGTCCTGGAGGGAAGTCAGTTTGGCCTACTTGGGGCCTCCTGAGGTGAGGAGCAGGGGAAAGGTTTTGGCCTGACTGAGGCCTACTGAGGCTTGATAGGCCCAGGTGGAGAAGAACTAGGCCAAGGCTGGTTTTGACTGGAACATGTCCAGAGAAGGGCAACAAAGGAGTGAGGGGCCTGAAACACAGCCCTGTGAGGAGAGGCTGAGGGAGCTGGGGGTGTTTAGCCTGGAGAAGAGGAGGCTCAGGGCAGAGCTCATCGCTGTCTACAACTCCCTGAAGGGAGGCTGTAGCCAGGTGGGGTTGGTCTCTTCTGCCAGGCAACCAGCAACAGAACAAGGGGGGACAGCCTCAAATTGTGCTGGGGAGGTACAGGCTGGATGTTAGAAGGAGGTTCTTGGCAGAGAGAGTGACTGGCATTGGAATGGGCTGCCCAGGGAGGTGGTGGAGTCGCTGTCCCTAGAGGTGTTCAGGCAAAGCCTGGCTGAGGCACTTAGTGCCATGGTCTAGTTGATTGGTTTCTGCTGGGTGCTAGGTTGGACTGGATGATCTTGGAGGTCTCTTCCAACCTGGTTGATTCTGTGATTCTATGATTTCTATTTCCTTTGTGCACTTTCAGTTACTTTTGTAAATAGCCTTTCTCATTTAACCTCCAATTTTTTTGTGAGTGCTTTTATTTATTGCTTTAGGGTGAAATACTTTTTCTGTCCTTTAGCTCTGGGCAGCTCATGGCTTAAACCTGGACACCATATCAATGAAAAGCATTTAAATACTTAATTTCTGTACACTTGCAGATTTTTTGCTATCTTCATACATCAAGTGCTGTTTTCAAATGTAGAGGTTGGTTGGTTTTATAATTATTACTGGCTACACCATCAACGAGAAAGCCCAATATAGAAATGCTGATCAGTACAGGACTAGGATGCAGTTGGTGGCTGTCTTGAGGTGATTTTTTTGCAGCATAATTTTGCTTTCAGAGATTCTTTGGAATATATTTGATGAAAGGGAAGTGTTAAAAGAGTAGTAGTAGTAGTAATCTGAACATCAGCATCCTTGGGTGAACCAATACTGGAACTGAAAGGCACCAAGAAGATGGTATTTTGTTTCCTGACAGTTTGCTTGCATAATCTATATGACAAAGCTCTGCTGGGAAAGGAACTCTTGCTAACAAAAAGTCAGTGAGAGAGTGAAGATCCCAAGTGCAAACCTGAATAATCACAGTTAAATCCTGACCATTAAATATTTGTGAGGAGATGCAAGGTTGCAGATCATTTGTAGTTCACCAAGCCAGACGTCATGGGAGGAGTGTGGCATGCTGAGGAGGACAGTGCCTTTCAAGACTACACTTTCTCATTTTAACACTAAAAGAGAACAGTTGTATTAATGTCCCCCTGTAAAACTGCCTCCAAGGAGACTGAAGCAATCTCATCTCACATGCAACAAGTAACAGGACAAGAGGAGACAGCTTCAAGTTGTGCCAAGGGAAGTTCAGGCTGGAAAAATGCCTTCACAGAAAGGTCTATTGAGCATTGAAAGAGGCTGCCTAGGGAGGTGGTGAAGTCACCATCCCTGGAGGTATTTAAAAGATGTGTGGATGTGGTACTTGAGGATGTAGTTTAATGGTAGGAGCTTAGCAGTAGTGGTGGGATTGTGAGCTCTAGGCGAGCGGTTGGACTTGATGATCTCAAAGGTCTCTATGGTGTCACAGTGTGAAACACTCCTTCCTGGTAACATTAATTCAGTCTTGGAATTCAAGGCAGGTTTGTCCTGAGGCATTTATATTTTCACTTTGCAAATGAGCAAAAAAGAGCAGTTTTATTAGAAAGTTAGAGCCTATCTTGTCTATATAATTTTTGTGTCTATTCCATGACAAGAAGGCAGAGTTACAGAAATCTTTAATGTACCGAGAACAAGGAAAACTTTTCTGGTCTGACAAGAGTTGTTAGTGAAGACACTGAGCTGCACTAGACAACAAACATGTAAAGCAACACTGTTGTCAGTTTCTGCTAGTAGCAGGTGTAAAGACTCCTTCGAGAGGAGTCTGCTGCCTTTGGCACCACTAATGCCAAAATCCAGTATAAAAGTGCTTGTCGGTACAGGACTAGCATGCAGTCAGTAGTTGTCTTGAGGTGATTTTTGGCACCACAACTGCTGTTCGAGAGAGGTTTTGGAATGTATTTGATAAAAAGGAAGTGATAAAGAGTAGTAAAAATACAGATCTGAAGGCCAGCATCTTTGAATGAACCAAATTTGAAGTCTTGTATTTGCACCCTTAGAAGTCTTACTACTGTTATTGCCATTACAGAGTAATAATAGAGCAGGTCAGACATTAGGGAAAATAATCAGTAGAGTCATAAAAAAAGTTATAATGTTCTTGTTATCACTAACAAAACAGTTGTACAATTCCAACCAGGTATTCCTTTGCTATATACTTGTGTTTGTGGAATTCTAGTGCATGGGAATTTTAGTCAAGGTCACTTGTTTAAAATAGTCATTTTCTATTTAACACAAAGAAGAATACTCAGACTGCTGAGTTTCTGAATCAGACAGTCCTTCCTTGGTTGAACTTGCATGTTTGAAAGTAAGCAAGTGCTCCTTGCAATTTTCATTATTTCTTTTAAAGCCCTGCTGATATAAAGAACAGGGTTTTTTTTCTACAGGACAACTGACTACCAAAGCTTTTTGGTTTTGTATTCTCATTTAATATTGTAGGAAATGCAGATTTTTTTGTTTGTTGTTTGATGCAGAGCCATAGTTTATTGTGCAGATATCAACAGATTTTTTGCAGCCAGATGGTCCAAATGTTTGACAGTGGGCTGCAATAAGATGCAAGCTGGATGCTTCACCTCTACTAAGTCCACTCATTTAAGTGCACCCTCAGCACTTTTCAGGTGTTTATTATTGTGTGTTTATCAATGCAAACTAACCTTGGATTGCCTCACTTTGACAAACTATTGAATTGTTCTAAAATTCTTTCATGCTTGCAAGACCAGTGAATAGTAAAACTTGTTAAAAGCTGTAGATATGTAGGATAGCCTTAGGCATTTCTGTAGCCTTGTGGAAATGGAGCTTTTTTTTTTGCTTCAAGAAATCCTGTTTTTAAATACCTTCAACAGTCCATGGATTTTGTAAACAAAGAAGCCTTTCTTCAAAGACTGTGGGGGGAAAAAAGGAATTAGATGTTTCTCTTACTAGTTACTTGAGTGAAATTCTGAGAATATGTACTGGATGAAATTAGGATAAACCTTACATTGTGTTGCTGTGCCTTAAAGCCATGTTTGAAGACAGTATAGATAACAGAACCGGCAATGTGCTGAAAACACCTTGCCTCCGGGTCGCTGTATCAATCTGACGTGTTGTTATCACCAGCAATGAATTCACTTCCAAATGCACAAGAGAGAGAAGATATAGCTTTACTCAGCTTTGTTTTTTCCATTGAAGCAAAATTTCATCTCCAGTAGATGGCATTCTTTAATCTTCCTTTACAATCCCTCCTGTCAGCTCTGTGTTATTACAGAGGTGGAGGTTAGAACTGTTACTTCTCTTGCACTTGCTTGTCTTTTCATGATTCCTCAGAGCAGCTGTTTTAGTGAGTGCCCTTTTCAGCAGACAGTGATGCTTTTGCATACAAAACTGTATTAAGTGTACATCTGATGCTGTATAGTTTTCAATGCTGTATTTCTGTTTTCCTTCCAGATCCCTCTATGTAAAGTAATCAGATTTAACATTGACTATACAATTCATTTCATTGAGGAGATGATGCCTGAGGTAAGAAGGGTAATTAGTCAAAATGTCAGATTAGGTAATGAGCCGTTGATGTGCTTAATGGATTAAGCTCTTCAGAATCCCATCTCATGAAGTGTGTGAGACAGGCTGTGTTCTGAATGAATGGCTGAAAAAGGACTTGCACTAACAGGTGCCGGCATAAATCCATCTACCTAGGCTATCATATATTAAAATCAAATGCTAAGAGGTGCTTATATCCATAGCTTCTTTTAATTTGAAGTTATATACAACACACATCAGGTACTCTTATCCTCCTTTTATGGATAACAAAAATAAAACATGTGGAGGTACTGTTTTGCCAGGACCATGTCAGTCACTGGCAGAGCTGAATCTTAACCATGAGTTTGAAGCTCTGAAGGTTGCTTATCAATAACTTCATGCTTATCTATTGCCAGAGCAAATAGCCAAGGAATATAATGAAAGCACATTTGGTTCTTAGTTTTTTATATATATATTTGTATATTTTTTTAATTACTATTACAAATCCCTAGTGAAGCCCATTTGTGGAGTAACTTGCTGCAGTTCAGCAGCATGTGGAGGTACAGAAACACCACTGCATACTAACTACAAAGATAGGATCAGTGGTTAATTTAGTCACATATGTTTACATTTTTTTTTCTTTCTACTTCTCTCTCTTTTTGTTGCTCAACAGCATCTAAATATTTGCAAGAACCCTGAAATTCCTCAGCAAGCTGTATGTGATCAAAGCAATTAATTTCTTCTCACTGCATCTGCTGTGCTGACTCCATCTTGTTCTAAAGTAACAAATGGCTACTAAGAAAGTAGAATTCTACATTTTTTTCACTCCTGTTCAATTGGCTACAGCACTACTTGCAGAATATCTGTTAATGCATTGTTACAAAAGAGGTTGTGCTGATGAATTTGGAATTTATGGCCAGTATCATACACATGCAATTTATACCAACCTGGCCTAATTTTGTTCATTAAGGAAAGCTTTTTAAGTTCCTTCGTTTGCAAATGAAAGTTCTTTGCTTTGCAGGAGCTGCTTCCCCCCACTTGATGAGAAGAATCTCTTTTTTTTTCAGTTGTCATTGGGTTTTTTTCCTCCCCTCCTTTCTTCTTGTCTTTTGAGGTCAAAATCTTCCATAGCAATGTGCAATGCAACTTGAAGTGATCATGTTGTCACAGGTGGTGCTTTATAAACTTTGAACATGTAGCAAACAGTGAATTACAGGACAGCCTTCTCAGAAGTAAATAATCTTTTTAGCTTACTTAGGTTTGAAATGGGTTTAGTGTGTGGCAAATTAATGCAGATTTGTGATTTCTACTTGCAGTTTTGTTTTGGACAGTGACTAAAAAGTCTTCATCACAGTGCTTTCTGAAGAGGTCACTGTTATGTTGGAGTGGATGATTACCTATAAATCAATCCTGTTTTCAGAGCCCAGTGTCTGCCAGTCAAAAACATGAAGACACTGTTTTATTAGTTGTTCTATTTCAATAGATGTGAGTGATATTATAGTGTTACATTATTGTCTAATTCTGGTTGGTTGCTTTGTTTCTTTCCCCAGAATTTTTGTGTGAGAGGTCTTGAATTGTTCTCTTCATATCTGTTCAAAGATATTTTGGAGCTCTATGACTGGAATCTTAAAGGTAACTTGTATTTAGGGGGGAAAAATACCAACCTATAATTAATTGCAGCTTTGATGATAAAGCTGGTGAAGAGCCTGGAGAATAGGTCTTATGAGAAGCAGGTGAAGTGACTTGGGTTATTTAATCTGAAGAAAACGAGGCTCAGAGGAGACTTTATCACTCTCTACAAGTACTGGAAAAGGAAGTTTCAGCAAAATTTGGGTTGGCCTCTTCTCTCTAGTAACAAGTCCTAGGACAAGAGGAAGAGGCCTCAAGTTGCTCCAGGAAAAGTTTACGTGGGTATTTGAAGAAAATTCTTCATTGGAAGAGTTCATAAGCTCCCCAGGGAGGTGGTTAAATCCCCATCCCTGGGAGTGTTTAAGAGAAGCATAGATGTGGTGTTGAGTGACATGGTTTAGCCTCAGACCTGCTAGACTTAGAGAATGGCTGAAGCTGATCTTCCTGAAGGTCTTTCCCTATCAAAATGATTCTGTGATTGGACTTAATTTTGTTATGTTCTTTGGTGTAGAAGAAAGAAGTGGGAAGGCACCTCAGAAGAACAGTCAAATTCTGGTTTACATGAGAGGGAGGGGCTTCCACTATTTTCTTCAGGAAGAGGAGATATGAAGAGTTAATAATTGTAAGCTGCAGTAATTCAAGTGCACAAACATTGTGCAGTATTCTTGCAGATGAACTAAATTTCTTAATCAAAACCTTTTTTTTCTCAAACAGTAACTATTATAATATATTTATCTATAGTTACCTTGAAAGCCAAGGTGTCAGGTAAATGATTCTCTCTGTTTTTACAAGCTAACAAAGAAGTTACTCAGTGTTTTTCTACAGTCAGTGTGAAAAACAATGTCCTACAGTCACCCATGGAGGGGTATCATTAGAGCTAAATGGTTTTGGCTTGACAAGATGAAAATACATGTCTCTCTAAGGACAGTGACAAAGGAAAATTTGAGAGATGATCCTTCCCATGGTCTTACAGAAGGCTGAACATAAGAGGGGAATTTGATTTCAGAATCTGTAGGTGTGTTTTGGTGCCTTGGTTTTGTCTGTGGAGGGGCACTCCACAATTACTGTAGTTAAACAGAGGAGTAGACACGTTTCATATATTTTATGTAGTCTCTTTTGGTTTGATACAGAATGTATTCTGATATCACTGATATCATTCTTATCCCTGGCTCTGATTGTTCTTTCTCTTTTATCACTGGGTGCTTACTGGGTTTATTTCATGTAAAGCTTTAGATGATGAAATAGGAAATTAAAAAGCTACAAAATAGCATCATGGAAATTTCCTTATCTTTGTCACTGTAACCAAAACACAGCCCACTGATTGCAAGGGACTAATAAACTGGTGTTTGTGTCTGTAAGGCTGTAGTGAATTAATTACACAAAACAATTTTCTATAGCACAGTTTTAAATAAAACTACTGTGGTTTTGTTAGATGCTTTTTATTTTTAAGATATTGTGGCTTTCTTTTGAAATTGGCCCTTGGAAGGCTTTCACTAGAAGTTGAAGTGCACTGAAAATGATCAAGGGGCTGGAATACCTCCCCTGTGAAGACAGCCTGAGAGATGTGGGGTTGTTCAGCCTGGAGAAGAAAAGGCTCTAGGGAGACCTAATAGTGGCCTTCCAGTACCTGAAGGGAGCCTACAAGAAGGCTGGAAAAGGACTGTTTACAAAGGCCTGTGGCGATAGCAAGAGGGGCAATGGTTTGAAATTAGAGAAGAGTATGTTTAGGTTCGATGTTAGGAACAGATTCTTTACTATGAGGGTGATGGAACACTGGAA
Organism: Pogoniulus pusillus; assembly: GCF_015220805.1. NCBI lineage: Eukaryota > Metazoa > Chordata > Aves > Piciformes > Lybiidae > Pogoniulus > Pogoniulus pusillus. Next base: position 7,739,514 of record NC_087284.1, on the reverse strand, counting down.
CACGTTTCCCAGTGAAGTAGTTGAGGCCCCATACCTGGAGATATTTGAGGTCAGGCTTAACAAGGCTCTGAGCAACCTGATCTAGTGGAGAGTGTCCCGCTCACTGCAGGTGGAATGGACTAGATGACTGTTAGAGGTCCCTTCCAACCCAAACAATTCTTTGTTTTTATGATTCTGAATTGTTACTCTCTTCCTTTCTGCTGTACATTTTGTTAATTTTTGAGTGAAACTTAAGCCTGATCAAATGTATTCACTGTTAATTGATTTCATGTGCAGCCATGTTGACTTTTTTTCTTCTTTTGCAAATATGTTGCTGTTTATAAGTATTCCTCTTTCTTTTTCTCATATTTAAGGTCCTTCACTTGAAAATGATTCTGTTTGCTGCCCCAGGTTTCACTTCATGCCAAGATTTGTGCGATTTCTTCCAGGTAATCTTTGTACCATGTAGCTTTATGGAAGTTAGATCTGAAAAATCCCCAAGAAAACCACAAACCCCTTCCTAAACACCCCTATCCCCCAAAGAGAGAAAGAAATTAATTCAAACTCCAGAACACCTCACCAAGGAAAGCCACAAAAATCTTGTTGCTGGTTAAATAGTTTGGTCAGTGCAGAGATCTGGTGCCTTTGTCTGAAGTTTGGGTGGTTTACTCAGAACTAGATGTTGTATGAGCAGGCCAAGTCTTGTTTCCAGCTTCTGTATCTGTAATGTTGGTTTGGGTCAGCTCTGGGTCATCCCTGTCCTACTCTGCAGTAGATCTATGGCATTTGAGGAGTGCTGTTGCCTAATCTCACACATGAAACTGAATTCAGTGTGCCCTCTTCAGGATGTTAGATGATTGCACTAAAATTCTTGATGTTTGATTTTAAGGGTCAACATGATTGGCACCCCTGTGCATGTGCTGTACCATCTCAAATTGTGCTGTGGGACATATAGGCTGGATATTAAGAGAAAGCTTTTCACAGAGAGAGTGATTTACCATTGGAATGGGCTGCCCAGGGAGGTGGTGGAGTTGCTGTCCCTGGAGGTGTTCAAGGAAGGACTGGATGGGGTGCTTAGTGCCATGGTCTAGTTGATTGGACAGGACTAGGTGATAGGTTGGACTGGATGATCGTGGAAGTCTCTTCCAACCTGGTTGATTCTATTCCTTTATCTTAATGCAAGCTTAATACTTTGCAGCAAACAATGACAGACAGAAAAAACTTCATTGCAGTAAAATTCAGCCCTAGCTTGCCAAGCTTCAGTGTGGAGCACTGTGTTCACATTAAGTGAACAGCTCATGCAGGCATTTACTGCATGTTAAGATGCTGGGGCAGACTTCCAGTTGGTGTAAATGTCATGGCTCCGTTGGTAGTGTGTCCTGCTGAGATCCTGCCAATGATTGCTCTAGAGGGGTTGTGTGGACAGGAGGATGCATTTCAGCTGCTGGACTGAGGGGGACAGATGAGACCTGTAACGATCTTCATCAAGAAGGCTGTGCCCTGGAGGTGCTCTCTGCTCTGGGCTTTGAAACTTAGTTGGGATATTAATTATAGCTGTAGCTAAATGAGGTTTGGCTCATTACTGTGGAGAATACCGATGGCTAGATGACTCTGTTTGTAATTGTTGTTCCTTCCTGGATACACTACACTGTTCAATCAAAAGCAGAGCTCTGAGGCTTGCTAGCAAACATTGATTTGGTTCTACTGAAGCAATTTACAAAATAAGCCATCAAGCCACATGTGGCTGATTAACTTGACCTCATCACAAAGTGAGAATGTTTGCCCTGCCTGGTTTGTATAGCTTAAGGGTGTTTTCCTGTTACTTTGGATTTTTTTGTCTCATTTGTTCAGTTTGGAAGCTCTTTCAGCGTTTTTGGATTGCTTATTGATGGGAGGAGAATTCTCTGTATTTGTTTGTGCTTCCTCTTTAGAGTTCTCAGCCTTTTAACTCTTTAAAAATATCCTTTTCCTGATATTTTTGCATGTATAGCTGCCTTTTTACCATCTTTATGTTTTGGGTTTTTTCCCTAATCATGTTTACCCTCTCTATTATTTTCTGACATGTCTTTGGAGATTTTTCATTTCCAGAGAGTGGCAGTTTATTTTCTTCAGGTATATATGGAGAACATTATATATACTTTGTCCCTTCAAAGAAGATACATTGGTCTAACAAATCTCCAGACATCCATCAACTGTCTCTTTAATGACAGAAATTAATTGCCAATTTCCAATCCCCTCTACTTGACTTTTCTTTCTAATTTTTCTAATGTAGTCTGAAAATAGAAGGTTTGGGATGGCAGATTTTCTGTGTGGGTTACCAAAAGATAGGCCTCTGATATTTGGGCTAACCATACCAGGTTAACTGAGTGCCAGAGATGCATAGCACATGGAATGATTGCTGTAGTGTGTTCGCTGCCACTGGGGTCAGTCCTGGGTCCAGTGCTCTTCAACACCTTTGTCAGCAATGTGGGCCATGGCCTTGAGTGCACCCTCAGCAGGTTTGCTTAGGACACCAAGCTGTGTGGAGCAGCAGACTTGGTTGAAGGAAGGGATGAAATCCAGAAGGACCTTTGCAGGCTTGAGAAACGGGCCCACCTCAAATTGCATGAGGTTCAACGAGTCAAAGAGCAAGGTCCTACATCTTGGTCTGGCCAACACAGGCATAAATACCGTCTGAGTGCAGAGTGGGTTGAGAGTAGCCCTGAAGAAAAAGACTTGGAGGTGTTGATTGATGAGAAGCTCAACTTAAGGGCAGATTGGATGAGGTTTTGGGCAGCTGAGTCTAGTTGAGAGGCATCCCTGCCCATGACAAAGGTGTTGAAGTAGATGATCTCTGAGGGCCTTTTCAGACTAAGCCATTCTAAGATTAAGAGAATAAAAGACAAAAATAAAAAACCACAAATCCAAAAAACCAAACCCGACAAAACTGTCAAAAAAAAGGAAAACAACAGCAAAAAAAAACTCCAAACAAACCAGGACATTTGAGGTCTCAAGTGTGGTATGCTCTGAGCCAGGAAAGTTCAAGTCTCTAACTGCTGTCTGTTGCAGCCTGTACACAGTCTTCTGTGTAGACTACACTTATTTATTTTTTTCCTCTTTTTTAGTGGTTCTTGCACATGGGCTGCCTCTTGTGTGACAGTATCATCTGGTTGTTCATAAGACAAAGGCCTTGTAAACTGAGCTCCTTGTCAATATGAAGGAAAACTTTGTGCATGGCCTTTGTAGCTATTTAGATGTATTTTCTGTTCCTAGTGAGGTTTGGACATATTTTCCCCATTTAAGATGGCTTTTTGGAGCTTGAACGAGGTTGACTGTTCTAAAAGGTCAAGTTATATCATTCACTCTCATCATCACCATAGTGCTGTAACTCCTTCTGAAGTAGGAGAAGCTCTTGCTGGCCTTATCTGGAGTACTGTGTCCAGTTCTGGGTACCACAGGTCAGGAAGGACAAAGAAATACTGGAGAGAGTCCAGCACTGTGCCAGTAAGATTAGGGGACTTGAAACATCTATCATATGAGGAAAGCCTGGAAGAGCTGGGGCTGTTTACCTTGGAGAAGAGCAGGCTGAAGAGGGGATCTTACTAATCCTTGCAAATATCTAAGGGATGGGTGTCAGGAAGATGGAGCCAAGCTCTTCTCAGTGGTCCACAGTGGCAGGACAAGAGGTAATAGGCATAAACTTGAACATAGGAAGTTCCATCTAAACATAAGAAGGAACTTCTTTAGTAGAACAGGCTGCCCAGAGAGGTGGTGGAGTCTCCATCTCTTGGAGACTTTCAGGGCTCTTCTGGATGTGTTCTATGTAATTTGCTTCAGATGATCCTGCTTTGACTCAGTCTTCAGAGGTCCCTTCCAGCCCCTACTATTCTGTGATTCTTATTTGCATGTCTTTAGATGTCTTACAGAAGGCATCATCTTACACAACACTGCTGTTATGCAACAGTTCTGCAAGACTTTCCCTGTGTGTCTGGGATCACATTTCTCGTGCTGCAGTATCATCCTCCAACTGCAGTGCTTGTAGTGATGGAGAGAATGTACTCAGGGACAGGACCAGATAGCTGCTGCTCTCTGAGGAAAGTAACATTTCACAGAACCACAGAACACCAGGTTGGAAGGGACCCCGAGGATCATCTGGTCCAGCCTTTCTAGGTGATAGTGTAGATTAAATGAGCTGGCTCAGCACCCTGTCTGAGTCTTAAAAGTGCCCAGTGTAGGCCAATCCACTGCTTCCCTTGAGAGATGATTTCAGTGTCTGTTTTCATCGTGGAATTTTTTTTCTGGAGTCCAATTGGAATCTCCCAAGGACTTCCCAGACCTCTGATTATTCTCTTCTCTGGACTCTTCTCCACCTGTCTGCATCTTTTTTGTATAGTGGGGACCAAAACTGTACACAGTGCTCCAGGTGTTGTGTGACAAGGCTGAATAGAGTGGGACAGTGACTTGTTTATCTGTGCTGCTAATGCCCAGCATCCTGTTGGCTTTGTGGACGTGAAACTTGAAGATGTCTCCATACCTACATAGAAATACCCTGTTGTTGGAGAAGGAAGTTTGAGAGAAGTGTCAAAATTAATGCACTGTAGTACTGCATCTGTCCTTTTACTCATATGAGCAGATACATTGAGTTTGAATGGTCAGTGTCTTCTAAGTAGTGGTTTATCAGCTTTTGTATTTGCATCTTCACAACTCTAAGTGGCTTCCTTTGTTACAGGAAGCCTTTGCTGCATGTCTTGCCTGCGGTCTCAGAAGTATTTTAACAGTTTCAACCTGCCCTTGATTAATTTAGTGGCAGAGGAAGACATGAGGCCGTTTAGTCTCGATTAACTGCAGGAACAGCATGCAAGCACTACAGATGAGTTCAAAATGCAAGGATAACTCGATGCATTCATCTCAAAGTATCCTGTAATATCTGGAGTGTTGTTTAAGAAAGCTGCATAAATGCCTAAGGGTTGTTAAAGTGCCAGTGTGAAAAGGATGATGAAAAGTGTGAAAAGGAAAATGTAACTGGACAGTGGAACTGATTGTTTTGCCTTCTCCTTTTAAAGTTTTTGCAGGCAAGTTAGAAACTTCAGCTTCACAGTATGATGTAAATGACATTTTTACCATCACCACCACCATTAGTTCTCCCAGTTTAGCAGAGTGTTTGTGCATGTGCAGGGTTCATCAATAAAACATTGGCTTTCCTATTTGTCAAGTCACTTAAGCATTTTGCTGTTTATTTTGCTCATCCAAACATTCTGTGTTCTGCATATTTCCTCTTCTGCTCATGCTTTAGGAATGACTGTCTGAAGCGTGTTTGTTTTTATTTATTTATGTTTTTAAGATGGAGGAAAAGAAGTGCTCTCAATGCATCAGATTCTTCTCTACTTGTTACGATGCAGTAAAGCCCTGGTGCCTGAAGAGGAGATTGCCAACATGCTGCAGTGGGAAGAACTGGAATGGCAGAAGTATGCAGAGGAATGCAAAGGGATGATTGTTACCAGCCCTGGCATGGTAGAGCAAATAATTCTGATTTATGAATGACACAATGGCACATAAATGAGGCAGCAGTATGCCCTTGTGGCCAAGAAGGCCAGTGGTATCCTGGAGTGTATTAGAACAGGAGGGGTTAGTAGGTTGAGAGAGGTTCTTCTCCCTGTCTACTCTGCCCTGGTGAGGCGACGTCTGGAATATTGTGTCTGAGCCTCTCAGTTCAAGAAGGACCTCAGGGAACTGCTTGAAAGAGTCCATCGCAGAGCCACAAAGATGATGTTGGGAGTGGATCATCTCCCTTATGAGGAAAGGCTGAGGCAGCTGGGACTCCTTAGCTTGGGGATGAGGATACTGAGTGATGTTATTAATGTTTATAAATATGTGAAGGGTGAGTGTCAGGAGTACAGAGTTAGGCTCTTCTCAATGATGCCCAGTGATAGGACAAGGGACAGTGGATGCAAGCTGGAGCATAGGAGGTTCAATGTCAACATAAGGAAAAACTTTTTCACTGTAAGGATGACAGAACACTGGAACAGGCTAACCAGGAAAGTTGTGGAGTCTCCTTCTCTGAAAATACTCAAAACCCACCTGAATGCATTCCTGTGGCCTACTCTAGGTGAGCCTGTTGTGGCAGGGGGAGTTGGACTGGATGATCTTTTGAGGTCCATTCCAACTCCTAATGTTCTGTGATTCTGTACGTGTCTTGTTTCAGAGAGTTTGCTATGGGCTGAATTGGAAAGGTGAAAATGACCAGTGACAGCTGCAGATTGCTGTAGGAACAGCTGGCTGACTTGTTCCAGTCCTGGGAAGAATTGCCCCCTCTGCTGCACTGAAGGGCAGATGTCCAGATGAGCACAGTTTCGATGTGCATGTTAGAAGGAATGGCTATATTTTGTGTGTGAAACACTAGTTTAGTCTGTTCCTCTGCTTTCTTATAGTCTGACAGTCTTCATGTGCATTAGCTTATTCTCTTTCCCCTGACACAAGACCAGAGAATTAGTAACTATTTGCTGTTTTCTTTGATCTTCCTCATTTGAGCCCCTCACTCTATATGAATTGCTCCATTCAGATTCTGCCCTGAATATGGAAAAGGTGTTTCCTGCCTATGTGTACTTTAATGAATGCATCCATTAATTTTAGTACCAAGCTTGAAAGCCCTGTGGCCTTATTATTTTTGGAACAATTAGTATTTTAAAGCATATTTTCTCACAGCTCCTTTCAGCTCCAGTGTTTCTGTGAATTTAGCCTTGTGCCTTAAACGTGGGTCACAAGGAGTGAATGACATCCACTGAAAGCTACAGGGTTCTGTTTACACTAAGTGCTATCTCAGTAGTAAAGGCATGATCCAGACCTAGTATTTCAGATAGCCATGCAACTTTCTTGGTTGTAATACCTTCCTTTGACTTCATTTTCCTCCTTTGCTTGTAGTCCAGCCTCTTAGCTTTGTGCAGAAAGAGTGGAACTTGGTATCCTGTCTAAAGGGAAATCTAATTTATTGACTGAAAAACCTGTCCCCAAACTGCAGCCAAGGTGACTTCCTAAATACATTTTTCAAGTTCATATTTTTAAGTATGGCAGCATTACATTTAATAAATCCATTCAAGTTAAATCCATTCAATTTGCTTTATGTAAAGGGATAGAAAAGTGATTTGAATATTCTGTCCTGTGTAGAAGTTGTGCTGTTTTGCTTCAGGTGCTTCCAGAGTTGTGTTGTCCCTTGGTGAGGCAAATGTCTTTCTTCAGCTCTGCATTGCCTCTTTTTTTCCTTTCACCTCAACAGACAAAGATGCACATAGGTGAGAGGGTCTCTAAAAATATCTTGTGTTAGCTAAAAAGAGTGTTAATAAGGGAGGTGGTGAAAAGGAAAGTGAACAGAGAGGAGAACAGGCACACAGTGGGCCAAGGTTTAACTTTAGGGGGGTCAGTAGATATTATGGGCCGAAATTGCATCAGAGGAGGTTTGAATTGGATAGTAATAAAAGCACCTGTAGGGAAAGAGTGGTCAGGCATTGAAACAGGTTGCCCAGGGAGGTGCTGGAGCCGTCCCTGGAGGTGTTCAAGAAATGTGTGGACATAGCACATTGGGACGTGGTTTAATGGCCTTGGAGGTGTTAGGTTGGTGGTTGGAGGTCTTTTCCAACCCAAACAATTCTATGATTCTAATCACAATTTGGGCAGGATAATTTTTTTTTCAATTGTTTCTATTCCAAGTACTTTTGTTCTGGATAAAACTTTCTTAACCAAAAAGAAAACAAGATCATCTGTGACATACATGGAATACAGAATAGAAGTGAACTCTTACTGTGGAAAATACTGCCTGAGCTGCTTACAACTGAGTGCTAAACCAGAATCTTCTAATAGAAATTGTGAGACAGACTTAATTGGCTAACAACATTGCTTGTGGTTTCTGTGCTGCCAGGTACATGCTAGTGCACAAACTGTGAGCACTGAGTGATGTACGTTGACATAACATCAGGGGTTTTGCTGAAGGTATTCTGGTTAAAGGTAGCAGAAACCTTGCTTTTTTGTTTAACGTAAAGGAGTTCACCCAGGCTCCTTCCTTGGGTCACTGAACAGTAAATATATGCACAAGGCAGTGTAGGATGTGAGTGGTAGTGTTTGTTTTGAGGTTTCATGTGATTTTTACTGACAGACAATGTTTTTACAGTCGCATGTAGACATCAAAATGTGTAAGCATAAAAGAAGAATCTGCAGCTCTTCAAAACGTTGTCATGTTCCAATGCCATCGTAAGAACGTTTTTGTCCTCTGAAGATTACAATAACCTTCTTAGTTTGGGTTTTATTTTGTTCATTGCAGTGTTGCTACTGAGTGTGAAGGCAAGTGAAAAGAGTATGAAAGTATTTTCTCTGCATTTTACAAGGTTAGGAGATAAAACAGTTCTCTTATAGACATAATGTGAAAGTGGTTTAGAAAATGACAGCTCTTCAATTTCATTTTATCTGCTTGACACAACAAAGTGAAAACACTAAAGTTCATTTTGTTGCTTTCCTCCATGACATCACTTCAGAAATAATAATTTCTCTTGTGAGCATGTCCAGGTTTTTGTACTTGTATTTTATTTTTTCAAGGGAGGTGTGTACATGCATGCTGAAGGGAGAATTTTGATGGGCATGTAAATCCCATTTACTTAAACACTTAACAATAGTTCAGCATTATTTAAAACCATTTAATTTATTAATGGAGTTTCATTAGTTCAGTGAAACTTTGTGTTGGAAGAGATTTAAAGGCTCACAAATGTTAATCCTCTTTAATACTTCCTCATTTCTGAAATACTGCTGCTTTTCTTGTTAGCATAAATGTAGATGTGTTTTAACATGCCTCTCTGCTACATCTGCATACCATCTCCTATCTTCTGATATCAGCAAAGCCTTCATTGATGAGGCTCAGGGTAGGAAATAAAGAAAGTGGGCTTCTGTTCTGTTAGAATTTCCTTTCTTTAATGAGATTTCAAAAGCAAGGTTGTGATAATGGAATGACCTCTCACAGCGCTTCTAAAAGAACACAGGGATTAAAAAAAGGAAGAATAACAAAGAATTTGTTTGTCCTGCCTGCTGGTGTGCAATTTCTGTTTCTGCAGGTGCTGCTCATTCATTTAACCTTCAGAAATGGCACCTGAGAGGAAACTTAGTGGTCACTGTGCTAAAGGGAGAAAGCACAGCCTACTTGTACCTCTCTCATAACAATCACAACAATTGAGATGAATTCTTAAGGAGTTATTTTGTCCTAGTTGTTAACAGGCAGCTGTGAAAAGCTGTGTAACTGAGTGACAAAACTCAAAGGCAGTGGTATGTGAAGTAAGAGTCTGGTTTTGAGTGATACCCAGGCCACACATTTCACACAGACCCTGCTATGGATCTATTGAAAGCTCTTCTCCCTTTCATGCTTTTGAGTATCACAGAATGTTAGGGTTTGGAAGTGACCTTGAAAGATCATCTAGTCCAATCCCCCTGCTAGAGCAGGACCACTTAGAATCATAGAATCAGTCGGGGTTGAAAAGGACCACAAGGATCATCTAGAGCATGTCACTCTCATGGTACACATGATAGCCCAAAATAGGCTTTTACGTATACTGCCTTGCCAAGGCATGTTTTTCTGCTCTCCCTCCTTCTGATTTGGGGAGAAGCAACTATGGGAAAGAGCACAAACAACATGGAGCCACTGAGTCTGAGGACTCTGGCCTGCCCAGACTTGTTTTGCTCCTTTGGTAAACAAGGTACACACACTTAGCTTGTGCTTGCCTTGTGCAAGCCCTATGCTTTTCCCAAATTTAGGTAAAGCAAGCCTATGGCTTCACCTAATATGGTCAAGCTTGGCTAACTGCCATTCTGATTGGCTATTCTATGTCCAAAGGCCCATTAGTTTCAGTCTGTATTAATAGAAGAGTCAAGCAGGTAACACAGCATGCTTTGCTGTTGTATTCGTGCCTGCTGCCATTGCTTACCACCTCTGTGCATCCTGAATTACCTGGAATCTCCACTGCCTCAAGTTTACTAGGAACAGACTCTAAATGCCTCCACAGGATTGGCCTGCATAGCCAGCGTGTCATTGTGCTAAGACTACACTGAAAGACATCCTACCTACACCTGAAACTCTCCTGCCGAGACAGGAAGTCTTGGAGATACACAGGTCATCCAGAGGAGCCAGGATAAAGGTCAGATATTTTCTGCCTCCTTTCCCAGCACTCTGTGAAGCTTGGGAAGAATCAGAAGCCTCAGCTGCTGCCAAGTAACAGAAATCCCTGAAAGCATTTGGGTACTGTTTGAAGCTGTAGCTAGCTCTGTGAATCGGGAGGTAGTAATTTTGAGAGTAAATATTTATAGCCTCTTGTAATTCACCATTGCTTTCTGCCATAAGCAGAGAGTTGCTCCTTGAGTCCATCTAGTAGGCAAGTAGTATATTGACCACAAGCCATATTTGGCTCTTCCAGTTCAGTTCATGTTTATATTTTTGCTGGTTATTTCTAGATCTAGTTACTATCTGTAAGATGCTTCTGTAACTGCACCAAGAACCGATTGTTATTAAAATTAGTGGTCAAGGGTGGTGAGAGTTCTGAATATCAAAATTAATACTCAATGTTAATTTTTTATACTATCATTTTTATACTATGATTTACCCTTTCATAACAGTCACACAGGTTTTGAATGGCTCCAGAGAAGGAGACTCCACAAGCTCTGGGCAGGTGTTTCCAGTGCTCTGACACCCTCATAGTGAAAATGTTTTCCCTTGTGCTTACATGGACCCTCCTATGCTCCAGCTTGCATCCATTGACCTGTGATCAGGTTACTTTTATTTAAGGGTCTTAAAGGTGAAATGTTTGAATATGAAAATCTTCTCTGTGACTTTAAAAAACACATCGATTATGATTAGTGTATTGAACTGTGCTTCATGTTCTGTTCATCACATTTTGCAGCCTTGGTTCTCAGGAGTTGTGTGACAAGGCTCCATTTTAGAGGAGAGTAAGAATGGGAGATGCTGAGGAGAGAGAACCAACAAACAACTTTTGTGAAGATAAAAACTGTACACATTGCCTTAGTGCAAACCCCTCAAACCCAGATGAACTTACATTGCAGGACTTAAAACTCTGTTTCAGAGAACAGTGTTCTGCCCACCACAAATCCTCTCTGTCTTTTTCATTAGATTTTGTTGTCCTAATCCCTTTTTATTAGAAATGCTGTAGGGAAAACCTTTTCTCTTCTTTTTATTTTTTCCTTCCTATTTTTGTTTTAAAACCTGAAAGCATAAACTAACTTAAATTTTATCTTGTTTTCTTTTTCTTGGCTGGGGAAATGTAACTTTATGTTCAGTCATCGTGTCCAAAGGGAAGCTGATAAGCATTTTTCCCTTGGAAAATGTTTCTCTATCTGAATGTCAGAGTTTTAAGTAAGTTTTTGTTCTTCCAGCATAGATTGGAAATGTGGCCACCTGATGAGGCTTACCTTTATTTATAGAATTGGCTTTGCTTATCCATGCAGAAAATGGTTCTTTTGAGCAGTTCTGCCAAGGTGGTTTGAAGGGTGAAAGCTTTGTTCTTGACATATTTTTTTTGTTTTGTGAAGAGAATGCTAGGAACTGCTTCTGCAACTCCGAAGCTCATCTTGGAGAAATTCACAGTACTAAATTAGAAGGTTTGAGATGCAGGTAACTAGAAGTAATGCCCTTTTTCTGAAACCTTAGACAGGCAGAAAGCATTGGCCTCATCCTGCTGATTGCAAAGCGGGGGGTAGGCAGGCACATAACAAAGTAGCTTCTGAGGTAATGGCAGAAGTGTTTACTTGGAGACAAGCTGTGCACCTTCAGCTGGGTTTTTCAGTGTGCTGGGTAAGTGATGGAGAGCTCTGCAAGCAGCTTGTCTTCTGCAGTCATCTGCAATTGCTCATTTTCCATGGGCTTTGGAGGTGAAGCAAAAGTTGCCTCCCTCTACGCTGCCCTTTTTAACTACAAAAAGAACTTGTGTTCTTTTGAAGTGTAAAAAGGCCAAAAGTCTCCTCATTATACAAGACTGTTTTCCTCCTTGTACACATCAGCCTAGGAGCCTTTGCTAAGAGTAGTGTGACATTTTTTTCATGCTGTTTGGTTGGTGATTGAATAGATCTAACAATAGCTTCACTCGCTTGGGGAAATCGGAAACAGAACTAAAATTAGAGAGGCAACCTGATCTCAGTGCACTGCTCAGGCATGTGGGATCTTGGGTGCCAGAATGCCAATCCTGGTTTTATTTCCAGTGTGATGTTCAAGCAAAGAAAGACGCTTTAACTTCTCACAAGTTATATATATATGTATGAGAAAATAAAATATAGAGAGGAAAAAAGATGTAGAGGAAAAATATGTATTGTAGAGAAAAAAAAACACAGAGAAGAAAATACATTATAGATAAAAGATACATTCTAGAGAAATAATGTATGTATATTGTTGGGGAAAAAAATATATTGTGGGGAAAAATACAGGGGAAAAATTTATGTAGAGGAAAAATATTAGAACAACCTCAGAAAAAATATGCATCAGAGAGAAAAAATATGTATTAGAGAAAAATGTGTATTACAGACAGAGAGAAAATATATATTAGAGACAGAAGGATTTATATATTAGAGAAAAAAGAGGGGGGAAAAAAAGATATAAAACTAGTTCTTGACTTGTAAAATCAATTTTAAAACTTTTTTCTTTCTGAAAGAGCAAATCACAGTTAACTTTGTTTCAGTCATTGTCATTGCCAAATATTTGTTGTAATATTAATGATTAGTTGGGGGGCTATTTTAGTAAGCTTGGAACATTGCTGCTTGGTGGTTCCTGGCTAGTGGGAGCTAGTGGCAATAAATCTTCCATGGAGTGTTTGTCAATTAGATGTGGTGTTTGTTTTTCTTTCTCCTAGAAGCCCAGCTCAGTTCGAATTGATCAGCTGGACCGTGAGCAGTTCAATCCTGATGTCATTACTTTCCCCATTATTGTCCACTTTGGGATACGACCTGCTCAGCTCAGTTATGCTGGAGATCCTCAGTAAGATGCTTTTCCTTCCGTCATTCATTCAGCAATGCATTGCTCTGTGGCTTAACTAGGGCTTGTGCGCTTAATTGAATCCAACATGAAGCTTAGCTTTTATGGCACTGATCACAAGCTCCTGTGTATTACAGAATGTAAGGTTAGAAACCTTTCTTCTTCTGGCATGATTCAGGATCTGCAGAAGTAAATGTGAATGTGTGTGCAGTATGAAATGTCTCAACCTGAGAACAGCCCTTGTAGGTCAGACTAAGAGTTCACAGAATCACAGAATATTAGGGCTTGGAAGGAACCTCTAGAGATTGAGTCCAACCCCTGTGCCAAAGGAGGATCACCTAGAGCAGGCTGCACAGGAATGGATATGGGTGGGTTTTGAAAGCCTCCAGAGAAGGAGACTCCACAGTCTCTCTGGGCAGCCTGTTCTAGTGCTCTGACACCCTCACCATAAGGAAGTGTCTCCTTGTGTTGAGGTGGAACCTCCTGTGTTCTAGCTTGTACCTGTTGTTCCTTCTCCTGTCACTGGACAGCACCAAAAAGAGTCTGGCACCTTTGTCTTGACACCCACTCCTCAGATATTTATAGACATTAATAAGATCCCTCCCTCAGTCTTCTCTTCTGCAGCCTAAACAGCCCAAATTCTCTGTCTTTCATCACAGGAGAAATGTTCAAGTCCCACAATAATCCTCATAACTCTCATTTGGAACTTTCTTCGAGCTCCATATTATTTCTCAGGGTTGTGGGATTTTACAGAGAGAATAGTGTAACAGGAAGGCAGAGTGGAAGAAACTCTTCCCAAGGCTTCTGAAGTTCTGTAGCATGTGGACTCCGAGCTGGAGGATGTATTTAGATCATTTTGTTTAACAGCCCTGAATGGACCTTTCTTCTCTACATTTCTCAAATGACTGAATCTTATGGTACTGACAGGGAGAAGATTGCAGGAAGTCGCTTCCCCAGTAACAGAGTGCATTGTATGACTTGTGTCTCAACACTGTTACTTAATCACTTAATTAGATGCTCTTCAAGTCTTGCATAGAGCCATTTTCCGTTTGTTTCTGCTGATGTTTCTATTGCTTGCACCCTGCCATGTCCTGCTTAGTTGTCTCTTTCTATAACTTGAAGAATCAAGTCTAAACACTGTTTCCTAGCTTGCTTTTCTCTGTACCTTTTATATCCTTACCAGCTAGTAAAGGATTAGAGAGGGAATCAGCACTTCAGTCAGAGCAAGAAATGCTGTTTCACTGGAGATGCATGCAGTGGTATAAAATGGATTGCTGGATTTTGTTAACCATTCTTTACTTCCTATGGTTTCAGGGAACTCTTCCAATAACTTGGGAATATGTTTTCTGAATGGTAACAGCCAGCATGGAGCCCAGCTCTTGTGAGCACATTTCCTCATGCATTTTCCTCCAGTGTCTTTTAAAGACGTTGATTTGGACATGCGGTTTTGAGGATGGAATACTCACGTACATGTGTGACAGACATACTCATACACAACTGCTTGCTGGAATTTTTAGATGAAGAGTGGTGGAAATGGGAAGAGTGAATGCTTATCCAGATAGTACATTTTCTTTTGTCTTTGAGCATGACTTCTGATCTGCCTCCTCTTTCAGCTTTCTTATCCATAAAAAGAAAGTAATTAGACCAAGTAATTGAAGAGCTACTTCTGTTCTGATGCTGAATGTCTTAATATTTGTGAAGTTCTACACCTTGCATTGAAAACAGCATAAAACTGCAAAAATTGTTCTTGCCACACTTTTATTTGAAATTGCCTTTAATATTTCCCTGGATTTTTGGTGTTGTTTTGCTTTCTTTTGCCCAGAGCTGTGTATAGAATTTAGATGTGCTTCTTTTTATCCAAATAACAAAGACATTTTTGTGAAAGACTTCTATGTTGCCATCGTAAATCACAGGTTTAACTCTGGTGTATGTGTGAAAGGGGTAATGCCCAGAAAATATTTCCCTCTAGTGTCTTCTTTATGAGGTTCTAAAACACAGTTTCTGTTATTGTAATCTGTTTATTGATTCTCAAACATAACTACAATAACAGACCTTATTCCACACATATTAATACTAGTAGTAGAACTTAAATTGTAGGATCATAGTTTTAAGTTGAAACCTTCTCATGGCATGTGCTTATTCTTTGACTGGTTGATCTGTTCATTAACTCATTTTTCTTCTTTGGATGGGGATTTGTCAGGTCTGTTATTCTTCAGATTGCAGTGATACAGAGAACAGAATGGAAGAAAAATCTATGCATGGATGATTTAGGATGTGTTTATAGACTGAAAAATATTAGAATCTCCAGAGGCAGGGAGCAGACATTAGCAAATGCTGCAGAGAAATATCTATGGGGAAAATTGTTAATAAGAAAAGATGCTTATGTGCCTCTGAATATGGGATGCTGGAAAGATTAAGAAAGAGTAAATCTTCATTTACTGCTTTGCCACTGGAGCAAGTGCAGAGGAGGGCAACAAAGCTGGGAAAGGGTCTGGAGAATAAATCTTATGAAGAGTGACTGAGGGAGGTGGGGCTGGTTAATTTGAAAAAGGGGAGGCTGAGGGGAGACCTCATTGCTGTCTTAGAGCTACCTGAAAGGATGTTCTGGAGAGGTTGGTGCTGATCTCTGAGGTAATTAGTGATAGAACAAGAGGGAATGGCCTCAAGCTGCAACTGGATAGGTTTAGACTGGGTATTAAGAAAACTTCTTTCAGGGAAAGAATGGTCAGGCATTGTCATGGGCTGCACGGGGAGGTGTTTGAGTCACCAAGCCTGGATGTGTTTAAAAGTCATTTGGATGTGATGCTTGGGGATATGGTTTAGAGTGCACTTTGTAAAGTAAGGAAATTGTTTGGACTTGGTGATCTTGAGGTCTTACCCAACCTAAATGTTTCTGTGATTCTGTAATTGGTAACTTCCTACTAAAGCCATTGCTCCAAGCTGGTACTGTAGAGAATCTTCTTTTGTAACACAAATATAAAACTAAATTACTTGGGTAGACTTCTTCCCTTTGTCCTCTAATTTCCTACTTCCTGCTAGAAGTTTCATTTTTATAGGCTATCTTGAAAAACCTCTACAGAGGTGACACTGGTTTGAAGATAGAACCATTCCCTAGGGACACAAGGATTACATCACAGTTCTCTTGGTCACTCCTCTTGTAGTAGCTTTTGAACCTGTTGGTCAATTGCAGTTGGAAGAGGCTGCCCAGAAAGGTTGTGGATGTCTCCTCCTTGGGTGTGTTTAAGGCCAGGTTAGATGAGGCCTTAAGCAGCTGAGTGTAGCTGAGATGTGGCAGCTGCTCTTTCTGCAAACTACTTCATGCTGTGAACATCTTTATGCAGAAGACAAAGAAACATTGTGAGAGTGTCAAAAGAAAACATCCTATAGCAGCTGGACCTTTGGAGGCACTGAACTCTCTTTATAGAAGCTATTTTTAACCCTTTTTATAGGGGAATATTTTTAGCTTGTTTGTAGGGCTGAATTCTATTGTTAAGGGGATCCAAGTGAAAGATAAGAAAGTATATAAAAATCATCTACTTTGGGCAGCAGAGAGATTCTGTTACAGAGGGACTTCTGTTAAGGGGAATTCCTGTTAAGGGCTTCTGGGACTGTTAGTGTATCTGTGATGCACAGGATTCTGCAATGCTGTAATAAAGGACTTCAGAGAGGACTTCTGAGGTTATCTACTCTCTGCATTTCTGGAATTCTTTTGTGCAGCATAATGGGGTTCATGCATCCATTTGTCACCCAATGGAACCCTGATCAGGGAAGGCAGCAGGAAATTCAATTTACAACATTGAGAGGCATCCCTGCACATGGCAGGCAGGTTGGAGAAGGTGATCCCTAAGGTCCCTTCCAACCTAAGCCATTCTGTGATAATGGTAGGATGTTGTCTATGGATGGAGTAAGCTCTTACAAGCTTTGTGAAAGTCTCTGCTAGATTGCAGAGGGACTCCCACCAAGGGAAAAGTTCTGTTCTTTGAAGTTCATGTATAACTAGACAGCCTGAAAATAGGAACAGACTAGATAGTTGGAGAAAGCCAGAAACCTTAAGTAAATGCTAACTACAGAGAAAAACTTGTCTTGCTATTTCCATTCAGCACAAAACCACAGGGAATGGAACTTTTATTGCACTGTTCATACAATGGCTGCAGGTTGTGCATGACTTGCAGGCTTCTTCTGCATGTGCTTCACTCAACCATTTGAGCCAGTGGAAGAACAGACATTTCTTGGGAAAGGTTACTCCTGCTTTTCAATGAGTAATAAGCAAACCCTGTGGAGAAAAGGGATTTTTCACCTGCCTGAGCTGTCATGCTACAGGCAGGTCTTTTCAGCATGTGAAGTTGGCCCACCACAGAGGATAAATGGATATCTGGAGACCCTGAGCTTTGCTCTTCACCTCCTACTATGCACTAATGGCAGTGCTGTGTCTGCTGCTGTGTCCACCCTTCTGGCAAAACGCAGAGATGCTGTCACCTCCCACAGAAAATGCTTTGACATTTCTCTGGAGCAAAAAAGATGCTGGTGGACAACCTGTGTGTGTATGGTTGCAGCTGGTGTGTTGATAAGGATGAATGATGAGAGCCTTGAGTTATATTGACCAAAACATTTGTTTTCTGGTTTTGTCCTTCAGGTACCAAAAGCTGTGGAAGAGTTACGTGAAGCTGCGTCACCTGCTGGCTAATAGTCCCAAAGTCAAGCAGGCTGATAAACAGAAATTATCACAGAGAGAGGTAGGTCTGCTGGGCCTTCTGATAACTGATAATTGACTAGAGTATTCAGGGTGGAATAAAGCAATGTGAGTGCCCTGTTTATGGAAACAATAGAAATCCTTCAGAAAAGATTTTTCTTCCAGGCTGTTAACCCTGAATTTATTTTTATCTTTGCTTGTTAGTGAATGGATTTTCTTCTTCTTTTCTTTTTTTCCTTTTTTTTTCAGCTGTCAAACTGCTGCAGGTTTTTTAGCTAATTATAGAAATGATTGTTATAAAACCATAATTCTTTATAGCTGTTGCCATTAAGGGTTTCAAGAGTTTGCATAGAGAAGGACTTTTTATTTCAGGGTGCACTTTTGAACTGGCTCATAATTGAAAATATTTCTCTTCTGAGGCAAAAACTACCACACTTGTTCATGGTTTTAAACCATAATTTATTAGACAGTCTTAGTGACATTCCTTGAGATCTTTCAGTTGAAATCATCTAGTTGTTACTTCCACTAATCTTTAATGACAAATGAGGTATTTGTCAAATTTTTGTCTTCTCTCTTTTTATTTCCCCAAAGTGATGAGCAAAAAGCATTTTCAAAGTGCAGATACTCAAGCAGTTGGAAACTAAAATCAGAAAAATAGTCATATAAATATAGACTAAAGCAGCCTGCTCTCAGATACCTGGTTTATTCAGAGTTTAGTCTGAAGGTTTGAATTTCTCTGGTCCATGTCTACCAGCCATTTTGAATTGGGCAGCTTATGATTTGGGTTGGAAAGGACCTCCAAGGGTCATCTAGTCCATCCCCTCTGCAGTAAGCTGGGATGTCCTCTACTAGATCAGGTTGCCTTTTCAAGCTTAACTCCAGAGATGAGACCTCAGCTATCTCCCTGGGCAACCTGTTCTTGTGTTCCACCAATCTCTTGACAAAGAACTTATTAGAATCGTAGAATAGAATCACAGAGTCAGTCAGGATTGGAAAGGACCACAAGGGACACCCTACCTTAGATCAGGCTGGCCAGAGCCTCATCCAGCCTGGCCTCAAATACCTCTTCGGGCAACCCATTCCAGGCTCTCACCACTCTCATAGTGAAGAACTTCCTCCTCATGTCCAGTTTGAACCTACTTTGCTCCATTCTCCCTACTCCTGTCACTACCTGATATCTTAAAAAGTCCCTCCCCAGCTTTTTTGTAGGCCCCCTTCAGATACTGGAAGGCACAATAAGGTCACCTGTGAGTCTCCTCTTCTGCAGACTGAACAGCCCCAACTCTTTCAGTGTGTCCTCATAGGAGAGGTTCTCCAGCCCTCCAATCATCCTTGTGACCCTTCTCTGGACACGGTCCAGCATCTCCACATGCTTCTTGTAACAGGGGCTCCAGAACTGGATGCAGTACTACAGGTGGGGTCTCACCAGAGTGGAGTAGGAATCTTCTGTTATGTACGTTCAAGCCATTGCTCCTTGTCCTATCATTACAGGCTTTTGCAAACAGTCCCTCTGCAGCATTCTCGTAGGCCCCCTTCAGGTACTGGAAGGCCTTGGTCCCTTCTCCAGGGTTAACAACTCCAGCTCTCTCAGTCTGTCTTCATAGGAGAGGAGTAGAGAAGAAATTAGCTTTGGTACTGGATGGAATTTAATTAAGAGGTGGTGTATTTTTATTCATTGGTCAGAAGCTCTGATTTAGAATCACAGAATGTCCTGAGTTGGAAAGGACCTATGAGGATAACTGAGTCCAATTCCTATGTCTTCCCCAGTTTGTTAATTATGTAGCTTTGGTTCAGGCAAATATTTGGTATATATTTGACATTACAATTGATTGTTATTATTACTGCAAAGCACAGTGTGCTGTTGTATGAGCAGGAGTCTTAGTTAATATTTGATTGATCCTGGTATTAAATAACCCCATGGCTTCCTTATTTGTAAGTGGGGGGCGAAGGGGAAAGACAAAATTGTGACTTAACCGTGCCACAGTTGTAAGGAAAACAGTAAATGTGTCTCTAGATGAGATGATTTTGTTTGACACAGCTTTTTACAAGGAGAGCAAATAGAAGGCAGGACTGTTGTTTTATGGGCATGTTTTCATTAGGGCTATTGGATGACTGATATGTAAAATTGTAGTGGATGTAGGGGGGTGATTATGCTTAGCTTCAGAAGATAAAATGCTCCTTTAATATTTATCACACGCTGTGTGGTGTGCTGATTTTTGTTTCTAGGTGGTATTATCCAGGATAATGAGTTCATGAAGTAGTTTGCTATCAGAGTGCTGTATGGGGCTGAAGCAACAGCTTTATGTGAGCATAACCTAATGCATTTTGCCATTGAAAGTGTCAGTAGCTTAGAAGGAGCTATAGGGCTGCCTCTTATTGGTACCTGCACTCATAAGTTATGAATCATATCATAGAATCATAGGATGGTAGGGGTTGGAAGGGAACTCCAGAGATCACCTAGTTCAGCCTCCCTGCCAAAGTGTAGAGTAGGTCAGACAGGTGCACATACAGACAGGTCTTCAAAGTCTCTAGGGAAGGAGACTTCACAACCTCTCTGAGCAGCTTATTGCAGTGCTCCATCATTCTTACAGTAAAGATTTTCCTCATGTTGAGTTGGAACTTTCTTTGTTACAGTTAGTATCCATTGCCCCTTGTCCTGTCACCAGGCACCATTGGAGAGAGACCATCACCATGTTCTTGACACTCACCCTTCAGATATTTAGAAATATTAACAAGATCTCCTCTCAGTCTTCTCTTCTTCAGCCTAAACAGCCCAAATTCTCTCAGCCTTTCGTCACAGGAGAGATGTTCAAGTCCCACAATAATCCTCCTAGTCCTCTGTTGAACACTCTCTAGTATATCCCTGCCCCTCTTGAACTGGGAAGCCCAGAACTGGAAACAGTTCTCCAAATGTGGTCTCACCAGGTCACGGTAGAGTATTTTAAGTAACACTGGAGTGCTCCTGAGCCAATCAGCCTCACAGTACAGCTAGGTCTAGCAAGCACTTGAGAACCTGTCTCAGAAACCACCCAGTGACCCAGCCTCAAAATGCAGGTGTTAGAGTGTACAAGGGGTGCAGAACTGCAAGCATCTCTGTTCCCCCTGCCATCCGTCATTCACTATGAGACTATATAACATTTCTCAAACCTTACTTGGAGCATTACAGCAGGTGCATAAATTGGGACCTGAAGGCTCACTTTGAAGTCAATGGAGAATGAAATGCCTTTTTAAACTTTTTTCTTTTTTTCTGAAGCCTTTTATCTCCCTTCATTGAATATAAAAGGAGTCAAGGCTAGCTAGCCTCATGCTCTAAATGTCTCACTATAGAGGTGGCAGAAGTTTGTTGACTCTGTGTGTGGACAGAGGCACCTGTTGGAATCACCTCATGAGTCCCTATGGAACAGTAGACAGAACCCAGAGATGCTCACAGGCTGCACACTGAAAGCTGGGATGAGACAGATTTGAGCAAGTGGCCTGTAGTGAAAACCAGGAGAGAGAGGATGAGCTGCAGCTTTGAAAAGTGTGTCCTGAAGAAGGAAGAGCAGTGAGAGAATCTTTCCTGTTACTGCATGCTGTTTGGTGAGCTTGCACACCTTGGGGGCTTTGCACTGCTGAAACCAGGAGTTCCTGAGCCAGGGATAATTTATTTAGCTGTTTTTTTTCATTCTATGTTTACAGAAAATATTTTCTTTTAATGATTCTGTCTGAGTCTTTTAATTATTCTGTCCCTTTTGTAGTTCCTAGAGGCAAACTGTTTAACTGATACAAAACAGTGATCAAGACAAAACAGATTTGGATTTGGTTGTGTTGGTTGGGTTTTGTTTGTTTGGGGTTGGTTTGTGGCTTTGTTTTGGTTTTGGTGGGTTTTTTGCGGGGGGAGAGGTTTGAGATTTTTTGTTGTTTTGGGTTTTTTTTTTCCCCAGATCTGTTTGTTTGCTTAAAAAAGAAAAGAAGTAGTAATATTGATAGATTTCATTGTAATAGGATTCAGGACTAGTGTCACACAGCAACTATTATGAAGTAGCTGAGATCACAAAACGAACCCTTTCTTTTGCTTAGTCTGTTTTATTCATACTGAATACTTCTGGAGTCCTCATGGTAGTGGGCTTCAAGGAAGAGGTTGTTTTGCACACAAGGGTAAAGAAAGTGTTCATGCTAAGGACCTTAACTTGCTTATGCATTGTCTTGGATGTATGAGTTAGGTTGTTTTTTTGTGTCAGTTACAGTAAAATATGCAATCATTTTTCTTTTCTTGATCTACCAAAATCCTCTGTCTGTACTGTACTCCCAACATGTCCACCACAGCCTGTGGTTGGCAGTTAGAAGATATGGACTAGTCTTATAAACTGTTTACCCAAAGCAGCCCTTAAACAGCCTTGTGGTTTCAAGCGAGACAGGTTGCTCTTCTACCTCTTGCAGAAGGGGTAAAACTGCTCCACACTCAGGATTGGAGAATTGGGAAGTTTAAATGGAGAAGCAGTTCACAAGCTACAACGCTACAGTTCTGCATAGTGGTGAGCGTAGCAAAGCATACAAAATACACAAATTCACATCCAGCCTTGGCCCAGTCCTGCAACCTGGGCCTAGTGCAATCTCTCTAGGCTAGAACCTTTCAAAACCTTCCCTCTAACAGGCCTCAAATCACAGAATCACTAAATGTCAGGGGCTGGAAGGGACCTCAAATGCCCATCGAGTCCAACCTCTCTGCCAGAGCAGGATCACCTATAGCAGATCACACAGAAACACATCCAGGCAGGTTTTGAATATCTCCAGAGAGGGAGACTCCACAATTCTCCTTGACAGCCTGTTACAGTGTTCTGTCACTCTCACAGTGAAAAAATTCCTCCTCATGTTTAAATGAAACTTCCTATGCCTCAACTACCACCCATTGCCCCTTGCCCTGTCACCAGGCACCACTGAGCAGAGCCTGGCTACAGCCTCCTGCCACTCAACCTTTACATATTTATAAACATTGATGAGGTCACCTCTCAGTCTCCTCTTCTCCAAGCTAAAGAGCCCCAGCTCCCTCAGTTTCTCCTCATAAGAGAGATGTTCCATTCCATTGATCATCTTTGTGGCTCTGTGCTCGACTCTCTCAAGCAGTTCTGTGTCCCTCTTGAACTGAGGGCCCCAGAACTGGACACAGTACTCTCCCTGCTGGGGCTGCATCTGGAGTACAGGGGCAGGAGAACCTCTCTCAACTTACTAGTTACAGTCCTAATACACCCCAGAAAGGCATTGGCCCTCCTGGGCACAAGAGCACATTGCTGGCTCATGGTTAACCTCTCATCAACTAGGACCCCCAAATCATTTTCCCTTTCACTGCCTCCCAGCAGGTCATTCCCCAACCTATACTGCTCCCTGGGCTTGTTCTTTTCCAGGTGAAAGACTCTGCACTTGCCCCCCTCACCCTCCACATGCCTTCTCCCCACCATGCCTCTTTACCCCCATACCAAAAGAATTTGTGACACAGCACAGAAATTCAGCTTGGCAGCCCCAGCCACCTTGGGCTTAACTGGCAGCATCTCCAAGGTT